>NW_012106175.1:1888101-1962610 GCF_000951045.1 Mandrillus leucophaeus
GGGGACAGCAAATAAGACCTGGAGTAACTTCACTGGGTGCCAGAAGCAACCCTCCACCAATGGTACCATACAAAGAATGTGCTGGGAGTATCAAGGGCTCTCTCATCTTTTGGGGGGTGTGGGCTGAAATTGATGGGCCTGGTTACGAAAGGTAAAGGGCAAGGGTGCCTAGTTGACTGCTTGTGAGGGGTTGTGGGAAAAGATGGCTTCCCTTGGCTGTATGATTCTATTCTGGGCAGAGTGCAGCTTGTTCCAGGAACACGGGCTTTGGAGCCTTGAGGAAGAGTTAGAAAGGGTCTGGTCCTGGACTGTCCATATCCATAGGCGCAGAGTAAATCTAACCCTATGCTCAAGCCTCCTGAGCCTGCCTCTGTCCTCACTGACACACCTTCAGCACCACCTTTGACCAGACCCGTCAGTCTCCTGTGTGATTTCCTGCCAGGTGAGCATATGTCCCTCAGCCCCTTGGACCTTTGAAGCTCCCAGGAGTGGCCTGTGTTGTCCAGTCTTGGCACTGCCTTCTTCTCCCCTTGCTCCCTACACCCTCAGGTATGGACTCATGCTCAGGTCCCCTGCCCTAAGCTGGAGAGAGACCACTGGGGACCCTCCAAGCTAATTATATAACACCCCTGCAAGCTGATAGTCCTGACATTTTTGCCGCACGTTTTAGCAGTGAGGATAAGGGCAGGGAGAGGGAGGACCTGAGGAGGTACATCCCCCACCAAAACCCGGGAGCCCTCAGATAACCCGAGTTCCCCTCCCAAGAAGGCAGTTAGGAGGCACCCATGGTTCCTCAGCCCCACAACATCCCCCAGAGTTTATCAGATTGTCCTCTCTGAAAAAAGTTCTTGGGTATATGCTTTTCCCCTATTTCTACTATTTTAATGTCTAGTACAGACTGGCACTCAAAGTACCATCCCTGTTCCAGCTTCCTTGAGAATCCAGGCTCATAGGAAAGGAGGGCTAAAGACGCCAGCTTTGTGTAGTACAGGATGAGCACTTGGAGCAGAGCATCCTCAACAGGTGTTTGGCTGCAGGGCAGATGCCAAGGCCCTCACTGTCACTCTCCACCACTCTCTGTAGTCCCATCTCTTCAGACCCCAGACTCCCAGGGGTAAGGCAGCCCTGGGGCAGGCACCATGCTCAGGGGCAGAGCGTTAGTCATAGCTCAGTTCCAGAACAAGGACTTTGTCGTGAAATGAAAGAAACAGAACTACAGAGTTGGGGAGAGGCAGGTCTTCCCTGGTCTGGGTCATGCATTGCTGGTCTCCATCAGGTGGCCTGATCAAACATCTGGCAGCAACAGACCTACCTGAACACTGAGATGGAAACCAACACAGAGTTATTTTCTTGTGCATCATTTGGGAGTCATTGAATAAACATGTATTGAGCACCTAGTCCCATGGCAAGCTCCATGCTGAGCACTAGGGATAGAAACGCAAATATATTGTTTCTGCTTAAAGGACCTCAGACACTTGTGGGGGAGATGGAGGACAAGATAGCCAAATGTGATGCAGAGCAAGAGGTGCTGAGTAGGAATCATTTCAAGGGATTGTAGACAGAGGAGGAACCCCAAACCGTCCCCAAGGGTAAGTGGTGGTCACGAAAATTTCTACAGCAGATGTCAATATACTGAGTCTTTTAGAATAAGCCATTTGCTTTTATTTCTTGTTGAAACTTAAAAACACATTAACAGAAAGATTTCCCCTAATGCATGTTGTGAAAGAGACAGAGTGTTTGAAAGAGAAGGCACTGTGTATTTTAGACTCACGCATCAACTGGAATGCTGTCACTCCTAGAATCTCAGAGTCCTGGTTGTAAAGCCCCTGAGGGATTTCTGGGCTACAAAGCTCTGAGATAATCAGTGAATCAAAAAATAAATCTCCTATTTGCAAACCAGCTTCCTTGCCATGTGAAATCCTGTTTCTCTAAGCAGAAGTTTCTCACCCCCAGAAAATCATGAACATTATCTGAATTAAAATCTAAGGGAGAGATAAAAAACATACCTCATGCTGGGTTGATTTTCTCTAATGATCTGATCCATGCCCCCTTTTTTGGGTGGGAAGTTATTACAACCATAAATATTTGTAATTCTTTGTCTGATGTATTATATTTGTTAACAGCGCCACAGGGTAGATGCTGCGCTTGAGAAAATAAGCACATTGAATGGTGGGGACTAAAGAGAGAAAATAAGGAAAAGGAGGGGTTCTCTCCTTGAGCAGGCCTCCCCAGCAGTAGCTTCCCAGCAGTGGGTTCCCACAGCAGTGGGCTTCCGGGGTTCTTCCTGAACACTGCAGTAGGAGGCTTTATGGAGGGGGTTCTGGACCACTGGTCAGGGAACCTTGGATTCCAGTTCAGCTTCTGATGCCAGCTAGCATTGTGCTTTTGGACAGAACAGTTAGAACTCTGCACCTGTCTCCTCTTCCACAGGTTATACAAGGGTAGATAAAATAAGTTAGTAGATGCAGAGATTTTATAAAGCAGTAAGCTCCACACATGCACGTCTCAACAAAGGGTTTGGAAGCTAAGCAAGCTACCCATTTCCTCTTCAGCCTCATAGATAAAATGATTGGCATTCTTCACTTCTTTAATCCAAAAGGCTTTAGACTCACACAAATATGGATTAAATCCCAGTTCCAAGTTCTGGGGCAAGTTAAATAGCTCCTCTGATATTTAGTTTCTTCATCTGTTTAGTGAGGGGAATTACTATTCTACTAAAGACAAAGTATGTAATATATTTCATAAATGGTAGCCATTATTATGATATGTGTTGGTTTCACTTTATCAGTTCAGTTGCTTTCATCTGCAATTAACAAAGTCTGACTCAACTAGAAGAAACAATGAGGAAAATTTATTTTCTCATTTAATAAGAAGTCGGCTGTAGGACAGATAAGCAGCTTGATAACATCACTGAGGATCCATTTTCCAGCATGGGCTTCTGTCCTGAGACTAAGCTCTTGCTTTTCTTCACAACATGGCTGCAACAGTTGCGAATGTCATATCCTCACCCAATAATGTTCAAAGGCTGCACCCTGAAACAGATCCCTCCTGGTGTCAATTGACTAAGAAATCCTCTACTAAAGAAGAATAGATCTCTGAGGGACAGCTAGATAAAACCATCTGTCACACCTCTTCAAATAAGGCTCAAGGGTAGGGACATGGTATTTTGTTGCCAAATCTCTTCTATACCACCTTGAAAAATACTATGGTCACATTAAACCTTCACTGAAGTGTTGCTAGTAATTAAAAACAGTTGATGGAGGGCTCAGTTATTTAAAAATTGTCGTGCTTAGCAATCTTAATCCTTTGTGTAGAAAGCTGTCCACTGTGGTCTAATTTCTAAAAGCAAGAAAGAATAGGAAACAATCTAATAATAGAGAAATAATTAAACAATCCATGTTGTGCCCCTCTAGTTCTAGAGTATTAAAAATAATTTTTAAGTGACATGTAAAAATGCTAATATATAATGTTAAGTGGGTAATATAAAGGATGCATACACACCACATTATTTCCACTAAGGAAAGCAAATATATGTAGAAAATAAAATTATGTATAGGGAAAAAGAATCTTCTATAAGAAAGTAGACCAAAATGTTGACAGCAATTTTCTAGGATTGTGGAAACCTGATAAATTGGTTTTCCTTTTTCTTTCCCTATACTTTTCCAAAATTTGTATAATTCACATGTTTACTCTTTTAACAGGGAGAAAAATAATTTTTTAAAGCAATGGTGCTTAGCCTGATTGCAGAGAATGCCCTCTTGACATAAGTCTGCATGTATATTTATATCTTTCTATTCCATCCAAATCAATGTGAAGAAACAGCCCAGACTGTATGTGAAAATCCTTTGCATCTCATGCATTTTTAACAGATTTGTTGAAACAAGTGAGAGATGAGGGAGAGGACTTTTTTGCACTGAGAACAGGTTATATAAACTAAAAGTGATACTGCCATGATGGTGACCACAGAAATGTGGGTTAGGGGACTCTTCAGGGACTGCAAATGTAACACAAAATTGTGGAAGATTTGGGAAACCACAGTTAATATCTATGACAAATTAAAGAGGATTGGCATATATCCTTATTAAGAGAAGATTTGTTTTGATTACAAAGACAGTAAAGTTCTTTTTAAATTTTTATTTAAATTTTTGGTAGAGACAATGTCTCACTATATTACTGAGACTGGCCTTGAACTCCTGGGCTCAAGAGATCCTCCCGCATCAGCCTCCAAAAGAGTTGGGATTACAGGCATGAGCCACCGCACCTGGACAGAGATTAAAGTTCTAAGGATGCCTCCAAATCAAGAAGTTTGATGAGCTAGATCAGAAAGCATAAAATGGAGTTGCAAGTTGCCAGAGGGCCAGAATGATGTGAAGGTGAACGATACAGTTCACCTCACCATGGGTAGGTTGCTCATGAAGACCCCCGCCTTCCCCAACACCTTGCCCATAAAGTGAGGATCAAAGCTTTTAAGAAGCCAAATGCATTGTAAAAAGTAAAAATAGAGATTCCTCTTCAACGACTTTCCTCCCCATCTAATTAGGAATAAATAGTAACTTCTCTTAGAAGCAAAATTTATTCAAAGACCTGTGCTCCTAAATATTTGCCATGGTATGCTTATACTGGTCCAAGCACGCATTAGGTCATAGCCTGTTTCTATTCCTTATTTAAAAGTGTTTTTACCTTTCTCAGCATTCTACAAGTTACTGCCTCCTTCTTTTGTTCTCCTCTACCTTGGCCTCTTTTAAAAAGTTCTAAGTTGATAGCCAATCGGGACAAACACAGAATGTGAAGTCCCATTCCAGCCAGTGGAAACTGGACACAGCAGTAGGGTGGATGCGTCAGGTTATAAATGACCCTGTCTCCTTTGTTCAGTGTACTCTTATGGCAAAACTGCTGGCGAGTCTACCCTTTCTGCAGGAAGTAAAAATGGCCTTACTACATAAATTTATATTCAAGTGCTATTTCTCTACAGCACTGAAGAACAAGCATTTCAAACACGTACTTTTCCTTTTCACACTCCTATTCCACAACAAAGTGTTAGAAACACGACTATTAGGGGAACCCACCCCCAATATTTCAACATAGGTTCTTTCTATTTTTCATAAGTGTAGGCCAGCTGAGAAATAAAGAGAGAAAATACAAAGAGAATTTTACAGCTGGGCTGCCAGGGGTGACATCACATATTGGTAGGACCGTGATGCCCACCTGAGCCTCAAACCAGCAAGTTTTTATTAAGGGTTTCAAAAGGGGAGGGAGTGTAAGAACATGGAGTAGGTACAAAGATCACATGCTTCAAAGGGCAAAAAGCAGAACTACTAATAAGTGTCTAACAAAGATCACATGCTTCTGAGGGAACAGGACAAAGGGCAAAAGAAGAACTACTGATAAGAGTCCAACAAAGATCACAAGGCAAAGGGCAAAAGCAGAACCACTGATAAGGGTCTATATTCAGCGATGCACATATTGTCTTGATAAACATCTTAAACAACAGAAAACAGGGTTCGAGAGCAGAGAACTGGTCTGACCACAAATTTACCAGGGCAGAGTTTTTCCCCCACCCTGTTAAGTCTGAGGGTTCTGCCGGAGACCAGGGCGTATCTCAGTCCTTATCTTAACCGCATAAGACAGACATTCCCAGAGTGGCCTTTAATAGACCTCCCCGCAGGAAAGCATTCCTTTCCCAGGGTATTAATATTAATCCTCCTTGCTAGGAAAAGAATTTAGTGGTATCTTTCCTACTTGCATGTCCATTTATAGGCTCTCTGCAAGAAGAAAAATATGGCTCTTTTTGCCCAACCCCTCAGGCAGTCAGACCTTATGGTTGTCTTCCCTCATTCCATAAAAATCACTGTTATTTTGTTCTTTTTCAAGGTACACTGATTTCATATTGTTCAAACACACATGTTTTACAATCAATTTGTACAGTTAACACAATTACCACAGTGGTCCTGAGGTGACCCACATCCTCAGCTCACAAAGATAACAGGATTAAGAGATTAAAGACAGGCATAAGGAATTATAAAAGTATTATTTGGGAACTGATAAATTTCCATATTAAGGTGAAATCTTCACAATTTATGTTCCTCTCCCTCGGCTCCAGTCGGTCCCTCCATTCGGGGTCTCTGACTTCCCGTAACACAAGACATACCATTTTAATGCATTATAATAAGTACTGGGTGTGTCAGAATTCCACACTCTCCTTTGCTGCCAGGTACTGTGTCTGAAATGCCACCATCATGGCTTTACTCTTTTGAGCCTTGAATAGTCTCTAGTTTCTTAAGGTTCCCCAAACCATACTTTCCTATTGGGGGATAAATCTTCATGTCCTTGTCAGCAGCATCTCATAAGTTAATAGCTGACTACCAGTAGGGAAGACTTCTGAATGTAGAGTTGGGGAGGCAAGACAGAAGGAAGAAGGGGCCCCAAAGGCAAGTTCTTCAAAGTTTTTATCTGTTGTGTGCCTAAGACTTCCAGAGATGATTGTTCCCATTAGTTGTTGCAGTCATCTGAAGTTGTACACTACCTAAGTCTTTCATAGAACCAAGGGGGAAAGAACCTAGAATGGACTGGGCATTTCCCGTCCATAATACTGTTTCATCCTCACTTTTCCAAACTGAATTTGGAGGTTTTCACATTAACACATGGTGTATATAAGATTCAAGGCTATGGTTTATTTCTCCAATTCAGATTCCTCCCAAAGACCCAAGAACCTGAGAGAGAGCATTCTCCAAAAGCTACCACCCTTTTTGTCCTGCTATCTCCTGAAAGCCATGACATTATGCTGATGATGAAGGATCCAAGGAATAAAAGCTTAGGGTCAGACTGGAATCTACAGCTTTCTTTTTGCTCCCGCATTTTCAGACAAAACTCTCTCACTGACCTGTGTAATTTGGTGTGACATTTTCCAAAAGTGCCCTCTATAACTTTACTTCCTTTAGACATCTCTTTTAAGAGTGAAAGGTCGACTTTTTGGATGTGAAATATTTTATATCTGACCTTTTATCCATCGTTGCTAAGATTAATAAAAACTGTTTGCCCTAAAGAATAACTGAAAAAAAGGCAATCAAATAAGATTATCTATTACATAGAAAAAATAAAACCTTGTTAAAGTGATTGTGTATGTAGCTCTTGGCAAACAGGTCAGTATCATTAAAACAATGCTAGAAAGAAGACAGAATACAAAGAGACAAGACTAATCCACAGAAACACACACACGCATGCACATATACACATGCACCAAATAAGCCAGGGTTAATTCTTACGGGAAAAACAGAATCATTAGAATTGAAGCCAGGCTTACTGGTACCCAATCAAAATCTGATGTTCAACTGTGCACTATGGCAACAAATGCTCTTATTGCTCTTCACAACATAGTCATTATCCTGTACTCCAGAAGGACAATAACAGGCAGAATGAGCCTAAACACTCACAACCTGCCCCTGTTGCCCTAGCAACATGCATGGTTTATGAAGCATTTTCAAGCATGAGAAGGACCCCAAAGGTGGCTTGTACCATGATAGGACTAGTGTTCTGCTGGGCTCAGGTTAGGAATGTGAGGACCTAGTGAGGACCACTAGCCAGACCTTCCTCATATCTCTCCTCAAACTTTAGAAAGGGAATTGGGGAAAAGCTCTCAACATGCTACCTAGTATACTCAAAAGAATGTGCACTTTGGAGTCACACAGCACTCCTTTCAAGTGTTGGCTCCACTAACAAATAGCTGTGTGATCTGAGCAAGTCAACCATCATGAACCTCAGATTCCTCATCTGTCAAGTGAGTGTAACTGCAAAGCCTACCTCTTAGTGTTTTTGTGAGGATTAATTGAAATGAGAACCATGTACTTGATAAATGTCAGTTTCCTTGCCACTCATCTCCAGAATACTGTAGGATCTGAATAATTCAGTGTAGCATGATAATTTCTAACTAATTGTCAGACATACATAGTGATAGGTACATTTGTTTAATGAAAATGTGCTTAGAAACCTAACATTAAATTAGCCAAAAGCTGAGCTGTGAGGTTGGGAAACCTGAAGTCCTAGTGCCTCAGCCGTTGTCCTTCAATCCCAGCCCTCTGAGGGCATCCCAGAAGCCCATGGGAATCACAAGAAGATGGTTTATTAGTTGTTCTGGATTATCCTGGTGCTTCCTTTCATTTGCACTGGGGCTTAGTACTGATTTAACTTCTTCCAAAGGGAACTATGTATCTTTAGCCACAGGCTAGCAAGTTATGGGAGCTAGACTCTGCTCCCAACCAAACCAGGGCAGACAGACACTTTCAAGCATCTCGCAAAGTAAATAAGTGTGTCTTTTGTTTTTAATCTTTCCCACAGTTCCTCAGAGAAGGACTATACACCATGATAATCAGCAGAGAGACCATTTCCTTAAACTGTCTTGTTCATTTTTCAGAACCCAGGGCAGACTCTCCCTCCACACAGAATGATACTAAGCTTCTGGGTCCACACGGACTTCTTCCTTTAGTGTTCACCTCATTGAATTGTAAAACACTTGGGATTTTGGGGATCGTATGTGTTAGCTATCTTCCTGTGGTTCCCACTCCTCTTTACCCTTAAGTTTTCTTAAGCTAGAAGCCCTAGGGGAGCTCAGTACAAACATGATGGAAAGAAGAAAGCTGGGGCCTTCCCTCACAATACAATTCTTTATACTGTTTGTAGGCAAGGCTTCTCTGTTGAAACATGAGATATGGAGAATCCTGATGAGAACCAGTCTAGTAGAATGGTAAAGACAGTGGATGCTGGGGACAGTCTACATGTGAACCCTGGCTCTGTCACTGAGTAACTCTGGTCCAGTTACTTAACTTCCCCCTGCCTCAGTTTCCTCACATTTAAAATAAAAATGATAGCAGCAGTACTTTTCTCAGACAGACATTGTGAGCATTAATATGATGGAAAGGCTTTAAACAGTACCTGGCATGCAGTATGCATTCACTAAACTTCTCATTGACACTTTACTCAGCATTTTCTAATGATGAGAGTTAATATGAGATTGTCAAAATTAAAAATAAAAGCACTGAACTCAGAGTTAGTATCTAAATTGTAGTTTTGGTTTCTCTATCAATTTGATGTATGACTTTAAGCAAGTTACTTTCTCTTTTGGGACTCAGTTTTCCCCCATTCAGTTCATCATTTGGTTGGAATAGATGATCTAAAAGACCTCCTGTTGGCCGGGCATGGTGGTTCATGCCTGTAATCCCAGCATTTTGGGAGGCTGAGGTGGGTGGATCACCTGAGGTCAGGAGTTCGAGACCAGCCTGGCCAATGTGGCAAAACCCCATCTCTACTGAAAATACAAAAAAGTTAGCCAGGTGTGGTGGCACATGCCTGTAATCCCGCCTACTCAAGAGGCTGAGGCAGGAGAATCAATTGCCTGAATCCTGGAGGCGGAGGTTGTAGTGAGGCAAGATCACGTCACTTCACACCAGCCTGGGTGACAGATGGAGACTGTCTCCTAAATAAATAAATACAGATGTCTTCTATGTCTTTTGACTTTATGACTTTGTGTGTGATGGGGCAGAAATGGCTGATTCTAGGGTCGGCTGCCTGGCCTTCTCCCCATGTCTGCTTCCTGTGCTGTGTATCAGGCAGTCACAGAACAAACTCCAACTCTCTAGTGAAAGGATTGAGATCTGCCTTATAAATGCATGTGACACACCTTGAATTAAAAAAAAATTCATCCTAACCTTATAAACAATCAAACTCTTTTCTTTGATTTTATAGCCATAAGCCCTGTAGGTCTATTTATGGGGTAAAGATCCAAGCTCTGATCAATGGCCTCTCATCTGGCTTCCTGTATTCATGGCATGGCCCCAGCAAAACAGGCATGGGGATCTATGGCCAGGTGCCACTAAAATATAAATGTCCCTTCAATTCTAATGGATGCTGAATAATGCAGCTTATATCATTAGGCCGGTCATAAAATATTAAATGTTAAATAATTCAATGTTACTCAAGAGCCAGGGCCAAGTTGGCACCTTTTTCTTCCCCTGTTCAGGGAGGAATGGCCCTGAGTGTCCAACCTGCCCCTGAGAACTGGCAGGATGTGATGCCAGCACCTTTATTGTTTATGGCTGGAAGTTGTCCTTCCTAGGGTTCTATGATGTTGGCTGCTTCAGGGGAATGAATGGCAGAGTGCCAAGTCTTCAAGCAACAACTTTGGCTTCTCCTGGGAGAGACGTGCTGAGGGGCTGCTCCTCTTCCCTAACTCTTCAGTAAGGGAATCTTCAGAGGAAATTCCCAGTGTCTGATTCAGCATGTAGATAGGCTGTGGCAGATACTTTTTGGGCCCCATGTCATGACTCCTCAAGCCACCTGATTTCAGTGCAGTGATGATAGGTAAATGCACACTGTCAGCATCTCCACATCTTTTTGAGTTCACTCAGCTCACACTCAGGTGCTGCCCAGAGGTGTGGGAAAGTTAATGCTTCTATTGGTGGTTCCCAGCTAACAAGGGGTGGTCAATAAGTGTCCCAGCCACTTTTCTTTTAAAGGTATAATGTTGATATATGCATAGTATGTCTTTATTCAAAGGGTCTCTGGCAGTATTGAACCCCAGTTTGCCCATCGCAATAATTAGCCCATTTCTGTGCCTTTCGATGGTTCCCTGTCTTGTTTTTCTTGCCCTCTCACTCTGGCTTCCTGAGGTCACCTCCAAAGTAAATTACCTTATCCAAGTACTTGTCTCAGGCTCTGCTTACAGGGGAACCCACACCAAGAGAAAGGTTCACCATACGGGAGGATTTCTGGAAGGAGAAGTGAACTTTGGAAGCTCGAGGCCTGACAAAAAAGCCAAATAGCTCTAAAATTCAGATTCTATGAAAATAGCTGGGTTTGAGTTATGCCACTTGTCTGCACATCTAGCCTCAACTTGCAAGGTGAGAGCATTGTACCCAGTTGTGTAAGTTGGCCATTATTCATAGGCATCTAACCCTAGGGTTTAAAATCAGACACTTGCTCTGCTCACCAGGTGTATTAATCAGCGTTCTTCAGAGGGACAGAATCAATAGGTTATATCTATATGTAAAAGGGAATTTATTAGGGAGAATTGACTCACACGAGTACAAGACAAAGTCCCATGATAGGCCATCTGCAAGCTGGGGAAAGAGAGACGTTGGTAGCATGGCTCAGTCCATCTCCAAAAGCCTCACAACCAGGGAAGCCAACAGTGCAGCCCTCAGTCTGAGGCTGCAGTCCTGAGAGCCCCCAGGAGGTTGCTGGGGCAAGTCCCAGAGTCCAAATTCTGAAGAATCTGGAGTCTGAGTCTAAGGGCAGGAGGAGAGGAAGCAAGCATCTGGCATGGGAAGAGAGCAAGAGGACTCGGCACACTGCCCATCTCTCCTCTTCCACCTGCTTTTCTGCCTGGGCTGGTAGCTGATCACATGTGCCCACCCACATTGATGGTGGGGCTTCCTTGCCCTGTCCACTGACTCACATGTCTATGTCCTCTGAAAATACCCTCACAGTCATACCCAGAAACACCACCAGCCATCTAGGCATCCCCTCAATCTAGTCAAATTGACATCTGATATTAACCATCACACCAGGCCACACCCTGAAGTGCCAGACTGCATCTACAAAAAACTCCTTACAAAAAGACTCCTTTTCCTTAACACAAAAGTAGTGATCATTCCCTAGGCTACATGGCTTCAGGTTGACATCTTCACCAACAGTATCTGGACATCTTTTTCCAGATCACACAAAGGCATTTTATAGGCTTGCTGTGGTTCTCAGTCACCTGGGCTTCTGCCCTATGTCTGACTGCTTCTATTTATAAACCTAACCCAGTAATCAAGGCAGTTAGTCTCTCTCCCACATTCCCTGTGACATTTTCATTTTGGCATCTGCCTTTGGCTAATGCGGACTCCTTCACTCATTCTTCTTCCTGTAAGGTGCATGTTCACCAGCGCTTGTTCATTAAGTCTCCACTATTTTTAGTAAGCTTCCAAGCTCACTATGTCTCTTCCCTCCGAGCCACTACTGTGCTTATTAGATTCCATCCATTCGTTCATTTGTATGTTTATTCTTCAAGAATATTTTCAGTGTTTTCCAATATTGTGCTTGGCTCTGGGTTTGCAGACATGAATCAATTCAATCCCTGTTCTAGTGGAAGAATAAAACAAGCAGAGAGATAAAGCACAGTGATAGAGGGGAGCACAGGGGCTCTGGGAGCCAGTGCGGGGTCCCTCTCTCAGCCCATGGGGCCAGTGTCGACATTGTGGAGGCAGTGACAAATGATTACCTGAGCTGTCTTAACACTGGGTAAAGAGAGAGGGGAGGAGATGTGGAGGACAAACCAAGAGAGAACAGCAGGTTCAAATATATGAGGATAAGAAATGGACACAGAAGACTCTCAGCTGTTTAATGTTGTAGGGTTATCAAATTGGAGGCAGGAAAAAGGAGATGAAGCTGGGGGAGGGGTTAGCAAGGTCCAATCCTGGAGGAAAAGCTTATTAAGACACTTATACTCAGTGCTGCAAGGAGCAGGAAGACATGCCAGCTGTTCAGCAAGTGCTTTGCCCTTGCTCATCATTTGCAAATAGTAGAAATTTCAATAATTTTTTTCAACATTTACCTGGTGTTTTTTAAATATGGATTGTTATATGTTTTATTGGGGTTGGATGTACACTTGTCTGTAATGAGTAGACGAGAATATTGTGAATATATACTTAGTCTTCTAAACCTAGAAGACTAAATGAGGAAGTTCAGAGCCTGTGAATAACTCTGTCTACCCCCTTCCTGTCACACTGTGGATGCTTGGTTTTTCTTTTCTTTTCTGGCAAAAAAAAATATATATAGGAAGGATCCCTTTGCCCTTCCTACAGAGATAGGCAGGAGACAGGGAGGAGTAAGAACAGGAGAGTCAGTTAATGACTTGGCAGTGGGCTGGGTGGAGGACCTCAGTTCCTGTTCATTTCCTCTAGATCTTAGCAGAACCTTTGAAAATTAAGGAAGGCTCAGCTGAGCAGAAAGAGGTTGGGTCTTGGTGTCTTACTGACCTGTATTCAAAGCCAGGTTTAGGCTTAGGCAAGTTATCAAATTACTCTGAATCTCAAATCTCCTTTGCAGGGGAGTCCATGATCCCTCACTGGGCTGTTAAGGCCATTAAAGGAGACAATACAACTGTAAGTACCTGGCCCAGAGCTTAACTCTGAGCGGGACCCCAGGTGGAGCTCAGTGAATGTTGCATTGCTCCTCTTCTGCCTCTCCTTTAGGGGTCACTTCTCTCTGCCTCTCTTTCTATAAGTGCACGAGCTTATTGCCAAGGCATATCAGCATCATCTACCTCCTTCATCTCTCTGCAGATTAATGCTACCGCCACTGAGGACTTAACTGAGTCAGAGCTCTGATTATGCACTTCTTTTGCCAATAATTTGCCCTGTGACTTTTGGCAGGTCCCATGTGCTCTCTGGATCTTAGTGTGTCTCTCCATAAAAGGGATAAGTGGACCAGATTATCTCTGAGAGTCCCAAATCTAACATGATATGCTTGTATGATTACATGGCTCACCACTCTAGAAAATAAAGCCCAAGGCCTTAGCACATCACGTAAGCTCTCCCAAGACCCCTGTGCCCATGGTTTGACTACAGTTTTACCCCTTCTTTCCTCTTTTCCACTATTTAGTCCCTTCCCTCCTTCCCCCAGTAGAATTCTCTGCTACTACCTTGGTTTCCTGCTATATTAGGTATCTCATCCTCATTTATGCCAAATTTCATCATAGAAACTAACTATATTAGAGAGGAGACTGTGTGTGTGTGTATATGTGTGTGTGTGTATCTGAATTAATTTAAAATTATTGTGAGTAGGCATTACTGAGGGAAACACAAAGAAAGCCTTAACTTATTGTCATAAAATAGGTTGGTGAGTTAATTTGAACAGATAATATAGAAAGTTGTTAAAACCCTAGAAGAAAACCTAGGCAACACCATTCAGGACATAGGCATGGGCAAGGACTTCATGTCTAAAACACCAAAAGCAATGGCAACAAAAGCCAAAATTGACAAATGGGATCTAATTAAACTAAAGAGCTTCTGCACAGCAAAAGAAACTACCATCAGAGTGAACAGGCAACTTAAGAATGGGAGAAAATTTTTGCAATCTACTCATCTGACAAAGGGCTAATATCCAGAACCTACAAAGAACTCAAACAAATTTACAAGAAAAAAACAAACAACCCCATCAAAAAGTGGGCAAAGGATATGAACAGACATTTCTCAAAAGAGGACATTCATACAGCCAACAGACACATGAAAAAATGCTCATCATCACTGGCCATCAGAGAAATACAAATCAAAACCACAATGAGATACCATCTCACACCAGTTAGAATGGCGATCATTAAAAAGTCAGGAAACAACAGGTGCTGGAGAGGATGTGGAGAAATAGGAACACTTTTACACTGTTGGTGGGACTGTAAACTAGTTCAGCCATTATGGAAAACAGTATGGCGATTCCTCAAGGATCTAGAACTAGAAGTACCATATGACCCAGCCATCCCATTACTGGGTATATACCCAAAGGATTATAAATCATGCTGCTATAAAGACACATGCACACGTATGTTTATTGCAACACTATTCGCAATAGCAAAGACTTGGAATCAACCCAAATGTCCATCAGTGACAGACTGGATTAAGAAAATGTGGCACATATACACCATGGAATACCATGCAGCCATAAAAAAGGATGAGTTTGTGTCCTTTGTAGGTACATGGATGCAGCTGGAAACCATCATTCTCAGCAAACTATCGCAAGAACAGAAAACCAAACACCGCATGTTCTCACTCATAGGTGGGAACTGAACAATGAAATCACTTGGACTCGGGAAGGGGAACGTCACACACCGGGGCCTATCATGGGGAGGGGGGAGGGGGGAGGGATTGCATCGGGAGTTATACCTGATGTAAATGACGAGTTGATGGGTGCTGACGAGTTGATGGGTGCAGCACACCAACATGTCACAAGTATACATATGTAACAAACCTGCACGTTATGCACATGTACCCTAGAACTTAAAGTATAATAATAATAATATAAAAAAATAAAAATAAAAAAAAGAAAGTTGTTAGGGCTGAAACACTGACCCCAAAAATACTTGCAGCTCCATATTCAGTCTGCTGTTGATACTTTTATGAGCAGATCAGATAAGGGCTGGAGAAATGTGAAAAAAAATTGCACATGGATTTGATGTCTGGATGATGTCACGTTGACCAAGGAGAGGCAGACTGTTGTTATGGAAAGAGCAAGAGAAGAAGGTAGGTGGTAGAAGCCTCATTTTGACTTAGCCCTCTATGTGACCTTGGATATAGCTGCTTAACTTCTTGGACCTCAGTTTCCTCATCTACAAAATGAAAATGCTCTTATTTCCAGAGGGGTGTCACAACTTTATGGAGATAGTACATATAAAAGTACATCAAGAAGAGCATCCAAATGTTACCCTAGAGGGAGGAAGTGTTATCATGAAGTCATTGCTTATCATTCATTACAGAAAAGCTTTCTAGAAGAAAAAACAGTCACCACTCCAGCCACAGAGAAATGACGCATTCCCATGGCTGTGACCTGAATAAATGGAGGACTTGTGGCAGCTCTCAAGAATAAAAATGAAAGAACAGTGTTGGTGGTCTCATTCGTCACTGCCCAGCTGAAAGTTTCTGCTCTGTATTACTAGTACATTTGCTTTTCTGCGAATAGTGAGCACACAATATTTGCTAAAGAACTGCTCTGTGCCAGGCCCTGGACTGGACTGTGGAGTCACAAATGGAGGGACACGGTCGCCTCCTTACAGCACCTTATGAGGAGACACATGGGGAGGCCCGTGAACAAAAATAATTTCAATATGTTCTGCTAAATGACAGAATAAAGGGACATTCCTCCTTGTGAAGCTGAGAGAAGGATCACTAATTTATCCCAGAGCAATCAAGAAAGCTTCACAGAAGAGGGGGCAACAGAAGTGGAGTGGAAACAGAAGGTAGCAGATAAGATGAGCCTTGGAGTTTGAGCTGAATGTCAACAGGCCGAAGTTGGAAGGAAGGTGTGGGAATCAATGGGCAATCAGGCTTGAAGCCAGTCCAGCAATCTGGGAAGCTGACCCTGGAAATCAACATTGTATTACCCCAGAACCTCAGGAATGTGCAGTCATTGTTATCATTTGTTGCTACCTCTTGGACAGGCAAATACAGAGCCTTGTCTCCAGGGGAGCTGGCTGAGTCCAGGAGGGTATAAATCTCCATAGAGGAATGGCAAAGGGGGGCTCTCAAAGGAGCAACTGGATCCTTGCCCTAGTTGGACATTTATTTGGCTGAAAGTTGCCTTGGTGGGGCCTCATAAGCTGGAGAATCTTCACCCTCTACCTGATAAAGGCTGCTACATCTTCAACTCTGTGAGTAGTAAGTTGTGCCCTGGTCTTGATTAAAATCCAAGCGTGGGATGGGCAGTCTGCCTTGGCCATCTAGGCCCTTTGGACCTGGTGACTTATTTGGTGGCAGGAAGTGGAGTCAAGGCACAAAATTTCTCATTCAAGGATCATATACTATATGGTGGTAGTAGTTAAAGAAATATAAATTTCAGTACCACCTTCTCTTCTTAAAAATAGTTGAATATGGCAGGCAGCAGATAGGGAAACTCAGAGATGTGTGCATTTGCTCAGAAGATGCGAAAGGCAAAAAAAAAAAAAAAAAAAAAAGCCCCAGTGAGCCTGGAAGTGACTGTTATCTGACCTGAGCCAAAAGGCACAGTGCAACCCCCAGTTCTGGGACCCTCCCCTCCTCCACAGGACCTGGGTCTGCAATATCCTAAGACGTAAAAGACAGCTACAGTTTCAAAGAGAGTTGAAGACAGAAGTCAGATTGCAAGCCTTGGAGACTGCGTTTCTCACTGATTACTATTATTTGTAATGAAGACAAGGGAGAATACAATTACTTACAAAGATCTTTCCAAGTGTCTGCTGGTTCCTACAATGCTAAAATTAATTCAATCATACACCTGTAATTTTGGAGTCATGGGTTTAGGGAAGTCAGTCCTTCAGAGAGGAGAGGAAGAAATGAACTAGCAAAAGCCTTGAGTGTGGCTGCGTGCTTGTGTATGGCGGTGGAGAGACGGAGTGTCCCTGATGGCCTTCTTTCATCTGATCTGCACTGCTGTTAGGACCCCTCCCGTCCCATAGAACTGGGCTCCAAGCCACACCAAGTCTAAGTTAAACTAGACACCAGAAAATTGCTCTTTAGTCTTTTGCCGTGTCAGGGTTGGGGCTTTGGAATCAATTGAAAAACTAGGATGAAGGAGCCAATGACTGCTCTGTTGATTATTGGTAAATCTGTTGTCAACTGGCCGTTATTTGTGGGCCACATACTGATGAATCAGGTTATTGATGAATGAGTTATTGATGATCAGTACTAGCTACCATGGAATGCTGACTGTGTGCTGGGCACTGTGAAGGCATTTTAAACATTTTATTTCATGTCATCCTTATAGTAGCCATATAGAATTGATACTCAGTTCTTCATTTCACACAGGTGGAAACCAAGCTCACAAAGCAGCCATGTGGTAGAGACAGGATTTAAACTCAGATGGAACAACCAATTACTCAGTATTTCTGGAGCCCAGGGCAACAGCGAAGGAGATGAGGCTGGACTGTGGTTAAGGAGGAATCATAAAGGATCTTGAGCACCCTTCTAGGGGTCTCAGAGTTTCTCATTCCTGGTTTTTCAGGCTCAGAGAATCTCCTGAGGTGTGCAAGCCCTAGGGCATGGCAGAACTCTCTCACTGTTTAGCACCTAGATTCTGGGACTCCGTCTGTCATAGAGCCCCCTGCCTAGCCAGGGTGGGATTGGGAACTTACCCTCTGCCAAGCACGCAGACACCCCAGCTTTCATCAGCCTGTCAGAGCTGGCATAGACTTGCCAAGACTTTGTTGAAAACCAACTGCTTTCAATGTAATAAAAGCTAAAGTCCTGGAGGGGAGAGCTTTTGTATCTTTTTTCATGGAACCATTTGCTGCTGCTCTGTGTGGACTGTGCTACAGAGAACTGGTTGCCAAAGGCTGTTCGGCATTCACTGGACAACAGACTAACAGGGCTGCTGAGTACCCTTCAGTTATCAGGAACCAAACGGCACAGCTTCATAGGTGAGGCAGGGGCTAATGCTTCTTTGTCCTTACACTCCCATCCCCCGCCTACCTTCCCCACCCGGGCCAATAACTCAAGAAGATGAACAGGTGAGGGGAGAGCTGAGCAGCTGTTTCCTCCCCATCAGTAGCAATTCTGCAGTCTCTGGAGGGCCGCTGCCTCACTTGATGCTCAGCAGGCTGGATTACAGGATCCAGATTTCAGGAATGTGAGGCTTACTTCTTGGGAGCTATCACTCAGCCTTTCTAATTCTAGAGCCTCAGCTACTGCCCATTCTAGGTTGTTGTATATATTTATTTCTTGGATCTGTTGAAACAAACACAAACTGGTTAGTTTCAACTACAGAAATTCATTGGCTCTTGAGCCTGGAACTCCAAGATCAAGATGTTGTCACGTTTAGTTCCTTCTGAGGGCTGTGCAGAAGGATCTGTTCCAGGCCTCTCTCTTAGCTTCTCATAGCCCCAGGCATTCCTTGGCTTGTCAATGGTATTCTCTCTGTGTCTTTGTATTGTCTTCTTTACATTCTGTCCCTTTGTGTCCAAATCTCCTCTTCTGTTACAGACACCAATTATATTGGAATAGGACCCACACCAATGACTATATTTCTACTTAATCACCTGCAAAGATCCTATATTTTCAAATAAGGTTGCATTCACAGGTACCAGGGAGTTAGGATTTCTTTTAGGGGACACAATGCAACACACAACAGTTAAGATGCTGCCTTCATGCCTGAATCCACATGGGAGGAAGTAGGTATTGGTAGGTGTCACAGCTAATGGAGATATGACCAGGTCATAGGGCTGGCCTCGCCTTCAGTAGGATTTCTTGAGCCCCTGATTAGGTCCACAACTAAAGCATCTCTGCAGGGGTGGCATGGAAATTGAGACTCCACACCAGCTGATTATTTAATCAGCAATGGCCCCTTCAGAAGTCTTTGGATACTAATTGAGCTCT
Source organism: Mandrillus leucophaeus (assembly GCF_000951045.1). Classification (NCBI taxonomy): domain Eukaryota; kingdom Metazoa; phylum Chordata; class Mammalia; order Primates; family Cercopithecidae; genus Mandrillus; species Mandrillus leucophaeus. The sequence goes on from NW_012106175.1 coordinate 1,907,190, forward strand.
TACTCATGGCCTAAAATTAGTTTATAGGGTTTGTGTGTATTAACTGATTTAACACTTATAACTTCCACACGGAGCAGAGACTAGCATGATGCCCAGCTTACCAAGAGAGCAACTCTCTTGTCTGGAGTCATGGAGCTAAGGAGTGACGGAGCTGGGGGGAAACAAAGGCACTCTAGATCCAGGGCCCAAGCTCTTGATCTTAAATCATTGAACATGCCGATTTCCAGGCTTTCTCCCTTGAAGTGTGTCTGAGTTGGGCTCAGGAATCTGAATTTTAAGAGCACCTTCTGATGCAGAAGGTCATTGACCTTCAGGCCCTGGGACAGCACCAGCATCCTGGTTTTCTTTCTCTGACTGATCTCTCTCTCTCTCTCTCTCCCCCCTCCCCTATCCTTTAAGAAACTTAGTGATAGATCTCCATCTGCATTCACTCCACTTTCTTCTCTGTACTGCAGCCAGTTAAATCTATTTGAAATGCAAGTCTAGGGTCATAAGTCTGTCTGTGATGCCATAGCACTTGGAATAAAATCTGAATCTATAGCATCACCTCAGGGTCGCTTCTGTAAGTCGACGCAGCTCATGCCTGTGTTCAAGTCTCAGCTCTATCAATGCTCTACAGCCAGTGTTATTAGCCCTCGGAGCCTCATCTATAAAGGAAGAGTAATGCCATCTTTCTCACAAGGGTGGCAGAAAGAATGAAACTGGGAAATACACAGAAAATGTCCAGGTCCCCTATGGCCTCAGTGGCACTCAGGGAATGGTGCACTCAGAATTGTCAAGTGTTGTGTGGCACTGAGCTTTTCAGAGAGCTCTTATTTGTGGGGACCCTATGAGATTGTCTGGTAACTTTACCGCATAGGCCTGGTCACTAGTTCGCACAGGCTTTTCCTTTCTGAGGTCCACATCTTGGAGACCAGAAGGGGAAGTGTTGGTGGTCCTTTGTCCAGATCTGAAGATGCTCAGTGTGCAGATGCAGCACCCTCCTTTCTCCCTTATAGCCTGACCAGCTGCTATCTTAATCCAACATGCACTGAAGGAGCTTATCTGTGCTTTCTAGACACTGGGGTGGGCTTTACGGGCTGTCATCTAATGAGGTGGGGAGCACAGATGAGTGTTCCTGCCGCCTGACACAGACCCACCTAGGCTGCTCTACTAGGAGGGAGTAGGAATGTGTCACACTGTGCAGTGGCACATCTGGGTGAGGCTGCCCTGTGCTAGCAGATGTGACCCACAGCCACACCATCTGCTCCTTGGAAGCTGGCTCATGTGTGGGCTCAAGGTGGACAGTCCAGATTTAAGCATGGTTCTCATAACTTTGGTACCTTGTCTGTACCTTAAAGGTTAGGTCAAAGGTTCTCAGGGAAATTTTTCCCATTTGGACTATTTATGTCTTTTTGAAATTTCAAGAATCCTTCCTCCATGACCAATGTTCTGTGTGGAGGATAGAAGAATGCTAGCACACTGTGGTTCTTTCTCTTTCTCTCTTCCCCACCCTCTTTCTCCAAGGAAATGGTATTAAGACCAGAAGAGGCCCTTTGGAATTATAGTGAGATTTGTGAAGAATCATTACAGGGATTTAATTTGCTAATCACTTACTCTTAGAATCTCAAATCTAGAAGGGCCCATCCATCCCATTGGTTTTCAAATCTGACTATGCATCAGTGTCACCTGGGTAGCTTAAAAAACTACCAATTTCCCCAGGCCATAAACTAGACCTACTAAATGAGATCCCTGGGGCTGAGAACCAGGGATCTTTGTATCCAGCCTGGTGTTGTGCTACCTCAGAACTATGGGGGCCTTGAAACAGAGGCTTAGATGTTCTGTCCTTAGCTAAATTACATTCGCCCTGTGGTTCCCCAAGGTACACATAGAGCCACATATACCACTCAAATACTCAAAAACTATGCAAAAACAATTACACATGACATGGTTAATGAACATTGTTATAGTGGCTGAACTGTACTAAGTCATATACTCATTTGTTCTTAGTGTTCTTATCTCTAGAAGGTTGACTTAGTCCAAGCAACAACACTGCCTTATGCAGGAAAAAGAGCCCAGGTTTTAGAATTGGATGTGGGTCCAGACACTGGCTCCAGCACACACTAAGTGTTATTTGGATGTGTGACTTTGGGCAAGTCACAGATATCCCTCAGAGCCCCAGTTTTCTTTCCTGAAAATGAGCACATGATCTTGCAGGATTTCCATGAGATTTGAAAGAAATGTACTTGTTAAGGGAGTGCCATATAATATAATGGTACAAGTCTGGGCTCCTTTCCCTCCCCTTCTCCTATAGGCTGCATGTATCCTTTATAATATCGTTTAAACTAGTCCTTGCCTAGCAGATGTCCTCCTAAAATATGCATTTTATCTTAGCCCAGGCTAAGTATGCCTGAGTTTAAGATATTCTAATGCACTTCTTACATATACATCACCTTCCCCTGGTTATGGAATATGATAGTAATGTATACCGGCCAGCTTTGCAAATGAGGGCCAGAGTGGAATGAAAAGGATTAGAAAACATAAGTATAGAATAACCTTTATCTGGGTTAAAAAATGCAAATAATCTGTATATGCATAGAATGATTGTATATGCAAAGAGAAGGCTATAAACCATGTTGTTAACAGTAGTTACGCCTGGAAGACACAATTATGGATGATTTTTCCTTTCCTTTTGTTGTTTAATAACTTTATTTTTTTAGAGCAGTTTCAGATTTACATAAAAATTTCAAATGATGGTACAGAGAGTTCTCATAAACCCACTCCCAGTGCACCCTATTGTTAACATCTTATACTGATGTGGTACATTCGATATAATTCATGATTTGATGTTTATATGTTATTGATAGCTGTAGTCAGCACCACATTCAGATTTCCTAACTTTTTACCTAATGTCCTTTTTCTTATCCAGGGCCTCATTCAGGACAGCACATTCCATTTAGCTGTCACGTCTCCTTAGACACTTCTTGGCAGTGATAATCTTTCAGACCTCCCTTGTTTTTGATGACTTTGATAGTTTTGAAGTATACTGGTCAGGTATTTCGAAGAATGCCCCTCAACTGGGACTTGCCTCATGACTTTTTCATGATTAGACTGAGGTTATGGGTTTTGAAGAGGAAGACAGCAATAGTAAGTGCCATTTTCATCACATTATATCAAAGTACCTGACTTATCACTGTCGACATTGACCTTGACCACCTGGTTGAGGTAGTGTTTGTTAGGTTTCTCCAGCATAAAATTACTCTCCCTGACCCTTTTTTTCCATATGATACTTTTATTGCCTTTTTATTGCTCCATATTATCTAAAGTCCTTTTTTCCCCCAATGAGCACAATTGCTTGCATAATCAGAGAGAAAGGAGCTCTTTTTGTTTTGGAAAACATTGACCGTCTCATAAGACTTTCATCCTTTCCTTATATTTTGTCTTGGCGTGGTTTCCAACACTATTGCACAGTCCTCCTCTAGAAGTCTCAGCTGGGAATTTGGCCACTGGCCTTGATTCCTGCTGAGTGTGCCTCTGACCTCGGCCCCACGTTGCCTGCCTTGCAGAGGGTGTATCCTGCAGAGCAACTTCCGATAGTGTCGATGATGTCGGAATGAGCAGGCCCATAAATCAGCCAGGGAGGCTGCACCCTCACTGTAAAAGTGAAGGGGACTTTCAGCCGCACTTTCTCCTTGCTGTTGAAAGTAAACAGGGCGTAAATCTTGCTGAAGAAGAAGGTTTGTATCCAGCCACCTGAAAACACCCCAGCAGTTTGGAGGACAGTCTGGTTACACCTTCTTCCACTCAAAACACAGCACCCAGCTCAGGCCCTTGCACACTGTGTTCAATTATTGATGGTAGTGGACTCCCGGGAGCCCCACACCTCCAGTGGCTTTTTGTCAAAGAATTTAGTCTGTGATACATTGAAATTAGATAGCTTTTACTACAGTAAAAATGTTCTGGCCACATGCAGCAGACACTGTCATAAAATTTACTATCCTTAGTGAATATATATTTTATATGTATATATACAATATTTTTTCAAGAGAAGCAGTCCTCCAGAGTGAGTCTGAGAGCAGGTGGTTAATTGCTCTGTTTTCAAGGGAGCCTAGTGTGGAAGGCAAGGTTGAGTGAGGATATTGTGGGAGCTGGGCACCCTGGGGTAGACAGCCTGCCTCACTTATTGAACATCTGAAAGAGAAGAAAAAGTCTTCAGTTATACCTTGTCATACATAGCCTTGTCTTCCTGGCCCAGGTAGCATTCCTTTGTGAAAATGGAAGATTCTCAGCAAATTGCCCAGCTATGAGTGGTTACTGTCTTCTAAAGCAGAGTCTCTCAACCTCGACACTATTGACATTATGGACTGGATAATTCTTTGTTATCCAGGGACTGTCCTGTGTGTTGCAAGATGTTTAGCAGCACCCCGGCCCCTGCCCACTAGATGACAATAGCACCACCCCCTTAAGTTGTGACACTCAAAAATGTGTCCAGATTGCCAAATGTCTCTTGGGGGGCAAAATCACTCTCAGTTGAGAACCACTTTTCTAAAGGGATGAGTATCTTTCTAGGTCCTGTACAGTGAAACATATTTGGGCTTCTTTCATATGCTTTTGTTTCTGCTTGGGGTCTGGAAGATACACTTCCAGCTTGTGTGGGGGCCATGACTTGCTCACCTTTCACTGCAGAGAGCACAAAGGAAGACTAGGGAGGCAGCCCCCATCATGTTCCTATTCCAGTTATGCCATGTACCAATGCATAGTGAGAGAAAGCAATGATCATTTCTGGGTTTTGTGGACTTTAGAAGAAACATAGCAGGGATGATTTGCCCCTGGTCCTCATGTCTGGGGTCCTCACTAGGAAGACACAAAGGCTAGGGGTAACATGAACCCAGGGCCTGGAATTGTCCAAAGCTGTCTCCATACACAGGCCCAGCAGCCGATGCTGGCTGTCATCTGGAACAAAGCTGAGACTGTGGCCAGAACATCTTGCGGCCTCTGCATGTGGTTTGGGCTTCCACAGAACATGGCAGTCTCAGGGCACTCAGATGTTCACATGGTGTCTCAGGGCCCCAAAGGCCAGTATCACAAGAGAACCAGGTTGAAACTATGTTGCCTTTTATGGCGAAGGCTTAGAATTCATGTGGCATCATTTCCATTGTGGTCACAAGCCTTCCCACATGGGAGGAGTAGTCAAAGTCACATTGTATAAAGAGCACATAGGCAGGGTATGTTTTTGTGGCCATCTTCCCCAGTTTCTTCCTTGACTTTATCTTTCTGTAGAATTTGTTTCCCATACCTCATCCCATGGGCCCTGGCTCTTGGCTCTCATCTCCCAGGCTCACTGCTCTCCTTTCATTCACCACAGAGGCTGCCCCAGAGAGCCCTGAAAAAGTAAAACGAAAACTACCCCCCAGCTCTGCTAGAAGAGGATGCTGCTGGAGTTTTGTTAGGTGCATTCCTTCTGAATATCATCAGTGGCTCTGAGAACCTTTTGATTCTCAATTCTAGTGATCCTAAGAATAGCTAACTCTACTACGCCTTAAGAAAGCTCATTTCAAGGCAAAACACAACACTGGTTACTATGAGGTTAGCTCAACAAAAAATTGTGGTGCTGGTGTGCTTGAAGTAAGATTGCACATATGTCTGTACTTTTTAAAAGACCGTCTTAAAGAATCAGCTTGTATCTTCCAGGGACTATCAATGCAGTGCGTATACAGAGTGCTTAATAAATGTTTACTGAAGTATTTCTGAAATCCGTGACTGGGCATTTTATTGTATCCAATATTATCTATATTAGAGGCTTGGGAGATTTTTCTTAAGCCTGAAAATTCCAGACAAAATATAATTATAGTATGAGTTTGTCTTTTCTTTCATGTTCATCCAAGTTCTAGTTACACTGAGTAAGTTTATATGGTTATTCTAACTTGAAAGAGTTTCTAGGCTGTGACCATAGCAAAAATTTTGCCTATGAATGTTTTGATCCGGGCTGCAAGCAGTCTTTGTTGCTGATGTATGTGTAACTCCCTGGCCCTGGCTGAGGACTGGTTGTTTTGGTAATTCACCGGTCTTGACCGAGGAGCTGCTCTGTGCTCAGAACTGTGCTAGGTGCCAGGCACGGGTGACTACCCAGAAGAAGGCAGTCCCCGCCCCAAGCCTCAGAGTCATTTTTGCTTCCTTTGGCTCTTTTCTGTTTGTTCCAGTTGGCTATAATTGGCAGCTTTTTTCTTCTCCAGAGTCCTCTCTTCCTATACTTCACCTTACCTGCTATAGTTTCAGTAATACTACATAACAAGCTACCCCAGAGTTCACTGACATACAACAGTAAGCATTTATTTACCACCACCATGTGTGTCATCGTCTGGAGGTTAGGCTGAGCTCAGCTGAGATTAGATTCAAGTCTGCTCTACACACACCTCCTTGTGCTGGGCCTGGAGGTTTCCAAGACATGATGCTGTCATGGCAAAAGGGAGGAGCACAGAGGACAGGGCCTGCCTGCACAAGCACACATTAAGCCTGTGCTCATGTCATGTCCGTGAACATGCCAATGGCCAAAACAAGTCATATTCGCAGTCCAATGTCACGTTGCATGCCAGAGACAACCCCAGGAGGCAGGAGGAGAGGGTGTCAATATTTCCTGAAGAGTAATCTAATCTATCACACCCAGTCCCTTTTCTATAAGTGCCATGGTCTTGCTGGCCTGTAGAGTTTTTGTGTGCCATCCCTTTGACCCGAAATACCCTCCTACTGGGGTCCAACTACCCCACTCTCTAACTAATTTCTACTCATCTCTTGAGATTCCAGCTAGTGGCCACCTCCCCTGGGGTACCTTCCCTGATGACACACTTAGGTTCCTTGCCTGTCCTCTGGGTCACATAACAGCTTGCACATATAAACCTCATCACAGTGCATAAATTGAATTGACCTGTCTTTATCTCCCCCACCACTCCATGAATGTTGACCCACATCTTATTCACCATTATTTCCCCAGCATGCAGCACAGTGCTTAGAGGTTTTGAAAAGCAAATGCATGCTGTGTTAGTGGTGCTGGGTGAGGGGGTTGCGACTTCTCGACACTGATGACTCTGGAGAAGCACAGAAAGAAATGGAGCTCTGGCATTTCCAAGTGGGCAGGCCATTTGGAATGAACCATACGAGCCGTCTGGGCACATCTGACTGTATCCAAAAAATGCCATCTGCTTTCAGGGCATGTCAAGACTAGGAAATCAGTATAGACCACGTGGCTTACGTTCTGTTCTTTATGGTGTCATATCCTCATTTGCCTTTTTGCCTTTTGTTTTCCTCTTTTTTCCTTACATGAGGAGTAGGTTTGGATCTTGTCAGTTTGTTCCCCAAAAGTAGTTTTGGGGGATCCAAGCTAAGGTGGCATTGAGTGGATATAGCCTTTTTTTTTTCAAGACGGAGTTTTGCTCTTGTTGCCCAGGCTAGAGTGCAATGGCACGATCTTGGCTCACGGCAACCTGCGCCTTCCCCATTCAAGTGATTCTCCTGCTTCGGCCTCCCAAGTAGCTGGGATTACAGGCGCCTGCCACCATGCCCAGCTAATTTTTTGTAGAGACGGGGTCTCACTATGTTGGCCAGGCTGGTCTCAAACTCCAGACCTCAGGTGATCCACCTGCCTCGGCCTCCCAAAGTGTTGGGATTACAGCCATGAGTCACTGCGCCCAGGTGGATATAGCCTTTTTTAATGCAGGATTTGTTGTTGGTGATTATGTGTGGATTTTTTATTATTATTATTTTTGGCACAAGGCATGGAGCCAGAAACATGGAGCAGAAGGCCGTGCATTTGTGTAAAGGCAGTAGCATGTGTGGCTGCCACTCAGCTTTGTTTGGATTTTTCCGGAGACAAATGGGTAGGTAGAGGGAACGGACTTGCTAGCTGCTTTTAATCCACTTCAGACTTCAGCTTCTTCAGAATGGAGCTGGAGATGGGAATGTATATGTTTGCCGGATGGCACTTTATAGTCACAGCTGCTCCTAATTTAAAGGAATTCAAAGCCTTTCACTGTGAATGATCATTCTGAAGGTAACTCAATTATCTGTGTTTGCTGGTTCAATATGGTAGTCTTGGATATAATAGCCCATCATCTCAGCTTACTGCAACCACGCATGGCTTCCCACGCTGGGTCTCCATCCAAAGAAGTGAGTGGAGAGATTCAGAAGTCTCTTCCAAATCAATACACAGAATATGGGATATGGCAGGGGGTGGCACAGCCCCAAACCCTGCTGTCTCTTTTTGTGCCATTTCTAATTCCCCTAGGCTTGCAAATATTCAGATGATTCTCTTTATCTGAAAGGTGTTTATTCTATGCCAGTTGAGTGAGCGATACAATTCATCAGATGCCACACTGTTTAATAACATTTATAATTTCATATTTGCCAAGTCCACTCAGCCACCTCGCATATAATAGCCCAAACAAGTTCTTTTGGGTATTCTCATTTAGGAAAGAGCTACAGAGGCCTAGAATGAGAATGTATGAAGTAGGTACAGTGTGTATCTGGCACCTTCATCTTAATTCTGGTGACCCATACTCTGGTTGTTGCTCCCCTTCAACCCACTCCATGTATCTATACGCTTTTCTGAGCTCTGACTTCCCATGTTTCCAGCTCTTCGCATTTAGATATTCCAGGCAATGTTCCCAGCAGTGGACAAATGCTTTAAACAGAGGAGTTGTTCAATGAACTTGTGGGAGGAAATTATGAGGGTTAAATAAACAAGTTTAGGAACAAGAGTCAAATATACAGAAACTCTGGACAAAGCCATTATTGATCCTTACCCAAAATCGGAGCTGAAAACTTACTTTTCAGTCTCTTTTCACAGTCAGCCTCCCGCTCTCGAGACATAGTGACTCTTGGCCAGTGACTCATGCATCTCATGGTGCACCCCTGCAAAAATGAGATAATAACCTTGAAGGTGATCGGGAGGACTGTGGGAATGGATAAAGAGGGAAGTGTGTGTGGTTCTTGGTAGATGCTCCAGAATCTGGAATAATGGTTAATATTGGGAACTTGCATCTCCCAACCCACTTACCTTACCTAAACTAGTAGCACAGATTTCCCTGTAGTAGTGCCTTAGCCTACTGTGCTGTTCTTTACTTCTAATAAACAGATAGTAAACACTGAAAGAACATCTTTTCTAACTTTTATTTTTCACAACTTTTCTCTCTGAGAATGATTTCATGGCTGAACTAAAGCTTTGTTTGATTTTATTTAAAGGGGCCCAGGTTCTGTTTTCTCCTGAGAGTCATACACACATTTTGAACAGAATTATTTTTTTGATGGTTTTCTCAATAAACACCATTGACTGAAACATGGAGTAAAAATTTGTTATTTGGCATCTCCTACTAGACCAACAACAAGAAGAAAATACATTTTGCTATTGAACTTTTCCTTGTTAAACAAGAGAGGTTAGGTCATTTCCGGTGACATGGAATATAAGAGAAGGTTTTGGAATTTGAACAGGTTTGGCAGGACTGCTGAAACTTGAGCCCACTGTGATTTTGTTTAATGACTGTTTACAAGGAGGTGCTCCAGAGCCCACCATACTGGTGAGCTCCAGGCATTTCCTAAAGGCCTAAACCTGGTATGAACATATTCACTCGTCATGATTCTGCTGTTTTCCGATCAGGCAAATTCAATAAAACACAAACTACAATGTGTTCTTCCTGTTGAACATGGCGGGAGCTCTGCATAGATAAGGCCTCAGTGGATTATTTTTCTTCTGGAGTCAACAGGGAATGAGCAATCCTAGCAAATTACACCTTCACAATCTCCAGGTCATACTTGCTTTCACCTCACTCTCAGGAATTATAGCTAATAGGTCGATTATGTGTTCTTTTCACAGGAATTTTCACCAAATGGTCATAGATCTACTACATATATACTACAGTACCCTATCCTAATTTGCCTCTTCAGGGAAAAATGCATAGAGATGGAATTGTTGAAGTATTTATATGTGGAGTCTCTACGTTGCTTTTAACCAAGAAAGGAAAATAAATTTTTACCCAATAGACAAGTCCAATCAACTAATTCTGGCAGCCTGGAGAGCTAGGTTGAGAAGGATTCTGAGGCTAAAAATTGGCTAAGCAGGAAGGATGCTCTGATGAGTTAGCATTGCCTATCATTTGGAATGTTATTGATTATCACTTGGAAAGTTAGCATTGTCTGTCATTGGAAAGGAAGAGTAATGGCACAGGTGCTGAGTATTGGCTCTACCTCCTAGACATACAAAGTTTACCATTAGTGGTCAAGTATAGAGCTTTGACCTTGGAAATGTTCTTTCCCCACTCTTGAAATGGTAGAGTTACCAACATGGAAGTAATGGCTCTACTACTTTGGTTTCAAACTCTCAGAGAGAAACCACATTTTGCAGTCTAGTTCCATGAGCTTGGATGAGCTGAATTCTAGAGCCTCATTTCTTTGTGCATTGAATCCCAAAACCAAGTTTTCCAACTTTTAAAAAGTGTGTTTCAGTTTAAAGGGGCTTTCTCTTGCTGTGATCGCCCTTATATTCATGCCCTGATTTAGAGTCAATCAGCAAAGACCATTCTCAATTGCCTTATGTTCTTCTTTCTTCATCCTTGTGTCCAGGTCAGGGCACTACTCCCCACCCCAGCCGCTGACCACTACTAGGCATCAGCATCAGTCTGTTCTCCCAAAGGGATCTGCTATTAGTCACGTACATCTCAACATGAGTTTCACTATTTTTCTTTCTCTTAGAGAATTATTTTAAAATTTATTCAAGGACTGAAATATTTTCCCCAATTACAGGAAGGTAGGCCTCAGTAGTGAGTGAAGGATATAATTTCATACAGGAAGACCTTCATATTATGCTCCAAATCACACCACATATATAACAGCCCAATCTGCCTAATATGTGAGGTCAGCCCTGCTTCTATTTCCCATACTGGAGGAAATTCCTTCCCCAAAGGTTCCACTGTGTCAAAGACACACATCCATAAGCACATGCGCAGGTATGTTCCCTGTAGCTCAGGCAGTCTCTCCCCTCTTCTCCCAGTCCCCTCCTTCTGGCACAAATAGAATCCCCATGACTTTGCCAAGACTGGCTGTCATTACTGTGTGATATAGTTTGCCTGTGTCCCCACCCAAATTCTCATCTTGAATTATAATCCAAATTGTAACCCCCACATGTTGCGAGAGGGATCCCATGGGAGGTGATTAGATTGTGGGGGTGGTTCCCCCATTCTGCTCTTGTGATAGTGTGTGAGTTCTTACGAGGTGATTTTACAGGGGGCTTCTCCCCAGTTCCCTCTGCACTTCTCTTTCCTGCCATCATGTAAAGAAGGACGTGTTTACTTCCACTTCCTCCATGATTGTAAGTTTCCTGAGGCCTCCTCAGCCATGCAGAACTGTGGTCAATGAAACCTTTTTCGTTTATAAATTACCCAATCTCAGGCAGTTTTTATAGCAGCATGAAAATAGACTAATGCACTATGATTGACCGTTTTCTTCATTTTATATCATAAATGAGCGTCTGCTTTGTCACTGGGTCAGAACCTAATTACTTTTAAAATGTGGTAAAGGAAGTTAGTATAGGAATAAAAGCTCATGTTCCCTTTTGTAAAATGAAAATCCTTTTGCAATAGGGATAATCCATTTATTTATTCAAGAAGCATTTGTTTGTTCCTTTTAATAAAATCCTGTAGGTTATTAAGAAGACAGTAGATGGCATTCCAGTGGGGATCCAATCTATGGCTGCAGTATTGGGTGTGGCATAAGGGGGTAGGAATCACTAGATCTAAAATCTGAATCTGTGAAATCTTTGAAATGGTTACTCAGACATTTGAAAGTTCAGGTGCTTGAATCAAATTATAAGGCAACAGGACCCAGAACTGAAACAACAAATGTCCATTTATAACCTTTGCTTGCTACCTTCTCACCTTGGCTCCATGGACAGTTTCCTCTTCTAACAAGACTCTAAAAATGCATGCTGCTAGCATGGAGTGGGCACCCACCCACCTGTTTCCCCATCACTTTGTGCTGATGGCAGGCTTTATAACAGAGGACAACATCTTATATCATGGTATCTCTATCCAAGACCACCTCTGACATCCTCCCCTCCACCACCTTGTTGACATCTCTCATAGATTGAAGGAGTCATCTGGATGACCGTTTTTGAAACTTTGAAGTCCAGAAAAAGGAGTGAGGAGTTAGACAAAGACTGAGCATTAATGAACCTCTTTTTACTACACACACACCTTGCAGTCTCTGGCTTTGACAGCCCGCGTGATTCTGCCTCTTGCCTTGTGGCAGATTAGAGTGGTGGTGGACAGGAAGAAAGATAACTTTGGAAGGCTGAATGGAGCACATTTCAGAAAACCAAATCTTTCTTTAATGGTGCCAAGAACACTACCTGCCAGAAATCCACACTAATCTCAGAAGATAATGGCTAGAGGAGTTTCACTCATGCAAAATGAACTTGCAAATGCAGATATTACGTGGAAACTAAAAAGTCAGTTACAGAATTCTGCCTCCAACACAAAGCTTTGCCATGGCCATTGGGTTCCTAAAAGTCTAGTGTGAGGAATTAGATCTAATGCATAAGATGAGATATGGGGTAGGGAGTGGGCATGAATTGTGAAAGCACCTATACATGGTTTGTCTCCAAAGTAAAACATTGAAGAACATACTAAATAATGAGCATACCAATGACATCTTAAAATGGCAATAGTGGGTACTTTGCCTGATTGGGTTTCATTTACTCATTTATTCATTGCTTGCTACAAACTTCTTGAACTCTCCCTTCCCAGATGTTTTGATAAAATGCTTTTAAGTTCATATATATCTTTTGCAGTTGGCATGCATGTAATGAGGCACTTACTTATTTTACTACATTTAAGTAATCAATGATTTTCTGCCTTTGAGTCTAGGTTACTGAAGCCTGGGGCTCCTAATAGTTGTGAAGAGTTTGAGATTAGATGCTTGAGATGGAGAAAGTCATGAGTAAAGTTACCAAAAATCTGGTTAGGTGTTTCACAAAACCCTGGACTCAACAGCAATCCCTGCCCAAACCTGTCCTGTACACACCTGAGCTCTTCTCTCAGACCCTGCAGTAGATTTATTCCTTGTTTGCTCAACATCCCTTGCTTTGCTCATAAACTGAGAGAATTAGTGCTGAGGAAAATGTACTCAGGATACTTCAGGTGCAGAGAGAAAGGCCAGTAAGAAGAACCAGTAACAGGATGAAGAGACACCATCAGGGAAGACTTCCCAGAATGGGAGATAACCACTAAGTATTGAAGTGTGATTTAAAGTGGATGCAAGAGCTTGTCAAAATAAAATTCTCAAAAGTGTTTGCATGTGAGAGAGAGAGAAAAAAAGAGAGTTTAACCTTTTAATGAAAGAACCAGCAAGATAACAAAATCAGTACAAAAGGGAACATGAGAACTGAGATTTTATAGTCTGTGAAATAAAAAGCTGAGAAGAGATAGCTAAGTGAGATACAAAGCTGGTTCATCCTGCAGGGCAATAAAACTGTAACTTTTAAGATTCTTTACTACTAGCATTTCCCCTTGTCAGTTTTCTGTAAGTTCACCTCTAACCTTTAAAGAGTACAGAATATCTGCGCCCTAATCAATAGTAAATAATAAATCAAGCACAGTCAAGTCTTTCTAGAGCAGAGTTCAGCAAACTAGTTCTGTTAGGGCCCATGTAGTAAATGTTTTAAACTCTGTGGGTCAAAAGGTCTCTATCATAACTACTCAATCAGACCATTGTAGCACAAAGCAGCATAGGCAGTATTTAAATGAACGGATGTGAAAAACAGTGGTTGGCTGCATTTGTCCTGGAGGCTCTAGAGGCCCGACCTCTGCTGGTGGAGTAAAGGTATATAGCCTTAAAGGGTCATAGAATCATCTTTCAAAATTTATATTCAGGTTTTGGGTTTTTTTTTTTTTCTCTCAATAGGCTTAAAGCAAATGAAACAGCAAGTGCAAAGGCATTGATGCCTAAACTCACACATTTTATTTGAGGAGCTATAAACAAGTAAAAATTCCAAGAGTACTGATATGTGTATATTAGTGACACAGAGAAAGATAAAACTGGAAAGTTAGAAAGGAAATTCACCATCTTTTTTTTCCTGTAGAGAATAAATGTGCCTGAGCAATATACCTTGGCAAGAAAATGAGACAGGCCTGGTTCTAATCCCAATGAGTAGGCTGAGAAGATTGAGCTAATCTTCCTAAACCTGGTTCTTCTGCTTTAAAACTAAAGATAATAGTTGGATCTTCCAGAGGGTTGCTGTGACATTTAAAAGACATGATGCATTCACCAGTATTCAATTATAAAATTATCATTATTCTTTATCAATCAAAGTCAAAGGGAGGTCCTAGGGCTACAGATGAATCCACAAACATTTGTTGGAAAAGCACAGGTGTTAGAACCAAAAGGGCAGGATGGAAAGCCCTGTTGCTCAGTTTCTTCCCATTACAGTACAGTCTTTGGTCCTTGAGGCTTTGTCCTAAGACAAACAATCTTTCCCTCCAATATCAAGCTGGGCTCAGAAACCAGGGCTTTCCTGGAATTTCTATTAAGAATCTCTCACCCCCACTGTAGCAGCAGTTTATTAACAAGGATTCTGGAACAATTACCTTGTAAACAAGGACACAGTAAATGTACATTTACTGTACAGTACTGTACAGTAGAGCTGCTTGGGTTAGCAACCACATTTGCATTTTGACAATGGATATGCTAATTAACAATGATTCTTACCTATTCATTAAAGCCTCTAAGACTGTAAGAAATACAGCAGTCTCTTCACTTATGCCCCTGTCAGCGGGTCCTGTGCTTCCTCAGAGCTGCTCTTTAAAATGATATCTATTACTGGAACTTTTCCTTTTCTAACTGTTGGGACCTGTTATCTTCTTCAGAGCAGGGAAATTCATCTCTTTCTACCCAACCTCCTGGCATCTCCAGTCAGGCTACATCTTTTCAGAAATTCAATCTCTGCCTTACTCAAGTTGCTAGTAATACAGTTGGCCCTCCATATCCATAACTTCCTCAACTGTGGATTTAACCAAACTTGCATGGTAAATATTTGGGAAAAAAATTTTATCTCTGTAAACTATTTTTCTTGTCATTATTCCCTAAACAATACAGGATAACAGCTATTTACATGGGATTTATATTGTATCAGATATTATAACTTATTATAAGCAATCTAGAGATTACTGAAAGCATACAGGAGGATGTGCATAGGTTATATGCAAATACTATGCTATTTTTATCAGGAACTTGAGCAACTGTGAATTTTGGTATCCAAGTGTATTAGTGTTCTCTAGAGGGACAGAACTAATGGAATATATATATATGTTTATTAAGTATTAACTCACATGATCACAAGGTCCCACAGTAAAGCCATCTGCAGGCTGAGAAGCAAGGAGAGCCAGTCTGAGTTCCAAAACTGAAGAAACTGGAGTCTGATGTTCGATGGCATGAAGCATCCAGCATGGGAGAAAGATGTATACTGGGAGTCCAGGCCAGTCTCGCTTTTGACGTTTTTCTGCCTGCTTTATATTCACTGGCAGCTGGTTAGATTGTGCCCACCAGATTAAGGGTGGGTCTGCCTTCCCCAGCCCACTGACTCAAACGTTAATCTCCTTTGACAACACCCTCACAGACACAACCCAGGATCAATACTTTCTTTCCTTCAATCCAGTCAAGTTGATACTCAGAATTAACCATCACACCAAGGAGGTCCTAGAACCAATTCCCATGGATATCAAGGGATGATTGTATCTACCCCTCATAGCAGCTCTAATGCTTACTCAGATGGTCAAAATAAAATATTAATAATTAATGATAATATCTATTCTGGGCCATTTATGTATTTTTCAGTTCTAAATAGTAATGCTCAAAGATTAATGATACGAAGGCTATGTGGTGTTGTCCATCTTTTCCTGGGTTCAACTAAACAGGCTGCTTTGCGACAGAGGTACAACGATTGTAGACAGAGGTACAGCGCCTCTTTCTTGCGACTGTAACAGAGGTACAATGCCAAAATGCTGAGGTCGCGTCAGACCATAGAGGTGCTGAACTCCAGGAGTGGGCCTAAGGCAGCTCTAAGGCTGAGCCTACTGGAAAATGTTTAGCTTGGGAAATCAGCTCAATATTCACCCATCACACATTAAGCACTCAAGAATATGCTGGCTTGTTCTGTAATGACTCCTTCCATCTGGAGAATAACTAGGCACAGAACCTTGATTTTCAGAAGGAAAAGGATGGAGGAGGTAAGGCCAGACAAGGTATGAAAGACCCTTCTGAAAATGGCAAATGGAGCTTCTCACATCTGACAACATCCTGCTTCTATAGGATATTACCCAGAGTTGCATGGATTGGGGTGGAACTTGGGGCTACTCAAGACACTCTAACTCCCTCTGGGAGTATACCTCCTGTTTGTTTATCAAGCTTTGTTAGATTCCATACATATAATGGTTAAAGACATCTCATGCCCTTTAATTGTAAAGAAATTCTGCATTCATTGTCAGTTAGTGCTACCTTTCTACTATTCACACTGCCGTCTTCTCAGGACAACCACGTATGCTTTATTTCTGTGTCACTCCATTCATGATTCCACCCACAATGATGAATTTCCTAGAGCTCTGAGTGGCACTGTTGGTGGAAAAGGATCTCTGTCTTTTACAAAATCTTCCCCAACTCCCCTCCGTAGGCATCTCCTAAGACATGGCAGGTGGCCATTTCCAAATAGTGCCACCCTAGCCTGCATTGTAGCTACAGGCATGTCTGGACTTTTATGGGGGAGGGGTGGATCTGGAGTGAGCCTGGCTGAGTTAGGCTTGGTCCATGGTTAGCGGGAATCAAGCATGAAAAAAGTAACTCCTTTTAACTACCTTTTGTATAAGAGAGACTCCAAAACAGACTTTGTTTTCTCACTGTTTCCCCGCCGTGTTTCCCTCACTGTCTTTGAAGCTGCCGGGTCAACATTTACCTTTCTAAGGCAGCACTCCTGGAGAATGGTGTCCCTGCTCCTGCACCTACTGTTCTCCTGCTAGTTGTCAGACACTCTTCAGGGTGTGAAGTGGCTCTTCGAACACCTTCATTTGCTCCACCCTATGTGACACTCTAGGAGGCATCTGAAGAAGCTCAAGACCTGGTCCCATCCTTATGAGATCTAGACTTAGCTGATAGGTGGAGGAGCTGCACCCAGCTCTCACTGTGTTATCAGAAGACCAGATGAGCAGTTGTATAAGTCCAGGGTGTTTTACAGAAAGAAAGTGGCATTGCTTTTAAATTATGCATGGATAAAAAAGTAATGACACTTCTTAGAATGTCATTTTTTACTTAACAAAGACATTTCTTATTCAATTTTTTGAACCTAAATATGAAACTTCACATCACTGATAGTTGAAGTTGGACTATAGTTGGACTCAGGAAATTTGTCTATAATTTTCTGTACATTTTAGTCGTTTGAGTCTTGTTTTCTTTATCTGTTAAATGGGAATATTAATATCAATTTCATAGAATGGTTGTGAGGCTTAATGAGAAAATGCCCTTAGCATATAGCGTAGTTCCTGAGATGATACCTGGAATAAGGAAGACGCTCAGTAAACATGTCAGTAGGTGGAGGGCTGTCAACAATATGGGCTTATCAGACACAACGTTGGGACAGCAAGCATTTGCTGCTAAATTTCAGGGATGAAGGGTCAGTGTGGATTGGAGCATCCCAGGAAGTGTCCTGAGAAAGGAAAGTTGTGCTGTACAGCATGGGTCAGAAAATTTGCAAGGCAATTTGGCTGGTGCCAAGCATGGGGAAGTGACTAAGAAGGCAGGCTCACAGCACCTGGCATTCCCAGGAGCAATGGGGATGCCACGGCTGTATCAGCGGCTGCTCACAGGATTAGTCCTGGAGGCCACAGCCTGCCAAGGGACTGTAATGTTCAGGATGTCACAGGGAAGAGAGGTTTTTATTTCACTCAAGGGCTGCATTGATTTTCCAGTAGGTAAGCATGTGTTTTTTTGCCTTCTGAAAATGTAAATTAATATAAGCTTTTGTGTTTGAATAAAAAAATGAGTGAAAAGTTGACCATAAATATTTTTGAGTATTTTGCAAAACTCACCTTAGTGAAGACACAGCTCAGGCATCACCACTTCCTTCCAGAAGTCTTCCAGGGTCCTTCAGGCTGGGGTAGGGCGCCTTCCATTCTGTGGTATCTCCACCATCCAGACTTGTCACACGGAGTTCTGATTGCCTGTTTTTCCCATTGACTGTGAGCTTTTAGAGGGAAGAGATTGGCCAGCAGTTTGCAGAGCCTTGGGCCTACAGCTCAATAAACATGGGAACTTAAAGAGCAGATGAGCATAGAAGCAAATCATCATCAGAGGGAGCAGAAAGCAGAAAGTGTGCTGGGAGTCAGCAGAGCAGAGATCACCCCATTGGACAGATCAGGGTGGATTTCACAAAGCAGGCTGCATTTGTACTCTTCCTTGGAGATATCCTTGCACCACACCTTCTATGACTGGCAAAACTCTCTGTGAGGGAAGCCATACACGGACCTGAGCTGGGTGACATGTAAGAAAACAATTATCCTTAATTAAAAAGAAAAATTCCGGGACTGGGCGTGGTGGCTCATGCCTGTAATTCTAGCACTTAGGGAGGCCAAGGTGGGTGGATCACAAGGTCAGGAGTTCGAGAACAGCCTGACCAACACGATGAAACCCTGTCTCTACTGAAAATACAAAAATTAGCTGAGTGTGGTGGTGCACACCTGTCATCCCAGCTGCTCAGGAGGCTGAGGCAGGAGAATTGCTTGACCCCAGGAAGCGGATGTTGCAGTGAGCCGAGATCACGCCACTGCACTCCAGCCTGGCAACAGAGTTGGACTCTGTCAAAGAAAGAAAGGAAGAAAAATTCCAAACATACAGAACATACAGTACTAACTTTTATATTACCTTTTCAGACAGAGAAAAGGGGAAAGATAATTGAAAATTAAAATGCACTGGGTACCAGTTACTCTGTGGCAACCACGTTCTGCATTGTGTCTCAGTCTGACAGCATGCCAGTGATATAGTTGGCATGACCCTCCATTTTACAGGTAAGGAAACCGAGGCAGACAGAAGAAAGCGGCCCTGGGCCACAGGGTTAGTATAAAGCAAAGCAAAGCCACAGAAGACTGGTCCAGTCTAGAAACTCAACTCAACCATGTAATCACTGTGAGTCTTGAGCAAGTCCCCTCTCTTGAACCTCAATCTGGAAAATGGAGACGAAATGAGATATTTTATGCTAAAGCTCCTAGTGAAGGGTCAGGAATGTAGTAAGTGACTAACAGATCTTCTTTTTTCTTAAATTGCCTGAAATATTACCAATTATATTCATTATAGTCCACGAATCTTCTAAAGTTGCAACGATGGTTACCTTCCAAGGGATATATGCATCAGATGGTTAAAGAATGTCTTGCCAGGAAGAAGGCAGAAAGATGAACTGACCCTGCATTTCTGAATGCAGCCCGTGGGCCAACAACATCAGAGCCACATCCACAGACACCCCCTCCAGACATCTTTCCAATGGACACATGCCCATGCATTCATACCTGTTATTCCTCCATATCCAGATGCACAGCTGTGGGGACAGACCCACGGAGGTCCTATGGGAGAGGTCGCCATGACCTGGAGTGCTCTGTCCTCCTCCCACCACAGCAAAACAACTCTCCAGAAGTCCAGCTGTAGACGGAAAGCTGGACAAACCATCTTTGGAGCATAGTGGGCTGGTGTCTCAGTGACCACGTGTCCAACCTCCAGGAAGAACCAGGTGTGGTGCCAGGCATGGCCACCTGCTCCTCACAATCAGTACTGGCCTTGGCCAAGAATGAACGTGGCCTCCCACACACTCAGGTATATATTCTCAGTGCACAGCAGACCCTGGCCAAAGACCTGAAGAGCATAAAAGAGAGCAGGATATGGTTAAGCACAGAGCCCCAGAATCTCCTGAGGCCTAGTCTCGGGGCTGAAAACAGAAGACTTCATGCACACTATCACTCTACCTCCCTCAAGTATGAGAATCCAGGTATCCCTGCCCCAGTCCATGGCTGTGGGGTGAGAGGACTCCACCTTCAATTCCCAAGGGCAAAATGAAAGCTCACTGGTCACTTCATGTAGCTGGACAGGGGGCAGGGGAGGGCTCAGCCAGGAGGGTACTGTCCAGTTGTGCAACTCTTCCCTCTCCTCCCAGCATTCACGGAGCACCTGCTGTGCATTCCTCCTGCTGCTCTGCTCACATATCTTCTCTTCCAGTAAACCCTTCCTTGCCTTAGGCTGGATTGGGTGTCCCAGGTATGACCCCTCTCATCCACAGCACATGATTTTTTATTATTGTTATCACTTTAGCACTTGCCCTGTTGACCCAAGATGGTCCCTTATGTGAGGGAGGCAAGCAGAGGCAGGAACACTAAGCCCAGGCAGAAAAGAGGCCACCAGGAGAGAGCTGGGCAGAGACTCCACTATCTGTCTCATTTTGTGTCTTTCTCAACATGCCTTTAGAATGAGATTCAGAGACAGGGATAGTCCTATGCAGAGCATAGAGTATGGTTTGGATGCTATCATCTTCAGCATGGCCCAGGGTCACCAGTATTTTCTGGTCAGCTCTAGTGCTGAGTTGACCAGCCTCAATGACTTTATGCTTAGGAAAAGTAATAAGTTTCTGGATTACATGTCAGTAATGCAGATGCTTTTATGGATTCTGACAGTCCATAGCGAGGGGTTAATGTAAAATGCCCTGGCAAGAGCATCTCTCCCTGTTATAGCATGAGCCAAGCTGACACTGAGGGAGGCTACTCATGCCACGTGGGGATTAAGCTGTCTTTGATCCTCCATCACAGCTGATGGCTGGTGAGTGCTTGCTGGGCAGGGTAGGACTCCCCAGCCTCTGTGTTAGAAGGTGGCCAACCAATGGGTCTCCTCAGCTTAGAATGCTGTTAGTCCTGCCTCTCCAGTCTCTCAGAGTGTTAGGGAGACATGGCCAGGCACCCCCTCCATCTGTCCTTGGAAAAACTTTCTGGAAGCTTCCTGGCTTTGGGAAGCATTTAAAGCTCCCAGAGGTGGCTCTGGGCTGGGGTCAGCAGCTTGACAGGGCTCTGGTCCCAGTATGTGGCTAAACAGCTGGTGACCTTGGGAAAGACTCTGAACTGTCCTTTTGGGGGAATTTTTAATCTATAAAATTTTTCATCCATAAAATGCCTGAAAGACCTACCGCACTGTAGTATTAGTAATTTAAAGATCATTCCCTTAATGAATACTAAAGCACTTAGAAAAACATAAGGCATTATCAAAGGCAAGGTATCAGAAATGCCTTTCAGCCATGGAAATGCAATTAGAGACCATGACCCTTTCTTGGGTCATGTCTTGCATATTTGAATCTCTGCGCAGACCTAGAAGGGACCCAAGAGATTATTTTAGATTAATATTATTCTAGTTCTCAATGCTGGCAACTTATTACCTGGGAGCTTTTTCAGAAGTATCAGTCCTTTGCCAGTGCCCCCATATCATCACTCCAATCCCCCAACTCCTGTATTTTGATCCCATTAGTCTGGGGGTGAGATAACAACGTTTGTGTTTTTTTTAATGCCCCAGATGATGACATCTGAGAAGAGAGAGGCTGATTTGTAGGTAACAGTGCAACGGGGATCAGGGAATGGCAGGAATTCCTGCATGGGTACACACCATGGATGTCATAGGTGGTGGGACAAATGGGAGAGCAGAGGCCACAGCTAAATCGCCTCCGAGGCAGGACTGGCATCCAAACCCTCTTCCAACATTCAGACATCTATACCAAGAGCAAAGATCCTATCGTTCAAAGTGTCATCTCTCATCTGCCATCACCCAATGTCCCACCCATAACATCAGCCCCATGAACTATTGCCAGAAGCAGGAGATGGCAGTTTCTTTGCTGGCATTTGTAGAAAAAAAAAAAAAAGCCTTTGGTTCTGCCTCCCACTTGAGACTCTGAATTCTTCAGAATAGGGGCTGCATCTCCTCATTTCTGCATCCATTGATAGAGGAAATCAAACAGAAAACATGTTCGGTGGGCGAGTGAGTGAGTGAATGAACAAAAACGTTGGAACTACTCAAGTGCAAGGCTTAAATTTAAGCCATGTATGTCATATAATGAAGCCATTTCTATGCTTAACTGGCTCTTCTGCTCTAAATTTTAATTGAGTCAGCATAAAAATAATTTTGATAGTTAGCCAGGGCTGCACTGATGCTAAACATTATGTGTACACACATTAAGAAAGGAGAAGGAAAAAGGAATGGGGCTTTTGATTCTCTGCCTAACTCACAATAAGCCATCTATGGTTGTAATTGTTTATAATAACTTAATGGCGTAATTACTCCTGTGCAGGCTGTCCAGAGCAGCAGCAACACAGAATGATCTCAAATACATTGAACACGATTTAAAATGAAGGCGGACCTCACCTCTTGTCAGTTGGGTAAGCTTAGTCACAATATTTTACCACTGACACTCACCAACCTCATCTTTAAGGGAAGATAATAATATCTACATTGCTGAATTATGAAGACAGAAACTTAATGTAGTCATTTCCAATTATATCTTCTTGGCCAGAACTAGTCACTTGACGGCAACCTAAGTGCAAGGGAGGTTTGGAAATGTGCAGTGAAGGTCTACAAGCTCTTTATGGATAGTAGAAGCTCAGCAGATATAGATATAAATATAGATAGATGTAGATATAAATATATATACTTTATATATTTATATGTAATACACACACGTGTGTGTGTGTGTGTGTGTGTGTGTATATATATATAGTTTCCTCATACAATTTCTCCCACTCCCATGCTGGGAACACATTTATAATTTAGGAATATGTACTGGTAAAACTACTACCCTGAAAAGCAAGTTACCCAAGTTTGAGAACTCATCTCTCCCTATAATTGTTCCTTTTTTCTCTCCTTTATTCCTTCATTCACTCATTAATCAATGGATATTTTTCAGGCTCTCCCATGTGCCAAGTAGCTGTAGATGTGATTAAGGGTGTTTTTATGGTGCTGACATCCTGGCAGGGAGACTTAGGTGAGCATGGAGTAATAGACAATAAGTAGATGAGAAAGTGACTTAATACACAGAAAAAATCCATACAGTGAAAAGTGCTATACTAAAATAAAACTAGCTGATGTGACAGCCAGTACCTGAGGAAAAGGAGAAGCATTTGAGTGATCAAGAAAGGTCTCTCAAAGGTTTTGTCATTTGAATAGAAACTCAGATGACTGAAAGAGTCATTCTTACACAGTCTTCATTACTGAGTAATGAGAACGTGCTGTGAAAACCAGAAGATGTCACTGCTGAGAAAGTGGAGCAGGGAGGTCAGCAAATCCTCTCCCTAAAGAAGAACAATACAAGTGAAAAAGCTCATCCAAACAACCATCTCTGGACTCTGGGAATTTATCAAAAGCAAATAATACACTGGGGGAATATTAGGAACAATTTTATGCCAATAAATTAAACAATTTTGATGAAATGGAAAAAAGTCTAAGGAAAAAAACCCCAAATAATTAAAACTAACTCAAAAAGAAATAGAAAATCAGAATAGACCTCAATAAGCAGACAAATGGAATTACTAATCATTAAAAATATTCCCACAAGGAAAAACTCAGGCCCAGGAGACTTCACTGATGAATTTTGTTACATACTTAAAGAAGAAGTAACGCCAATCTTTTACCAACGCTTTCAGGAAATAGAGGAGGAAGAAACACTTGTCAGTTTTTTCTGTGTGGTCAATACTATTCTGTTATCAAAGTCAAACAAAAACATCACAAGAAAACTACAGAACAGTGTCTCTCATGAACGTGAATTCAGAATTTCTCAGTAAAATATTGACAAATCATACCCAGCAGCATAGAAAAAGTATTATACAACATGACCAAGTTGAATTCAGCCTAGAAACCAAATATTGGGTTAACATCCAATAATCAGTGTAATACATTGTCTTCTTAGATTGAACAAAACTAGACCAAAACCACATGGTCATCTCAATTACCATAGAAAAAGGATGAGAAGAAATTTAAGACCTACTCAAACTAATAGAGAAACTTCTTCAGCCTCACAAAGAGCATCAACAAAAAAATGTACAGTTAATATCATGCTTAATGGTAGATGATGGAAATCTCTCTCCATAAGATGGAGACAAGGCAAGGATATTCACTCTCCATACTTCTATTCCACACTAAACTACTGATTCTAGACATTCAAATAAAACAAACAAAAAGATATTAAAGACATTTGGATTGGAATGGAAGAAGTAAAAACAATCTTTATGCACAGAGAACATGAACCTGGATGTAGAAAATTCTACAGAGTCAACAAAATTCTCTTAGAATGAATAAACAAGTTCAGCAAGATTGCAGTTACAAGATCAATGTTAAAAGCAGTTATATTAATATTTTTATATTAGCAATGAACAATCTGAAAGTGAAATTTTAAAACTGACATTCAAAATAGCATCAAAAATAATAAATACTTGGGAATAAATTTAAGAAAAGAAGTAACGACTCGTATACTGAAAACTACAAAAACATAGCTCAGAAAAAAATAAGAAAGATTTAATAAGTGGATAAATAGTCCTGGTTCATGGTTTAAAAGCTTCAATATTATTATAATGGCAGTTCTCCACATATTCGTTGGCAGATTAAACGTAATTCCTACCAAAATTCCAGTAGGCTTTTTTGCAGAAATTGATAAAGTGATTTTGGAAATGCAAAGGATCCAGAATCTCCAGAACAATTTTGAAAAGGAAAAACAAAGTCGAAAGGCTTTGTGATTTTAAAACTTGCTGTAAATTGACAGTAATCAGCACAGTGAGGTGTACTGGTATAAAACAGGAATATAGATCAATGGAACAAAAATAAGAGTCTACAAATAAACCCTTAAACTTATGATCAAGTGACTTTCAACAGAGATGCCAAGTTAATGAAGAAAGGGCAGTCATTGCAGTAAATAGTGCTAGCATAATATATCCACAGCCAAAATGATGAATTTAGAACCTTACCTCACAACAGACACAAAGACTAAAAATGGATTATTAATTAACTTACATGTAAAACATAAAACAATAAAACCTGTAGACTAAAACACAGGAGAAAATCTTCATGACCTTGCGTTAGGCAATTAATTCTTAGATATGACATGAAAAGCATGACTCATAAAAACATTTATATAATGGAGTTAATCAAAATTTAAAACTTTTGTGCTTCAAAAGTCATTAAGACCATTAAGAATATAAAAAGCAATAGACTTGGAGAAAGAAATTTACAAATCATATATCTATTAAGGACTTGAATGCAGAATACATAAATAACTCTTACAATTTAATAATAAGACAAAATCAACCCAATTTTTAAAATGGGAAAAATATTTGAGTAGACATTTCATTAAAGAAGATATAAGAATGATCAATAAGGACATGAAATGGTACTCAATCAATATCATTAGTCATTAGGGAAATGCAATTTAAAACCACAGTAAGCTGCCATTTCAGGCTTCCAAGAATGGATATATCATAATGATTTTAAGAAGACAATAACAAGTATTAACAAATGTGAAGAAACTATAACCTTTGTACATTTCTTGGTGGGGGTGGAAGAGTAAAATCATGCAACCACTTTAGGAAAACAGTTTGGCAGTTTCCTAAAAAGTTAAATATAAACTCACCATATGACCTAGAAATTTCATTCCTGGGTATCATCTAAGGATATGAAAAATACATGTCTACTTACAGACTTGTACATGAATATTAATGGAAGTATTATTTATAATAGCCCAAAAGTTAAGTCAACCAAAATGTCCATCAACTCTGGTGAGTGTATAAACAAAATATGGTATATCTATACAATGGAATATTATTCAACAATAAAAAGGAATAAATTACTAATAAACAGTATAACGTAAATGAATCTCAAAAACACTGTGCTAAATGAAAGAAGTTAATCACAGTAGACTACATATTGTGTGATTCCATTGGCATGAAATGTCCAGAAAGGGCAAACCTATATAGACAGAAAGCAAATCTGTCTCAGGCGGCTGCCCGGAACTAGGGGTGAGAGCCCCCCAACTGACTACAAATAGGCACAAGGGATCTTTTGGATGTAATAGAAATGTTCTAAAATTGGATTGCAGTGACAGTTACAGAACTCTGTAAATTTATATAATTGATTTATGCACTTACAATGGGTTAATTTTAAGGTATGTAAGTACTTCAATGAAATTGCTTTAAAAAATAGATTCTGATTCTCCAATGTCACTGATAGAATAGCAGAGTCTTGGGTCCTATGGCAGCTGAGAGTGGAAATGTCGGGCAGTCAGAGGGACCCAGGAGGCACTTAGGGTTCTGTCTTCATTTGCATTTCTCCCTGCCTCACATTCCACCCAAGCAGAGTTCCTTCCCAAAGAGGTGGGATGGTGGTGAAAATGTGAAGGACCTTATGCTAAGGACAATGGGCAACCATCCAAGAGTTTAAGATTGAGGGCAACAGGATCCAAGTTGGGTTTCACAAAGACCCTCTAGTTGCTTGGTGAGGGATGAATTGAGGAGGGGGAACCTGGGGGCTAGGAGACCAAGTGGGTCACTCTGGCAATGGCCAACTTAGAGAAATGAGGAGCAGCAGGAGGCAGGAAACCCCAGCTGGGAGGCCTCCCTTGTTTCTCTCATTTGCAAACCAAGAGGTGATAAGCTACAAGATGCAGCACCACTCACAGTGCCTGGCATGTGGCCAGCACACACTCCCTGTGCATTTAATCATCAGTAGGTGTTACTCTAAGGTCCTTCATTGCTGTACTTTTTTCTAAGTCCTAATTCTAGACCTCAATGAGCATGTTTTCAAAGAGTCTTCCATCTTATCCACCCCCTTCCGAGAAGTCACTTCCAAGAAGTGGACAGAGTTATTTTTCGTGTGAAGCAGACAGTCATGGGTATCGGACACACTCACCCAGAGTTCCCTGGGAGGGCCTTCTGGAGGGGACCCTGGAGGTCTCAATGGTGCTGACCCTTCTCCTTGCCCTTAGTGCCCTCAAGCTGAGGGCCTGGGGCTTGATGGGTTCTGTCCTAGGGTATCAAAGGGCCCATCTCCATCCCCTTCTAAGAACAGGAGTTTGAGAGAAGCCAACAATTACCACAGAAATTGCATGAGGTCCCTAGAATCTTACCTTTCTCTTTGCCTACCATTTGACCACCTTGAAACTTGTATGTGTGAGAACACTGCATATTTGAAGTTCTGTTCAAATGCAGCAGTGAGGAACAAGGGTACCTATGTCCAGGGCGCCAGGAGCAGGAGCTAAGGGTGGGGTAGGGAGTGAGCAGCTTACAATAGCAATTGGGGAAAAAAGAGCAAGAGAGTCTAGTCCCTGGGTTCTGGGAAAGGGTTTGGATAATGAGGCAGGGGGAGGGCCAGTATAGAAGCAGAGGCCCATCTTGGGAAGATTCTTTTTTTTTTTTTTTTTTTTGTAGGGAATATCGCAAGTACATTGCCTATTTTATTTTATTTTTATTATTATTATAATACTTTAAGTTCTAGGGTACATGTGCACAACATGCAGGTTTGCTACATATGCATACATGTGCCATGTTGGTGTGCTGCACCCATTAACTCGTCATTTACATTAGGTATACCTCCTAATGCTATCCGTCCCCCCTTCCCCCTCCCCACAATAGGCCCCGGTGTGTGATGCTCCCCTTCCTGTGTCCAAGTGATCTCATTGTTCAATTCCCACCTATGAGAGAGAACATGCGGTGTTTGGTTTTCTGTTCTTGTGATAATTTGCTGAGAATAATGGTTTCCAGCTGCATCCATGTCCCTACAAAAGACACGAACTCATCCTTTTTTATGGCTGCATAGTATTCCATGGTGTATATGTGCCACATTTTCTTAATCCAGTCTGTCACCGATGGACATTTGGGTTGATTCCAAGTCTTTGCTATTGTGAATAGTGCCTCAATAAATATACGTGTGCATGTGTCTTTATAGCAGCATGATTTATAATCCTTTGGGTATATCCCCAGTAATGGGATGGCTGGGTCAAATGGTATTTCTAGTTCTAGATCCTTGAGGAATCGCCACACTGTCTTCCACAATGGTTGAACTAGTTTACAGTCCCACCAACAGTATAAAAGTGTTCTATTTCTCCACATCCCTTGGGAAGATTCTTGTTTCATATCATCACTTACCTTTGAGGAAAATGTGAATTACAGCCGAAGGGAAATTTATTCATTTGTTCATTCAGGAAATATTGATTTGAGTGCCCACTGTTGTCCAGTCCTTGCAGTGGGCACTGGGCACCCATTAGAATCACAGTGGTGAATGAGAGAGACAAGTTCCTGTTCTTACAGAACGTAATGGTCCAATGCTGGGAGGCAGATAGAAAACTAGTAGTTTTAACATGATGCAATGCTGGGCAAGCCCAGGCACTGAGGGATAACTGGAAGGAGATCTTAATCCAACGTGAAGATGCCTAGGGGCTGCCCCCTGAAGGAGGTGATGTGCCAGCTGAGACCTGAACAATGAGTGTGAGTTAGCAGGAAAACAGGGAAGAAAAGGGAGCATCCCAAACAGAGAACTGACCCTCAGCAAGGACTGGGCTAGGTAAAGCAAGGAAATTCCTGCTGGACTAATATTTCATGGAAGGAACTAATAAACTCATGTACAATTCATGAATAAATGCTGCCTCCAAAAATTGGTAGAAGCCTCAGAGTGTTT
This sequence comes from Mandrillus leucophaeus, assembly GCF_000951045.1. Taxonomy (NCBI): domain Eukaryota; kingdom Metazoa; phylum Chordata; class Mammalia; order Primates; family Cercopithecidae; genus Mandrillus; species Mandrillus leucophaeus. The sequence goes on from NW_012106175.1 coordinate 1,935,918, forward strand.
GGTGTGGACACAGAGATGGGGGTGCTTGAGTTGCTGAGCCAGGGCAGCTTTGAGCCAAGCAGAGGTGGCATGCTAGGGGAAGATATTCCCATTTCAAAGGGATTTTTCAAGGAGACCTCCTACAGGGCTCAAAGCAAAGAATTCTTAGTATCTTCAAAATGCAATGTGACTTATGCAGAGTTTTAGAAATCGATCAACAAATAAACGGTCTTATTTGCACAGCCCTGTACCATTGAATAGTCCTTCCCACAGCCCAGGGAGGACAGCAAGGCTATTGTGATCATCAGGGAAACCAAGGCCCAGAGAGGTGAGGGGACTTAAGGCCACACAGATGGTAAATGGTGGTGCCAGAACCAGGACTTCAAAATCTGACCCCTGGGGTTAAGCTTCCTCCCACCATTTCTTCATTTGCTCACTCAACACTAACCGAGGCCTACATATGTCAATCTGTATTTCGGGCTGGTGCTTTGGACATAGATGGGGCAGAGGGAGCTGCACATTTGAAACCAAAACATTTTCCTTTGCTTATGATTCACAAAGCTGCTGGGAAACATCTAGAGAGAAATCGAGGTACAACCCCACACCCTGAGCCCACATAGAGGGCCTCCCAAGGAGCTTGTATTTCCTCCTGGGGGACCACGCTCCAGGGCATCTCTTCACTGGCATTCTTAGAAAGGGAGCTGGCACTTGCTGGACCAGAAACCCTCTCCACGCACAGCTGCTTACCTACTAGCTTGCCAAGGACAAGCTGACACAGGAGGGAAACAAGCCACAGTGCCCTTGCCGTGACAGTCAGCCGTGCTCATCTGCTGGGTGTCAGAGAGGCACACGTGCACACTTTCCCTGATCGTACTGATCCCTAGGATGGATGGACAGTGTCCTTACCACCCCTCCCCTCCCAGAAACTGCTGGCTAGGATTCGTGCTGGAAAAACTTTGCTGTGTAAATGGAGACACTGTCTGGGGGTAGGGAGAAGGTGACACTTAAGAGTATGGGCAGAAGCCCCAGCCTAGAGCAATCAGTCTGATTATTTGTCTCTCCTGGAACCAGTCATGAGACAGGAGACAGGATCTGTTCTGCCTTGAGAGAGCATTTAAGAAAGCAGGCATCAAATATTTAGAAACAAAAATATGTCAGTCTAAACCAAGACACTTAAAATGCATGGCAGCAGGTCAAACCCCCAGGCTGATTTCAGACAGAGGTGCCTGAGGAGGACCCCCTCATAGAGGGCCCTTGCATTGTCATTAGCTCATGCTTGCCTTCCCTCTCTCTTCCACCCCGGTGAGTTCCTGCCTTTCCTGGGTCTTCACCTCACTTCATTTGCTCTGCAATTCCCTCCACTCTCTGCGCCAGCTCAGACACTGCCTCTTCCAAGCAAGAGCCCACAGAACCCCTCAGCTGCGAGTGATTGTTTATGTTTCTCTCAAAACTCCAGCCAAGGTTGTTCCTATTCGAAATTTGTCCTGTACTCAGGACCTTTCTTATGTATTTGGATTTTTCCCTTGTAGCCTCAGGGACCAGCTGGTGACTGGGAAAGCTTGAAGAGCCAATGCCCTGGGCGTTGTGAATGACAAGGCTGCTCTTAGCAGCCAACCCAGGGTAGAACTAGCACCAAGCAGGGGCTCGGCAGCATCTGCAGGAAGGAAGGCCAAACCAAACTCAGGTGGACTTAGAAGGTGGGCTTGGTGTGTTGGTTAGTGTGGGCATGGTGATTAAGCACTTGATGCTGGGCCCACCACCACCAGATTCCAGCCCTCCCACCCTATGCTGGATGATCCACAGGTACATGGAAGGGGTGCTTTAGACACCAGCAGAATAGGAGGATGCATAAAAAGGAGAAGAATTCAGCTACAGGGAAATGTATTTGGAACTTTAAAATTACGGAACTTAGAAGCTACACTTATCTTAGCCAAAAGACCGAGCAGTGTGGTGGGCCTGTAATCCCAGAACTTTGGGAGGCCGAGGTGGGCAGATCATGAGGTCAAGAGATCAACATCATCCTGGCTAATATGGTGTAACCCCATCTCTACTAAAAGTACAAAAATTAGCTGGGTGTGGTGGCGCATGCCTGTAGTCTCAGCTACTTGGGAGGCTGAGGCAGGAGAATTGCTTGAACTTGGGAGGCAGAGGTTGCAGTGAGCTGAGATTGTACCACTGCACTCCATCCTGGTGACAGAGTGACACTTTGTCTCAAAAAAAAAAAAAAAAAAAAATGGAATTCAGCTACAGGGAAATGTATTTGGAACTTGACTATTATGGAACTTAGAAGCTATTTTATTTCCAGCACCTACCTGGGTTTTGTGTTCATGTCTTGAATTATTTGTTTCTATTTTGAACTGTCAGGGTTGTGGGGCCCCACAGCATTTTTAATACACGAGGTCCCTAATGTTCTTATTCCAGCCCTAGCTGTACCTCTTATTAAATCTGTAGCATTGGGCATGGTTGGGAACCTCTCTGAGCCTCAACTTCTTCATTTGTAAACTATATGGTAGTAGTTACCACACAGGGAAGTTTGATTAAAGTAGGGAAGCCCAGTTTCAGTTCTCAGCTCAAGGCCTGGAGCAAAGTGAGGGCTTGGTTAACACAGTTGTCACTGGAGCTATCCTGGCCCAGGAGGAAGCAGGAGTGGTCATGTTACATCACTGGAGAGAAGGAGGGAAGCAAACTTGTCTTCCAGACCCCAAAATCTAAACCAGGGAGAGCACTGGAAACTCCTAGGTGATTATTTTTTATTTATTCCAGTGCATCTTTACTGAGCACCTAAAATGAGCCAGTCACTGGGCACTGGGAGTGCAGAGCAGGGATGCCTAAGTTAGCCTGAGGATGGCCATGGTCAAGAAGGTCTCCCAGATGAGGTGGCCCGGCTGTATTTTAAAGGACTAGTGGCAAGTTGTATGAATCTGTGTGCCCCCCCAGAGCACTCCACATGCTTTCCTCCATTGCTTGTGCCCTAAGCAGTTAGCACCATCAACAAGCTCCCTGCCTCTGGCTTCCAGTTGCTTAAGCCAGTGGAACTCAGCAAGAGCTCAGAGGAAGAAAAGGGAGTGATGCCAGGTTGTTCATTGCCCCGAAACCCTCCTGCCTATCCATTACAGGCTGGATGTGCACTTGACCAAGAGCTGGAAGTCCCGTTAGATGGCCTCATCATCACAGCCTCTGGCTTCAGGTCTCCAAAACCACTTCCTCATCCCCCACCCCAGGCCAAGGAGTGGTATCTGTGTCCCTGGTTCCTGCCTGATCCCCTGTGGTTTCTCTACACTCAAACCTCACCCTCGTGAATAGGCCACTTATGCATCCTTCCTGTTTCCTCCTAGGACTCTGACTAGCACAGGTAGGGAATTACACAAAGACAAAGAGGTAAAGAGGAGCCCACCACCTGTGCAAAGACTGGTCAGGCCTTGAACCCTGAAAGGCCCTCTGCATGGGTGGACCTTCAGGCTAGAGAAGTAAGCAAGGACTCTATGACTTTTTGTGTGAAGCCCTTTCCTTCCAGAGCACCCACAGCATACTATTCATTTTATGTGAACATTTCAGAAACATTTATATAGCATTATCATTCATGGATTTTCTTACAGTGTTCTGGGTAACCTTTAAAATGAAAGCAGTCTGGAAAGCAGTTAGAAAGGCAAGCAAAGCCTTCCTGTACTCTCCTGGTTAGCTTGCCTCCCTCACAGTGCATAATTTAGACATTTTAACTGACCATTTTCTGGGACAGTGTGAGTTCTTTTAGGATGAGACTTGCCATCTTTTCTGGGTCACAGTGCCCACCTCAAGTAGAGGTTCGGTAGCTTGTTTTTAAATAAATAAATGAGTCTCTGGCTAGATTGTTGCTTTTCTGTTACCCAGCAACATCTAAGACCAATTGTTTAAATGAGGAAGAATAATTAGTAAATTCATCAGCTGAATTCCAGACACTTCAATTGGTGTAGCTTACAATTTAATTGTCTTGTGTAAAATTCGTTAACAGTCATTACAAGTCAACAATGAGAAAATAAGAGATAGTTTTATGTCACAGGTTTTTATGAACTTCATACTTGCATTTCATTGCAGGCAACAGAGGAAGGCCAGCCACAGAGCGTTCTTGCCCCTAACATCACATATTAAACCTGGGATCAGCATAAACTAACTGTGATGATTTATCACAGAAGGTCTTGCATGGATGGATCCCTGTTTGGGCAATACATTTGCTATCCTCTGGACACAGAAACAGAATCTGATCAGTTGACATGTCTGATAATAATTTTTTTAAAAAAGAAAAAAAATGAAAATATGCCAACATGGTCCTTTCAACTTCGGCTTGGCCACATGAGTTGGAGCTAAATATTAGCTGAGCCACTTTGGACCAAACATACTGCTCCTGTGGCCACAGCACACCTGTTGCCTTTCACTTAGACCTGCCTCACTCATTTGTTACCTAGCCTTGTATTACTCACCAGGAATTAAAACCTCTAATTGTAGACTGTGGAGAATCATGTCTATAGATGGACACACATGGCCCCACTATGGGTAGCACCATCCAAAGCAGCCAGTGGGCTCCCTGCGAGTTGTTTCTGGGGATCATTTTATGTTATAGATGTGTACTGTTTATCAAAATATAAAAGCACACATTTATAATGAGGACTAATTAGGATTCCTTCCACTGGGTTGGCGGGGGGTCATGTCTTTAGAGTCGCCCCTTTAGGGCAAGTTAACTTTCATGGAAACACACTCCATTAGTCATGAGTGACAGGTGAGAGGATGTGTGAACAGGTTGTCTGACAGGGACTGGGTGGTCCAGAGCAGGGCCTCTGAACCCTGGGTTAGGATGCACAGCCTGGGCCTTCCCTAGAGTCTGCTTCAATTACTCACCATTGAGGCCTGCTGTCAGCATATGTCAAAGCACCTCCCATGCCCACGCCTTGATTCTCATGTCAGCCAAAGTGCAGAATCGCTGGTCCCAAGGAAGTCTTGTTAAGGTCAGTAGTCATGGGATTGAAGTACAGTCCAGGATGGAAAGCTTGGGGTCTCTGTGTATACCACCAGACCAGAAACCCAAGTTGGCTTTGTGTTGTTCACCCTGGATTTTTCACACAACACAGTGTCTGGCATATGGTAGGTGCTCAGTATATATGTAGGAGAGGGAGGGAGAGAAGAAGGGAGGGAATTGTCATGGAAAGCCTATGACCTGATTAATAATGATCTGGCAGTTCTAGAATATGGTTGTTGTACCAGGTTTCAAGGAGGAAGAAGAGGACCCCAGCACAACTCCACTGGTCTGAGAGAACTTTATTTACTCTGCATGCCCTCACCCCAGGCAGTCTGGATTAGAGCTTAAGTGGGAAGTACACACAGCTGAAAAAAGAGAGCCTTCGGGCCTGCAGAAGAACAAATACACATTTCAAGGATAAGTTGCCTTCTGGGAGCTGAATAGCTTTTTCTGATGTGAAGCTCCCAGCAGTGGGGGCATGCTGGATGCATAAGCACACTTTATTTCTTCCATCATAATCTAAGCACACACATGCCCCGCCCCAGCACCGGCCCCACCGACCCCTACCCTGGACAAGTCAGACACACGACACATACCTCCAGCAACTTGGCTGGGAGGGCATGGTGACTGCAGGCATCAAACACCCATCTGAAGGTCTGTGATTTCTACAGAGTTTGGTTCTCATAAAAATTTAAACACCTGCTAAGTGAAAACAACACCTTTTGCTGTCTTTCTGGCAAACATCTTCTGTAGAAATTTTTTCACTTCTCAGAGGTGACATATTTCACAGGCAATTCCCATGGTACTGAAGCTGCTAACGGATAAAGGGAGCCAGGTGAGGCATGCCTTCCAGGAGTCCCAGCAGGTACCTCTGGAGGCAGGGATCTGAGAGGCCTTTTGAAGTGAGGGGTTCAGGGCTGCATTTAGGCTGACCTTTGAAGATAAGGGGTAGAGGCTGGATCTGGAAGACATGGACCTGCAAGTTCGTTGGAAAAAATCTACAGAAGATGGAGAAAACCTACTCACTGGAACACAAGCATTTGGGGGTGGGCAGGGGGTGGGAAACAAGGAGCTGTCATAACCAAGGCCTGACCATGTTGTTACAGTAGCCCTCAGAGACTAATGCACACCCAACCCTGACCTTCATCAGGGCTGGCAGGTGGCTGCCCCGGAACCTTCCTGTAAATCAGCCCCTGAGGCCCTGCCCTCCAGTTGGCCACCTGTGCCTGGGCATGTTGGGTCTCAGCTCAGACCAGAGCCTCAATATCCATCATCCCATGGAATCCTTCCTCACAGAAAGACATAGAGGGAAATTAGATCCTTACTTTCAGCTGAGAGACTACAAGTCAGGGAGGTTGTAGGACTAGCCAAGGACCACACATGCTTTAATTTCATGGCATCTCTACCAAACCAGTTATGGTCCAATAGCAGGCAGCACACGTTCAGAACATATGTGGTCTGGAAGCTTCACATTAGACTGTGGCACTTCTGATAAGTGGGCATGCTGTCTGAAACTAGCCCTAACGCTAGGAACATACCTACATTTCCCTTCCCAGGCAGAGTTGTTGTAATATGTTGATATTTCATGATGGGCTGTGGGAGGCCAGAGAGACCAAGCCAGTTAACTACTGCATGGCAACCGGGTTTGTACCTGGGGATAACTTCAAGGACCTAAGATGAAAGTGGAGGACCTTGGGTGGGGATATCCCAAACCTGAAAGATCCTAGAGCTGGGAGGGAGGAGCAGGAGCTTAGTCTACTGTTGCCCTGCCTGGAATCCCACACTTGAACACTCATGCCTTTCTCCCTGGCCACCATGCTCCTCACAGTATCTGGGATGAAATTCTCACTCCTCAGTCTGCTTCCTCAGAGCATCTTGAGATGGCCTCCTGATCCCTATTGCTGGTCTCATCTATAGACACTTGTCTGAAGTTCCCCTTCTCTTTAATTGCACAGAGCTGCCTGCAATTCCCCCAAGCATAGCATGCTGTGCTCCCTGGCCTTTGCTCATGTTGTTTATTTTGCTAGAGCATCTTTTCCCACCTTCCTGGTTAGGTATTTCCTCTTTCTTGAGGCCATTCCTGAATACAGATGATGACTTGGGATGCGCAAAGTATCCCTTCTCTATTTCCAAAGCACTTTATTTGCTGACAATAACATGAAGCGATTTGGTGTTGCCAGCTGTGATGCACAAAATTTCCCTGAATCCTTGAGATTCTGGTCTCAAGGCAAGTAATGGTGAGGTGAATCTGAAGACAACCCTCAGAACACAGGCAATTCCATTAACATGGAGATGGCAAAATGGTGAGATGGCCATTTGACGAGCTATCTTAAGCATACCCTGTGAAGCACTAGTCCCATGTAATGCTCTATAAAAATGCAGTTCCAAGAAAGCATAGTAATGGGAACACTGGTTCTCTTGGAAATTCACAGTGCAAATGAGTATACTGAAGGTTCTGGCTCACACCTGTAATGTCAGCTTTTCAGGAGGTCAAAGTGGAAGGATGGTTTGAGGGCAGGAACTGGACAACATAGAGAAACCCCTTCTCTACAAAACATTTAAAAATTAGGCATGATGGCATGTGCCTGTAGTCCTAGCTACTCAGCAGGCTGAAGCAGGAGAAATCGCTTGAGCCTGGGATTTAGAGACTGCAGTGAGCTGTGATTGAGCCATTGCACCAGCCTGGTGGACAGATTGAGACCCTGCCTCTAAAGTTAATAAATAAATAATTTTTAAAAACTAAAAAAGGCTCTGAAAAGTCTTGCAGTTAAGAAACCTGTTTTTAACACGGTATTTTCTAAAGATATGTAGCTATGAAAGGAACTGTGACTGTGTATAACATTAAGAGAAAGCAGCCATGCCCTGGCAAATTCTGTCACAATTCTATTCTAACACTGATAATAGGAGAGATCATCACATTAAAACCCTGAGGACCGTTGTTCTTATTCTTAGGAGAAGCTGAGATCAGCCATTAGAGAAAGATGGCCTCTTCCCCCTACTGCCCCTTGAGTGACAACCAAGCATAAAAACACGGCAATGTTAACAACTACATTTTCAACTGGAAAATGATCAGATTTCTGCCTTGCTGCACTCTCACAAAAGGTGCATTCTGAGTGCTGCTCTGTGATGTGCTGTCTATTATATTGAGCAGGAAAATCAGAGACCAAAAGCCCAGAGCAAATCTCTGTCCTCCCTTAATTCAGGCTGTGGGGCTGTCCGTCCAGAGTACAGAGACCGTCTTTAAGACAAAGAGCCCTCTAAGTGCAAAAGGGCACTGACAATCAGTACTATTAGCTCAGGAGGGAGAGAGCTCTATTTTAGGGCAAAGGAACAATCACTGTAGCCTACATACAACATCATGTGTGAGGCTCTGACTGTTGGTAAGTCAGGAAATGCAATTGTCTCTTTGGAGAGCAAGGTGAAGTCTATCTTCCCAATCATCAGGAGGGGACAGGGTCAGAACAAGGAGACAGGGAGCTCTCCGCCATCACTGGAGGACTAAAATGGGCCATTAACACCTGCCAGGACTTTCTGATAGACTGGACATCTTGAGCACTCTCAGCACTCTTCCCTTCCTGACCATTCAGCCTCTAGACCTTCTCTCCATCTTCTCTGCAGGCCCCAGTTACAGACCCTTGTCACTGAGCCTGGATGGCTTCCATCACCCCCTGACAGTCTTCCTGTCCCATGTTGTTCATTCTTTGTTCCCCTGCAGAAAGGCCCTCCTACAGCATGGCATCCTTCCTACACTTTCAATGGCTGCCCTAACTTCAGCATATTCCACAAACTCCATCCCACTGGCGTTGACATCACAGACATTTAGGATCTGGTGCTGATTTACTGTTTAATTCTGTGACCTTAAATTCTGTGACAGAAGCCAGGTTGATCAGTCATCTGTTCTATGTCTCTGCTTAGGCCCTCTTCCCATCTCCTCCTCCTTTTTTTCTTCTTCCTTCTCCTCCTCCTCCTCCTTTCCCCCCTCCTGTCAGTCTGTCTAAACACTGTTGTCCTTTATAACCCAACTCAAGTTCCACATCCTGCCTGGTGTGTCTTCACAGAGTGATCTTTGATGGGACCCACTACTAATGGCTCTTGTGGTGTGTAGCCTTCCTCTTATGTTCTATTAGTTAGTTTATCTAGGCTTTGTGTTTGGGGTTTTTTTTTCCCCCTAATGGCCCTCTGTACTGTAGGTCTGTTTACTACGTCATTAATCTCTATTCTTTAGGTATGTGTATTGAAAACACCAATAAAATTGTTAAACCCCTACTGAAGTTACAGAGAAAATAATAAATTTCCTGTATAATTCATAACCAGAATGAAAAACAAAGACATCGAATATTAGATAATATGGTATTACAAATAACTTAGGACAATAGATTTGAAATTTTAATTTTTAGGAACAAATTTTAAAAATGGAACTTATCAAATTAATGCAAGAAGAAATAGAAAACCTAAATGATCCTGTAGCTCTTAAATAAATGAAATTAACAATTTTCATAAATAGATACCTGTTCTTTCTGAGCATACTGAGAGCTTCCTGATGGCTTTTACGTTAGCCTTACATAAATAATATATATCTCAATTTTGCCTAATTGCTATTATCAGCCAACCTTTTTTAGCACCCTGGTAAGGTTTGAGAGAAGGAAGGCAGCTGGTCACAGACAACTTTATCACTCCAATTATTTCCTCTGACTACACCAGCCCAGCTTAAAGCCTTTGCATTTTGCAGAATTTAAGACTGACACATTTCTTGGCCTTCTCCCTTCCTGTGCCCACCTAGGAGCCAATGTGGTAGCTCTGAGTCTTGATGCCTGGACTCTATAATGGTATGTATGGATGGACACTGCTCTTTGTTGCTCACAAAATGTAGCTGAGGGGAGATGTAGTTGAGGGGAGATATAGCTGAGGGGAGATGTAGCTGAAGGGAAATGTAGCTGGACTCTATAATGGTATGTATGTATGGGCACTGCTCTTTGTTGCTCACAAAATGTAGCTTAGGGGAAATGTAGTTGAGAGGACCAGATGATCTGACTCAGTTTTCACTGGAAATGTGAGTCATGTTTTCATTCTGGTACATTAAAGAAACTGGAATGAGGAAGAGATACACATTCAAAGAGAGAGTTCAGAGGGAAAGGATAAATGTCGTGCTTTGTGATCCCTGGAGATCTCCATTCAGAGGATGTTTGCTTGAGGAAGGAGACCCCTTACCATGGGATGACAACTGTGGGAAGCCTGTGCACCTGTGGTGACTGACATGCCTGGGAAGGCCATGACAGTTTTTATTCATGGGGACCCAGCCTTAAGCATATGCCTCATGACCAAATGAGCTCTGTCTTCTTTTCCATTTTGTTTTATTGCCCAATTACCCTAGTTTTATAGTTTGTAGATTATATCCTTTTAGTATTCACTTTGCTCTTTTGTTTCTTGCATTTTAATTGTTCTCATCTGACTTGTGCCTTAATGTCTCTCTTTTATCTCACTTTTACATTTACCCATGGCTTATATTTTATCTAGTCCTCTCATCACATTCAACTTTTATTTTGGGCCTTATTTTTATCTTGCTCATTTTTATTTTAGCCCTCTTATTTGCCTTATATGTTGTTTTACATGATTTTGGCCTTGATTCATCATTTTGTTGATAGCTTACTATTTCTTTATTGTCTTTTTTTTGCTCTTTAATTACAAAACAGAAAGTCTGGGGCAGAATCATAAGGAAACCAGTTGTGAGGGTTTTAGAAACATCTTGGATGCCCAGAAACAGTAAACTACTTATGCTAACTCCATACAATAAAGACTCACTAGAAGAATGCAGAAAAATATCAAAAATAAGTGCAGTTTAGGATGTTTGAGCCTCATTAGAAATGAAAAATTATCAACAACTATGACCTCCCTGTGTCACTCACTCTGGGGTCCCTCTCTGCTCTTCTGCTCCACGTGCTCTCTCCAAACAATTGAGATCTGCTTTTCCAAGCCAACCTAACCACTGAACTCAAGTTTGCATGCCTTATAGTCCAGAATTCCCTACTATCTGTCTCTGTCACTGATAGCCAATTCCAAAGGCAAAGGAGAGAGGATCAGAGTGAGCAGTTCAGCTTGGCTCAGTTTTCAACTTCTAACCTTCACCTCACCTCCATCAGCAGTAGATGACGGAGGGCAGTGAGAGGTACTCAAGGCTGCCCCTTCTAGGCTGCTGCAGGTAGGCTCCTAACCAAGGGTGATGACGGAGAGGGATGGAATGGAGGCCTGATGCTTTCTTCTTTCCAGATGATCTTGTGGCAGCATCACAGCCTCCTGCCAAAGATTCCCCTCCTTTCTGCATTTTTCCTCTATTTCTTCTCAGTTTAAAAATATTTAGTGGAATAATGCAGTAGACAAATGGCCAAAATTCTAACTCTTCCTTCTGATGGGTAAACCCTACATGGATTTAGCTTTTAAATGCTATTACAAAGTTGTTGCTGTTGTTTTTCACATCATGTTGCATAGAGTTCCTGTGAGGAGTTATATCCTAAATCCCATGTCTTGTCTGATTGTACAATCACATTTGGCAAGATTTGCCAACAGGAGAGCAGTATCAACATTTAATAGAAATAAACTACCATGTTATTTGTAGTATTCTCTTAACAATTCTTGGAAGGAAGCATAAGGAAAGGTCCACAGGCTGGGTTTATATTGTTCCTCTATCAGTTTGTCTTGATGAGGTCTTAAAGCGAGCAAGAGCCATGTCCCTGCCCTCTAAAGTTAAGGAAAGGAACATACTTTTGCTATGGGTACTCCCTTATTTTTTTCCCTGGTAGCAGATGCATACTGGAATTGGCCAGAGATTAGAGGATTTCAGGTTAGTGTTTTACACATACACACACACACACACACACACAGAGCGAGCGAGAGAGAGAGAGAGAGAGAGAGAGAGAGAGAGTTATATGACATAAAATGATGTTTTGGTCAATAACAGACCACATATATGACAGTGGTCCCAAAACATTATAATGGAGCTAAAAAATTCCTATTGCCTACTGATGTCATAGCCATTGTAGCTCATATCATTGCACATTACTCATGTGTTTGTGGTGATGCTGGTGTAAACAAACCTACTGCACTGCTAGTCATATAAAAGTATAGCACATGCAGAAGGTATAGGACATAATACTCGATAATGATAATAAATGGCTATATTACTGATTTATGTATTTATTTTTTATTGCTATTTCAGAGCACAGTCATTCTACTTACAAAATATGTTAACTGTAAAACAGCTCAGACATCCTTCAGGAGGTATTTCAGAAGAAGGCATTGTTATCATAGGAGATGAGAGCTCCATGCATGTTATTGACCTTGAAGAACTTCCAGTGGGACAAGGTGGAAGACAATGATATTGATGATTCTGACCCTGTGTAGGCCTAGGCTAATATGTGTGTTCGTGTCTTAGTTTTTAACAAAAAGTTTAAGAAATAAAAATAAATTGCAAAAATAGAAAAAAGCTTATAGAATAAAAATACTAATATAAAGAAAGAAAATATTTTTTACAGCTATACAATGTGTTTTAAGCTCAGTGTTACAAAACTCAAAAGGTTAAAAAATATTTAAAAGCTTATAAAGTCCAAAAGTTATTCAGCTAAGGTGAATTTATTATTCGAGAAAGAAAAATATTTTTAGAACATTTAGTGTAGCCTTAATGTGTAGGGTTTACATAAAGTCCACAGTAGTGGGCAGCAGTGTCCCGGGGTTTCATATTCACTCACCACTCACCCAGAGTAACTTTCAGTCTTGCAGGCTCCATTCATGGTAAGTGCCCTGTACAGGTTTACCACTTAAAAAAAATCTTTTACACCATATTTTTACTTTTCTATGTTCAGATATGTTTAGATATACACAGAGTTACCATTTTGTTATAATTTATTTCCTACAGTATTCAATACAGTAATCTGCTGTACAGGTTTGTTGCCTGTGAGCAACAGGCTACACCATATAGCCTAGGAGTGCAGTAGGCTGTACCACCTAGATTTGTGTAAAAGTCTACTTTATAATATTTGCTCAACAATGAAATTATCTAATGACAAGTTTCTTAGAATGTATCCCTATCCGTTAAGTGATGTACGACTCTCTTAATGTATATAAATGACCAGATACTTCATCTACACCTACTCTGGATGACATAGAGCAGATGCTCAGTAAATATTTGATGAATAAACTGCAAAGCCATCTGGCTCTAATAGAGTAAGGGGACTAATATCTGAATATGTTTAATTATATTCCAGGCCCTTTACAAGCTTAAGCTGTATGAGGCCAAGGACCACAACCTTCTTAAATGAATAGAATTTTTCCATAGATCAATAGTGTTCTTCTCACAGGAGGAAAGGTGTAACTCAAAATGCAGTTAATTTAATGTGTTTATTTATAGTTGGTGCTATGATATCGGCCTGCCAGGGACCTGAGACCTAGGCTTAGTTGTTGGCACTATGATCCTACTGTTCATCTGAACCTGGCTGTGGAGAAAGCAGCAGGGAGGTTGTGAGTCCAGCTGGAAGAGCTTCTTTGGATCCTTATACTCAGAAAGAGCATGGGCACAGGAATCAGAAATACTGGGTGACTTACTGGCTGTGCAGCCTTGAGTGAGTCACATAGCCTCTCTGAGCTCCAATTTACTTTTCTCTAAAATGTGGTAAAAATAGCTAGCTCTCAGGAGCATTACCCAGCATTAAGCGTGCTGATATGTGTGAAACACCACATCTAGTGCTTGATGTGTAGTAGATGCTCAGTTATATATGGCTTTACCCTTCCCTCCCACCTTTCCTCCTTCCTACAGCAATCAGTGCAGCTTAGATCATAGCCTCAGCCTGCTGCTACTCACTAAAATGAGCTTGAGGTCGGAAGTCTTCATCTGTTGTGGTGGACTGTCCACATTAGCTTAGCAGCTGGGCTTCCCCTGCAATAGCACATTCTGCTCCATTCAATCTTGCTGTCTGGCAAGAAAGGTGCTAATTCAAAGCCCCAAAGAGCTCCCACATTCTGGAGGCATAAAGAGGCACAGTTGAGTCACTTTCCCCTTTAGTTGCTGCTGGGTGTTTGCCAGCAGGAACTGAGACCATCTCACTTAGCAGGCCTGTTGTTTCTCTACTGACAGTGTTGGGTGCCAGCATGGCCAAGAAATGAGGACACGATCTCTGGACCATACTGAGAGGGATGTACACCAAGAGTACCCTAGGAGACTGACCCAGGGGAGGTCACAGTCATCGTGGAGGTTGCCAAGAAGGGGAAGGAGGTGACAGTGACTCTTCAGAGTAGCTCAGTGGCTGAGACATTCTGTGGATCATAGGGAAATCATTCAGCCAGGGTCTTCGACCCCTATGGTGGCATCCACCCCATGAATTGGAAGGCTTTCTTCATTTCCTGGGAGGTTGACATCAGAGTAGTGGAGTGCTGAAGATGCAATGCCTTTCCTCCTGGGGAAGGGAACATGGGAGGCCTCATTTTAAAGTAAAATAGCAAAACACAGCATCAACTTTAAAATGTGCATGCCCAATATATCCACTTTTAGGAATTCATCGTCATTTTGTCAGTGATATTTTAAAAATATATGGAACTGTTCATCTCAGTGCTATTTATGGTTATATAAAATTGGAAACAACACACATTTCAACCATTTGGGTAAAGGTTAAATATGTTTGCCATATCCATAGGATGGAATATTATGTAGCCATCAAAATAAAGCTTGTAGGGAGTCTTTAATAAGCTAGGAAAATGATCTTATAATATAAAATAAAGATGCAGGGTACAGAATTATACATAATGCATGATCTCTACTATTTAATGAAAGTTCACTGAAAGAAGACTGGAAGTAAATGTGCCTAAAAGTTACTACCAAGTGCCTCCAAAAAATAGGATTACCATTCCTTTTTTGCCTTTTTATATTGTAAATTTTATCTACTGAGCATAAAAATTGACAATGAAACAAAACCCACCAAGAGATACTGAATCTAAAGACATTGACTTTCTGGTGGAATTTCAGGCAACACTGGGGGAAATTGTTGGAATAAGAGCCATCTCGTGCCTGTTGAATGACCCCACCCAGATGGTGGTCTCTAGAACAGACCATTGAGCCAGCTCTGACAACACTGGGCTTGAGGAATGGCCAAAAATATGTGAGGGACATTGGGAGTGTGTGCCTGTCACAGTGAGGAGACCCCATCATAATCAGACCGTTGTGGGGCCCTGGGGGAAGAGGAGGCAGGGCTTCTACTGTGGGTTAGCCCTGTTCCCTGAGCAAAGCAAATGGTGCACTCATGTGTGATCTAAGACTGTCCAGCCAGGTGTCAACTGGAATGCTTCTCAGATTGGCTCCCTCAGGGGATGGCACTAACAATGAAATAATAAGTTTATTTATAGCTCTTTTACTGAAGTACTTGAGAATTTCCTTTTTAATTCTGCAATTCCTCCAAGTTTTGGAAACATTGACAATTATTTTTATTTCTTCTTGAGAAAATATGGTCAGTGGCATGAAGCCTATTTAAGCACCTTCAGCAAACTCCAAAACACCTTTCTTACTGATCCTATTTCCTACAAAGTACCACCTTCTCTGCCTCACTGACTGTGCATCTGTGGCCAACGCTGAGGCATAACTCCTCATTCATTTAGTAAGCATGCTGTGAGCCCCACCGTCTGCTGGAACCAATCTTTTCTCACAGAGACCGTGATACAGGGGAACACAGACAGGCAACCCATGGCTGAACTGTGCATTCCTTCTGGGGTCCTATCTTCTTCTTCCGTTGTGGTTTATGCATAGGACCAAGGTGGATCTTGAAGGGCAATTGAGGAAGTGTAGTTGTGGGCCTGGTAGCTCAGAAAGCAGAGCATGTTCACCTTGGGTTTGGAGTCTGTATTCATTTTCTATGCTGCCATAACAAAGTGCCAAACACTGGGTGGCGTAACCCAGCAGAAATGTTTTGTCTCAGAGCCCTCAAGGCCGGAAGTCTGAAATCAAGCTATCGGCAAGGTCATGCTGCCTCTGGCTCCAGGGGAGGATCTTTCCTTGTCTGTTCTAACTTCTGGTGGTTGGCAGCAGTCGTTGGCATTCCTTGGCTTGCAGATATGTCACTCCAGCTACATGGCCATTATCTCCCTGTGTGTTTTCACATCATCTTCCTAATGGGCATGTCTGTCTCTGTGTCCAAATTTCCCCTTTTGATAAGGACCTAAGTCATATTGGATTGGAGCCCACCCTAGTGACTTCATTTTAACTTGGTAACACCCATAATGACCCTATACCAGATAAGGTCACATTCTGAAGTTAGGACTTCACAACTTTTTGTGGGGGAAACACACAATACAACCCATAACAGTTCCTAAGGCTGACTCTGCCAACTCTGTAGCCTTGGAAACATACAGTGTCTTTGAACCTCAGCCAACTGTAAATTGGGAGTAAAAAGAATACCTAAGTCCTGTGGTCATTGTGAGGTCTAAATTGTGTAAAGCTCATAGCATGATACCTGACTTATCATAAATGTGAGTTCTCATCGTTCCACTTACTGGCCACGCTGTTTCCCCATTCAGGTGAGATTGTCTAGCTTTAACCAACTAGGGCTGACACCATGGCCTTGACTCCACAGAGCAGAGGGTCTGAGTGTACGACACCAGCAGGGACCTCCCAGGTGAATCAGCTGGATGTTTCCAGCAAAAGCATAGTGCCAGAAACAGGCTGGTGATAAATCAGTTTGCTGAACTGAACAGTTGGAGCTTTCCATTTTTACACAAAGTCACAGAGGCCATGTTTGCCACGAAGTCTGCCAAGTATCAGAAAACAAGGGGTCCTCAAAGAATAAATCTGGGTTCAGACTAGTAAGCATTGAATTGAAAAATATGATGTGTCCATGCCTACTCTTTTATGCAACCAACTTCTCCTTCTCTATGTTCAGATTCCCTTTCAGTTCCATAAGAAGATGCTTGTACTCTCCTGCCTCAAGGCCTTTGACTTGTTGTTTTTCTACCCAGAATGCAGTATATAAGTACCCTCCACACTCCCAACGCTCCAATTTGTCTGCCTAATTGCTTATTATTGTTTGCTTACCCATTATATCCTCCCAGTTATTTTCCTGTTTATTTCCATCCTAACATTTAACTCAGTTTGCAATCACATCTTCAACCTTGTGCTTCTTCATTTGATACTTGCCTATTCTATTAGGCCTGGTCCCAGACTACATGGATCATGTTAGCTTGAGTCTCCACGGGCCACCCACAACTAGCTCGGATCCTGCACAGAGTGGGTGCTGGACTGTTTTGTGAATATCCAATGAATGGAAACAGTCACTATTCCCCAACGATGTGTGGGCCATTATGCTGAAGAAGGCTGATCATCCAGGGAAAATGAATGGTTTACAGTCTGTACTTTTGGTTAATTTATATTTAAGCAAATCTGTCAGGGAAGTCAGTTCAATTTCATGGAAGTTGATAATCACTCCTACAGCCAGTGCCATCTTTGTTTGGGTCTGTGGGCTGTGCTCCACCTCATTCCTTTCAGGGTCCAGGTTAACAGGGTAATTGTCTTAGTTCATTGGAGCTGCTGTAACAAAACACCATACGCTGGGTAGCTTATAGAAAACAGAAAATCTTTTCCCACAGCTCTGGAGGCTGAGAAACCAGCAGCCTGCCAGACTGGCATGGTCAGGCGCTGCTGAGGGCCCTCTCCTGGTTTACAGACTGCTGACTTCTCACTGTGTCCTCACATGGCAGAAGGGGGAACAAGCTCCCTTAGACCTCATTTACAAGGGCACTGATCCCATTCTTCAGAACTCTGCCCTATGTCCCAGTCACTTCCCAAAGGCCTTACCTCTTAATACCATTACATTGGGGATTAGGTTTAAACATATGACTTTGGTGGGAGTGGGGGTGGTCACAAACATGCAGACCATAGCAATAACCCTGCTCAAAACCTCCTGCCCACAAAGAAGTAAAGTCAAACAAAGAGGAAACACCAGAAGATGCTATTTTTGCATAAACTCTAAGCATTCAAGCATATTTCACACACGCTCTATGAGGATAGTAAAATGACTCCTCCTAAGGAGGAGAAATGAAGAAAATCTAACTAAAAGGTTTGGATATTTTCTACTGTATGACACTCAGTTGACCAGAAAATAGATTCTTCAGCTCAGGGAGGCTATGTGAACCCAGCTTCTCTTCATAAGGGGATGTCACCTTGAAGGACAGAGATGTGGTCATATTTCTTTACCTTCTTTGAACTGCCTGTTATATAACAGATGCCCATTAATTATTTCTAATATTCCATGCTTGAGTTTGATTGGCTGAGAGAAGGGCAAGTGACAAAAGATTTAAGTGATTGAATTCTAAGCTTATCATGGAAGTTCTGGACCAAATACTATTTGGCCAAACAGCTGATAAATTTGTGCAAAAACATGCCATGCAGACTCCCCAATCAATAAAAGCATAGGTAGTTCTGAGCAGCTACAAAAATGACTTCTGTGAATTTTATTTTTCTGAAGTATGCAGGATTTCAGATCTCACTGGGAATAGTATAAACATGTAACCTTTGCTGCTGGGGGCAGGGAATTATCCTGGGCCTTCTATAAATATCTACTATATAGAGAGAGGAGGAAATCTCTCTTCCCAATTCTAGGCAACTTGAAAAGTGAACTGCATCCACATATATTTTGCATGGAAAGTAAGAGGTAGCATAAGGGTATTTACTATACAGTGAGATGGATCGTGTGGCTGTAATTTATCTTGCATTGGCCCGGTGGGGAAATGAAGCATCCTATTAGCATTGCTGATCTGTGGAAATCACAATAGGCAAATTAGGGACAAAGCAAAGCACCTATAGTATCAACATTCACGTACTGTGAAGGAAAATGTCAAAGCAGAGTTTGGCTCTGCTGGAAATGGGTTACATTTAGAACGCATTAGCTCCTCACACCCAGGGCCTAGGTAATCTACAGCTGTTTCAAGTTATTTACTGTAAACTTGGAAGCAGCCAACCTTTCACATTTACATTGGCTTTTTGTTGCCAACAGAAAAAAAAAAATAAAAGGTACATGAAAAGAAAATGAAAGTTGGTGCGAGGCAGTTTGCTGATAGACTGGCTCACTTGAGTGCCTGACCCTGAACTGGGAATGCCTTGGTCATCATGGCTCACAGCCCAGGGAGCACGTTCCACTCCACCATTTCATTCCTGCTCTAGCTGATTTCCTAGCAAATAGTTGTTTTATTTTGCTCCAGAATTAGAAAATGAAAATGAAGCTGGGAGTTACGAGTCTTAATGATCCTCCCTGGTCTTTTCTGCGGGAACCTAAAATTGATTTTCAAACTTCTCTTCTGACGTTGATTTAACATTTTAATCAGCATGCCTTCTATGGGGGGTTGTCAGCAGTATTGATGACAATGCAATGAAGAATTAGCCAGTCGTATCAAAGGTGCTTGTTATCAGCTGAGCAGTCCCAGTCTTGATGAGAGGTGCCCAGGGGTCGCCTGGTGCATGTTTAAGGAAGTCCCTTCATTTTCCACTCACTTGGATGAGAATGAATGCTGGAGTCACACCTGACAGGAAGCAGGCCTCTGAACTTTTGTTTTAAAGTATGAAACTGTGCCCTGAGATGCTGACTTATTAGCTCCAAGAATTGACAGAACAGTAAAAGAGTCCATACACTCCTGTAGTATTGATTGGGCTGTCACTCATCTTTCTTCTTCAGCTCAAAATATGGATTTTCCTGACACTTTCTTTAACTTGAATTAAACATTTAAAATATTCCTGTTCCCCTTTGGGGTTCCCTACATGAACATTTGGGAACTCTACTACGATTTTGGGGTTATGGGTGAGACTTGTCAAGGAGTGGAAATATGAGGTCTTGTGCACCTGCCGTTGTTCATCAATTTCACGGGCAGCTTGGTTTAGAGTGTGGGCACCAGAGCCAGAAAAGAAGTGGGCAGATCCTAGTGTGACCTTGAACAAGTCATCCAGTTGCTCTGTGCCTCTTTTGACTCATCTGTCAAATTATTTGAAAACCCTGAGCAGCAGGGTTGGTGGTAGGGTGAGAAATCATGTAGGCAGTGTGCTCAGTGACTGAAAGTGAATTTGGGGAGGACTAAGCAGTGTATTCAGCTGTGTTACTAAGGCAGAAGTAAGCCAGGGGAAACCCCTTGGCTTAGATAAGGTCTCATACCTGATAAGCATCTTGGTTCATAGTATGGGATCCATGAGATGGCTCACTCTCGTGATGGCTCATGAGATTAGAAATTTGGCTCATTCATTGCCAGTTGGGTCCCTGATGTTCTAACCTTAAACCAGCAATTTCAGAGCAGGGCTTCTCTCTGCCCGAAGAGGCCCTTGTCAAGCAGGTATCACATATTTACTTAGAATTCTAATTACTCACTGCACAAGGCCTGAGAAGCAAGCTGGAGTCTAGGGCAGTGACCAGACAGACCTTGAAATGAGGCTGGTTAAAGGAGCTGAAACTTGACAATTGGCAAAGAGAAGCACAGAGGCTAGAGTTCAGAAATGGCCCTATTTGGATCTGACACTGGACAGTGATCTGCTCTGAGGGTCATTTCCTCCTATGAAGTCAAAACCGTAAGAACATGAGTTTCAGCTTCAGCATAAAGGTGCCACCATTCATATTAGCAATCGCCAACCTTTACTATGTACTTTCTTCATGCCAGCATTATGCAAAGTGCTTTAGGTATTTTGCCTTCTTGACTTTAAACTTCACAATAGTCCAGTATGGTATAATCTGTTATTATTCCCATCCTGTGCCTGAGAAGATTGAGACAGGAGAAGTTAATGTACTTTGACTAAGGTCACAAACATAGAAATGCTGCCGCTGGTACTTGAAACCAAGTCATTCCAATTAAAATTCCAAAGACTCTGGTCTTAACCAGTATAACGTTGTTAGACCCAAATGCCAGGGTTCAGTGTTAGGGTCCAATCCATGCTGAGGTCCAATGGGAGTGGATGGATAGGCGATGGCTGAAAGAACACTTGTGGGGCGGTAAGCAGATGAAATGTAGTTGTATTCGGCAGCTCTCTGATTAACAGTTCTCTCACACTATCTCATCAGCAGCTTTCTCACACTGTCTACCCTGTCTCAGCTGCTTGAGCCGGTTGCTCCCACACACAGCTGTGCAGCCAGCTCTCTCCTGTCTTCAGGGTCAGCAGCTTAACTCTTTCTCTCTCTGAGCATGAGAACAAGCCGTGCCATGCTGTGTCGTGCTGTGCCGAGCCATGATCTTGCTCCCCTCTGTCCATCTACAAGAGAAACAGCTCTGGTTCTCTCTCTCTCTCTCTCCCTTTCTCTGGGCACCAGCACCTGCACAAGAGCCATGTTGAGCCATGCCCAAGAGCCAAGGCTTGTACACAGTGTCAGCAGGGCAGCTATACCTTTTACAGACAATAGTAGCTCCAAGCCAAGTATGAACTTACACAAGCAGGTTATATAACATGTGAAGTATGTGCCTGCGCCCTAAACTTGCTGAGTCATGCAGACCTGGATGTCTGCCTTGGCCTAACCTTGACCAAAGCACGTCCATGTACCTTACAACAGTGCTTCTCGTGAACTTACTAAAATTTAGTCTTTTCTACACCCAACCAACTTTACTGCCTAGCTTAAGGCATTACTTAACATAGGTGTGGACTGTAAAGTCAGGGAGATGAGATGAGGAAGTACAGATTCTTGCCTCGTGGCGCTCTAAGGAGAAAAAAGATGGATGAACAGAATTAAAAATGCAGGAAGAAAAGCATGGGTAGGAGGGGAGCAGGAGGCACAGTGGAGCATCAAGGAGATCTCCACTGAGACCTCGGCTTGAGAAGCCAGAGCAGGCTTCTTAGAAGAGACTGTGCTTATGCTGGATTTTGAAGTTTGTGTAGGAGTTCTCCTGGTAGCTGTAAGAGAGAAGTCTCTGTTAGTTGATGAAGAGCATGTAGGATGGCTCATTTTCTTGGCAACAAAGGCCACTGGTGGCTATAACAGCTGTTTACTAACCTCTCCACTGGGCAACCTGTGAGCCTTTCTGCTTCCACAGGTTCCTATTTGCAGATAAATTGCAAAAGCCTGCTTGTTAATAGTGTTTGTTGTTCCTCATTAATTTCCAGATTAAAAATTTGGCTCATTCATTGCCAGTTGGGTCCCTGATGTTCTAACCTTAAACCAGCAATTTCAGAGCAGGACTTCTCTCTGCCTGAAGTGACCCTTGTCAAGCAGGTATGAGGTTACAGAAAAACATCACACATTTACTTAGAATTCTAATTATACTCAAAGATACAAGGGTAAAATAGAATTTGTTTCAAATTAAAAGATATTTAGAACTTTATGGAGTGAATTTCAAAATTTACATGATTTAAAAATAAAAGCTTTGCTTTTTTAGAAATGTCATAGCTACGTTTTGGTATAGCAATTCCTTCTCCATAACTGGGAGATAACGGAATGGTTGAATGGGTCTAGGATTCACATTTTTTGTTTCTGGCCATTATAACACTTGGGATCATTCATTCACCAGTCCAAGAGCCAACCACTCATTCTCCCTATTGAAGGAACTGGGTTCTAGTCCCTGCTGTATAATTTGGTGGTGTCTACTCTTTCATAACAACGAGCACCACGATTGCTTCTCACGCTTCACTAGCAGTAGTTGAAATCTTGCAGTGGTTTAATGTCTTGCCTGAAATTAAAGTAATGGAGATACAACCATAAGAAACCCACTACAGGCTGTGTTGAGTCATAAAACTGTAATGCTGTGAAAGTGCGGCAGCAAGAAATCACTGGTGATGTGAAAGGAGCAAAATAAATATCTGCTGGGTTTTTAATTAACTGCCTGTAAATAATGAAAATGAGCAAATTAGACTCACTTTTAGGAGCAAAATACCATTGTAATTTGAATATCGCTATTGATGGAGAGCTTGGCACCTTTGATGGAGATGTATAAATCACGCAGCAACTCTCTAGCATCTCCTAGAAACTGTGTTATTTAGCCTGCCTGCTTTGTCCGCAGTGGGCAAACATCAGCCTCTGAGCCTGTGGAGGGTAAAGTGTAAAGAAAAAGCCAGGCACAGAGGCTTCTACTCTGCCTCTAGATTCCTATAATGGTACTTATTATTATACTACTGAGAAGACAGTTGTGGTTAAGAGGTGGACTCTAAAGTCAGGGATACCTGAATTCAAATTTTGGCTTATGATTATTTGATGACACTGGACAAGTTTCTTAAACTCTCTGTGCTTCAGTCTCCTTCTCTGTATAATGGAAGAGAACTTGGCACTTGCACAAAGGTTGCTGTAAAGCCATTGGCATAGTACTTGGCACATGTTAGGTACTCAAGGGCTATTAAGTGGCGAGAGCTGGCATCCTGACTTGTTCCTGATATTAGGAAGGAAGTATCTAATATTTCACCATTAACGTTAGCTGTAGGTTTCTCTTATATACCCTTTATTAGCTTGAACAAGTTGCCAGTTTACTAAGAGATGTTATTATACATGAATGTTAACTTTTGGCAAACTGTTTTTTGCATCTGTTGAAATGATCATAGAGTTTTTCTCCTTTATCCTGTTAATGTGATTAATTAGATGGAATCTTGTGTTTCTGTGATAAATCCTACTTACTCATAATCCCTTTTATAGAGTTGAATTAAATTTGCTAACATGTATTATTAAGGATTTTTATATCTATGTTCATGACAAATAGAGCTCTTTAATTTTCTTTCTACTTTATTTTAAGTTCTGGGATACATGTGCAGGAAGTGCAAGTTTGTTACATAGGTAAACATGTGCCATGGTGGTTTGCTGCATCTGTCAACCTATCACCCAGGTATTAAGCCCCACATGCATTCGTTATTTATTCTGATGCACTCCCTCCTCCCACACCCCTGACAGGCCCCAGTGTGTGTTGTTGCCCTCCCCGTGTCCACGTGTTCTCATTGTTCAGCTCCCACTTATAAGTGAGAACATATGGTGTTTGGTTTTGTGTTCCTGTGTTAGTTTGCTGAAGATAATAGCTTCCAGCTCCATCCATGTCCCTGCAAAGGACATGATCTTTTCCCTCTTTTTGGCTGCTTTATCCAGTATATCATTGATGGACATTTGAGTTGATTCTGTGTCTTTGTTATTGTGAATAGTGCTGCAGTGAATATACACATGCATGTGTCTTTATAACAGAATGATTTATATTCCTTTGGGTATATACCCAGTAATGGGAGTGCTGGGTCAAATGGTGTTTCTGGTTCTAGGTCTTTGAGGAATCACCACACTGTCTTCCACAGTGGTTGAACTGATTTGTATTCCACCAACAGTGTAAAAGTGTTCCTGTTTCTTCACAACCTCATCAGCATCTGTTGTTTCTTGACCTTTTAATATCCATTTAGACTTGCATGAGATGGTATCACATTGTGGTTTTGGTTTGCATTTCTCTAATGATCGATGATGTTGTAGCTAATTTTCTTTACTTGTGATAACTGTGACAGATTTTGGTATTAGGGTAATGCTAGCCTCTTAAAAAGAGTTAAAAACCATTCTTTCCTCTGTTTACTAAAAACAAATTATGTATGATTAATGTTAT
Organism: Mandrillus leucophaeus; assembly: GCF_000951045.1. Taxonomy (NCBI): domain Eukaryota; kingdom Metazoa; phylum Chordata; class Mammalia; order Primates; family Cercopithecidae; genus Mandrillus; species Mandrillus leucophaeus. Next base: position 1,960,423 of record NW_012106175.1, read on the forward strand.
TTTGTTTTTGAATGTGATAGAATTCACCAATGAAGCCATCTGGGCCTGGACTTTTCTTTGAGGAAAGGTTTCTTTAAAAATATATATATAACATATTGAAATTCCTTAGTATATTACTTAAATATGATAATAAGTTTTTTCGTCTAGTCACTTTGAGTTTACTTTGCTTTTCTCTTTCTAGCTTCTTAATTTTATATTCTCTTTCCTTTATAATACATGCTTTTAAAGCTATGAATTTCTCTCTAAGTGCAGAATTGACTGCATCCCACAAATTTTGAGATGTAGTGTTTGTATTATCTTCAGTTCCAGATATGTTTTCATTTTTCTTTTAATTTTTCCTCTGACCCATGATTCTTTTAAATGTGTACTATTTAATTTACAAATATCTAAAGTTTTTCTAGATCTCTTTATTGATTTCTGATTTATTTCCATTGTGGTCAGAGAATATATTCTGCATATTTTAAGCCTTTTAAATTGATTGAGACTTGTTTTATGGCCCAGCATATGGTCTTTATGAACATAACACGTGAGATAGAAATAAATGTGAATTCTGCAGTTGGATGTAGTATTCTATACATACCAGTTAGAACAAAATGGTTGATAGTGTTATTTATATTATCCATTACTTTATTGATCACTTCATGCCTTATTCTTTATGATTGTGGAGTGTCTATTTCTCCCTTTAACTTTATCCATTTCTCCTTCAAGTGTTTTGAACATACCAATGAGAACTTATTTAATGTACTCATTTGAGAATCCAAACATCTGAGTTATCTCAGGGGTGGCCTCTTAGGAAAAGGTCCTATTTCTTGGCTCTTCACATGTCAAGTAAGTTTGAATTGTATCCTGGATATTTTGAATGTTATAATGAAAACACTATAAATTGTCGTAGTCCTCCAAAAATTATTAATGTTTTGTTTTAACAGACCATTAACTTGGTTCAACTCAAACTGCAAATTGTCTTTTTACCTGCCGCGGGCAGCAGTTCTGGTCTCAGTTCAAAGGGCTGGTGGTCTGTCCCCACATGCAGGGGACTGGGGCCAGCCAGAGACTTGGAAACGGTTTAAACACAGAGTTTGGGCCTCCCCTTCCCTGGCGATCTTCTCTCCAGGATTCCCCTCTCACACTCAGGCAATCCTGTTTACCTGCCAGAAAGACAACAGGCTTTCTATCAAAGTTTTAGCCTCCATGCTGTACCACAGGGTTACAGCTGCCCTCAGGGCAAAGGATCAAAACAGCAACTCATCCATCCCTAGTAGCTTCCTCCAGGTTTCAGCTCCCCCACCAACATCTGCCTATTTTTAATCACTCTCTAGAGTCCTTCAGTATTTGGTGGGGGGTGGAGAGGGTGGTATTTTTCCAGGTTTGTGATGTTATTGTGAGAGGGGCAGTGTGCTTACTCATCCACAGCAGAGGCCGAACTCCCCAGGTCACTTTGCTTGCTCTCTGTCCCCAGATTTCATTTAAACATGTGCAGTACATGCCATTTTATATGAATTTAATTATTCTACTTAGAACTAGTGCAATAAGAATGTTAACATGACATGATTTGATATGCGATATATAATTTATTAAGTGATTTTATTAAAATAATACTAATATAATATTAAATGTATTTTCGAATACTAAGATTTTCTTTTTAAAGAATCATAATGTAATGACTAAGCAAATTGTGAACTAGAACCCTATTGCCAAAAGACTTCTACCTTAACTGATAGTCAATCAGTGAAAGTCATTTCTCAGTACCTACATCTGGATTTCTGAAAGTGACCAAGATGCTATTATTTTAAAATGTAATATTTAAAAAATTTTAAAATATGTTTATATATTATAACAATACCACCTAAGCAAGTATTAAGAGGCAGTGATAATTTAAGACTTGATAACCAGAAGTTTGGGAACTGAAGCTAAATGTGAATGAACGATCTAAAGAAGGTCAAATCCACTGTTGTTTTAAGAGGGAGCATTATCCTAAATATTAGAAATAATGCCAAGAAAACAAAGGTGAGCATAAAATAGAATAATTTTGTGGTTATTGTAGAACGTATCCTCTCTGCTTTACATTTATTTCTATGAGCGTTTAATGTATGTACTGTTGATTAGGTAGAGCAGCAGTATGCAACAGAAATATTACTCAAACTATACAAATAATTGTATAATATATTATCTAGCAGCAGCATTTAAAAAA
>NW_012106175.1:1963625-1969662 GCF_000951045.1 Mandrillus leucophaeus
GGGGAGAGAGATTCCAAAGATTTTACCTGTCAGCATGATTCGCACCAATTCTATTTGAATATTGTCTTCTCTGGTTAATTGAGGAGGCTGCAATATTCAGCCCCTATATCTGGAGACAGCTCATTGACACTCAAAAAACCTCAAATACGTTTAATTGTTTGGGCCTATGTGTAGCTTCTGTTTCTGAAACTTAACTGTAAGTCCCTGAATGGAGTCTTAGGCTTCTGGGAACCTCCATGCCTGCTAAGATTCCCTCCTTATAGGAGGTAGCTGCTTACAGAGATGTCATTGACAGAGATAATTGGACATGATAAAGGGTCATTATATTTGTATGGGACATTTTTTAACTCTCCAAGGTGTTTCAATGTCTATTATTTTCCTAAAGGACAAGTAGGAGTTAACCAAGGTAGGATCCAAGTATTGATCATGGAGGGGTTTGACTAATGTATCACCTGAAAGCTGTGGGCAAACGAGATCCCTTCCTTGTTTAATAAGATTCACTACTCCTGCTTGACAGTGGGAAAGCGATTTATCCACATCTTGTAACTGGGTCCAGGGCAGTATTTCTTGAGACACTGGGTTTAAAATGCTCTCTTGGCAAATATTAAAAATTTAGATATTACAAAGTCATCACCATCCTTTTCCAAGTGTTTTCATTGCTCTCTTCCTCCTCTTTGCATCTGCCAACACCTGACTAGAATTGTAGGCACCTCAGAATCAACCAGTGCATCAGCAGGAGGGCTGAGAGTCTATAACAAGGGAAAGGGCACAACAGCAGAACCCGGGAAGTGCCTGTCTGGGCTTGTCTGCCATCCCTTTGTGCTGGCTTGCTCATAGAACTGTCTGACAATTAAACTAGCTTTTTATAAAGCTAGTTTATAAAAAGTTCATTCAACCCACTCCCTGACTTACTACATTCTCAGTTTTTTAGAAAAAGAAAGTTCTATTTTGATTGTCGTATGATGACCATAGGAGGATGATGGTTTTATTCCCATTTTACAGATGGGAATATGGAGGTATGGTTCATTTTCAAAGTTATGAAGATGACAAATGAAGAGTTGGGGTTTGAATGTAGGTTTACCTGACTTTTAGACACTGACCTATACTACCTGCAATATCTTAAAATATAAGCACTGAAATGCCATTGTAAAGAGAGGGACATGACGGTGTCCAGAGGACAACACTTTGTCTCAGCAGAATCAGTTTCAGGAGCTGAAACTCCTTCCTTCTTGCAGCTATATCACGTCTCTATGGTGGGTACATGAAGCAAGCAATTAATTCTGGAAGTATTTAGGAGGCAAGATTAAGCCATCATTGTTTGTGTTCTCACAACACCCAGAAACGACACCTATTGCAGCCTTGGCAGTACTTCATTACACTTCACTTTTTGTCCATCTGCCTCCTTCTCCTGTCTGCAAACATAGAGCTGGTTTCTGATTCATCCAAATCTCCAGCCCCAGGCAGATCAAGGCACATAGAGATGTAGGCTGTTTTCACTGTTGCCCTAAATAAGTGCCTGACCCATGGTAAACCCTGAATAAGTGTGAACTACAGTGATTTTTGTAAATTGTTATGATTATTCATTTTGTTCTTACTATATTATTTATGTCCAGGGATGGTTTGCTGAGTGAATGAGTATGGTATGTTTTTGTACTTGGACTCCTTTAATTCCAGAACCACTGGGCACCAGGCAGACCATTATTTCAAGCTCCAGTTGACCAAATTATGACTAGCTGAGTCACAGGGGCCTCTCCAAGTCTCTCAGCATATAAATAAGTTTTTACATCATGTATTCACCCAACAAATATTGCCAAAGAAGAAAAAAATGAACCACCTTTATTTGCTTTTCAGAAACATAATAACTATGTTAATCTTCCAAAAGAGGGAGATTTTGATCTTGGCACAAAGCTTTAGAAAAATGACTTTTAAAATAAAAGAGTATGTTTTATTTTGCTCAATTCTAAGTAAAAAGAAAGCTATAAATGGTGAAAACTGCCCCCTCCCTCTGGGGTTTAACGGGAACCAAGGTAAGTGATCACCATGCACCTAGCTGCTTGTAGGCCAGAAGGCAGGATTTATTATAATTGTAATAATAAAAAGTAAATAGGCCTTTATACTTCCCACATCTCTCCCACATTTCGTGTGTCATTGTAGCCTCGTGGAACTTTCAGGATTAGGCATCCAGCTGTATCCAGCTGTAATAAAGAGAAACTTGAGAACCACCCAGGGTCACACAGCTGAGAAGGGCAGAGATGGAGCTCAGCAGGGCCTGTCCGAGTATCCCCAACCCAGACATATGAAGAAGCACCCTACATAACATCCTGCAAATGTTTCCCTTTAGCTTTCTACTTTTGAAGATTTTAAGTGTTTAATCTGAAGTGGGAGGGTTTAAAGTTCTACATTCAGCCCTAAAGTGATATTCTGGACGTGATTAACGCTTGATGTGATTAGCACTTATCCTTCCCCATCGTATTATACTTAAAGTGGCTACAGATGATCCCATGTAGAGAGGGACTTTAAAAACTTCATCTACCCGGCCCTCTGGCAATGTGGTCAGTGTTGACTGTCTGCCACCTGTGTACTAGAGAGAACAGTGTGCAGCTGAGAGCAGATGATACCATAATCTGTCTGGAGGGACCTCACCAATCTGAAGGAGAAGGCTTTATAAGAGCCAACTATTTCCTCAAACCTGGAGGCAGAGACTTGGCCAGGTGTTTGCTCCAGGAAGACCACCTTCATGTTTTGAGTTCAGTGTTTCTCAAAAGAACCCTATAACCATCTGGAGTGAGATGCTTCTTGGTAGTATATGACTGATCTGCTTAGGGCAAGATATTTAGCACCTTGACTCTTGCACAGTGACTGCCATTAGCAATCCCCCATCACCTCAATGAGCAGAAACAGTCAAACAAAACATCCCCCTCACTAAACCTCCCCGTGGGAGCAGTGCTGGCCCTGGATGAGATTACAAAAATGCACAGGATGTTGTCATTCAGGAAAAAAAATGTGTGTAATAAACTGTGGCTGACAGGTGCAAGGTGCTTCAAGAAGTCAGATTGTTGGAATGTCACACATATGGCATTCAAAATATTTCTGATGTTGAAATGCCTTTTCAGTTCTTAAACAGGAACAGGGAGTTTGCCAGAGGTGTGTGACTTTTCTTCAATATAGTAACAGGGAAAACAGCTAACAATTACACAGTGCTTACTCCATGCAAGGCACTATTAAGTGCTTAGCATATGTTAACTCATTTAATCCTCCCCATAACCAATAACCCTATGAGTTAACTGCTATTAATACCATCCCACTTACACATGAGGAAACAGGCACAGAAAGGTAAGTGACTTCCCTACAGTCCCATGGTAGTTAGCTGTGTAACTAAGATTTCAATCCAGCCCATCTGGGCCAGACTTGGATAGAGATGTGGAAATAATTTCCCCAACCCCCTAACAATGTATTATGTGGACATATAATTCTTACTCTTACTACAAAGGCCTAGCTGTAGAATACAAAGCAAACTGAGCTGCTCTGAGGTTGGGAGCACTCTGCAAGGTGACAGGTCATGTTTTTAGCACCAGGAGCAGGGTATGGAATTATGAGCTGGGGGGACACCATTATTGGTAAATTGTAAAAACAGCAGTTCTCATGTTTTTGGTCTTATGACCGCTTTACATTCCTAAATATTATGAAAGATTCTCAAGAGTTTTTCTTTATGTCGGTTATATCTGCATGTCCAATATTTACTATATCAAAAATTAAAACTGAGAAACTTTCAAATGTTTATTCATTCATTTAAAAAATAACAACAAACTCAATACATATTAACATAAGTAACATAATTTGACAAAAAAAAAAAAATTTTGGAAAAAAAAAACAAATTAGTGAGAAGAGTGGCATTGTTTACAATTTTGCAGTCCCTAGTATTGAGCTTAATAGAAAACCGCTAAGTCCTCATATCTTCTTCTGCCCTCAACCTGTTGTGATACATTATTTAGGTGGAAGTATATGAAGAAAATATGACCTCACCCAGGTAGGTAGTTGGAAAGGAAGTGGTATTTTAATAATATTGTAGATTTCTTAAAGATTAGGTAAAAATGAATCTGAAATTGCATTAAACTTATACACTGTCTCCAACCATTAAAGCTGCTATAACAAAATACCTTAGAGTGGTGTCTTATAAAGAACAACAATTTACTTCTCACAGTTCTGGAGGCTGAGAAGTCCAAGATCAAGGCACTGACACACTCAATGTCTGTTGAGAGCCCATTTCCTCATAGATAGCACCTTCTCACTGTAACCTCACATGGCAAAAGAGGTGACAGATCTGTCGGGAGCCTTTTATAAGAGCACAAATCATGACCTAATTAACTCCCAAAGGCTCCATCTCCTAATACCTTCACTTTGGTGATTTGGTTTCAATGTATGAACTTGGGAGAACATGAACATTCAGTCTATTGTACGTTGTTACATTAAAATCCATGGAAGTTTCTTGTACTTTGAACCTTTTACTTGTACATGACTGTGTGACATTATCCATTGGTTGTTTGAAAGATATTCGTTCATTGTTAAGTGGATCCTTCAAAAGTTGATACATTTCATTATACAACATCAAGAGTCACATGCATTAACATCACTACCCATCTTAGCAGACAAGTATTGAAATATTGGTAAATTGTTAAAATCCCTGTGGCAGACACAGGCTTCCCCAAACTGAAAGCTTCAATTTTATCATTGACAGCAAATACTCTCAGTTTTTTTTCTTGATGGGACAGGCTTACTTCAGAAAATGTCTGCCATGCATTCAAGTTTGAATAAACATAGTTCGTCTGTCAATCATTCTTTCAAGTAAAAAATGTCATTTTATGAAAAAAGGTCCTAGTTCAGTTCACAATTTAGATCACACAAGTGCTTTTCCTAGACACAAGCCAGAATACTTTGCCATGCCAAGGTGTTTAAAGTGCACTTTCCATTTCATCACACAGAATATTAAAAAGACATGAACTCATTGTGATTTAATAAAAATTGATAATATTTACTGCATCATTAAAGTCATTCTTAAGTGAAATTGGCTTTGTTCCCCTACATGTATGTTGTGATGAAGAATGCAGTTAGTCACTCACTAAGCCACCAGCACTTTTACTCCCCATTGCTTTTATGCCATCAGTGCTAATGTCAACACAGTGAAAAGTCAAATAACATCTTAGTATTAATATGATGATCACTTTGACTTTTTGAACCCTTACAAAGTGTCTTGGGGATGTTTACAGAGCACACTCAGAACCACTGTCCTAGAACCTCACACTCACCCAGTAAGTGATAGGCTGCATGAAAGAGCAACAAGTGTGCTGACCGTAGATGCCAAGATTTTAGTCCTTAGTTGGCTTTATGCTGTCAAAGTGACCTTGGATGAACACTTACTCTCTCTGAGGCTCAGTTTCCTCATCTAAAAAATTGAATCAACTTACTTTGTTGTTCAAAGGTATTCAAAGGAAGGAGCAAAATGTGCTCTAAAAATCAAGTTAAAGACCTTTCCCTCAGAATCCTATGTGAGGTATTAGAAGACAACTACACCAACTTCTGCTGGTGTCTTAGGAGGTGCATTTCTGCTGAGAAGCAGGTAACTGTGAGATACCTGCTCACAGGACTGAGGGTCTAGAGTGGTCATGTCTCACTCAGGCACAGCAGGGGCTCATCTTCTGGTCTGGCCCTGAAAGGGACTGTTGGTGAAGCCCCAGTTCAGCCACGTTGCCCCACAGCCCATGTGAGATGGCAGCCAAGGCCTGGTGACCTGGTGCTGCTCGCCTCCTTTTCCACACAGCCCATGGCTAACCTCACACCCATGCTCATCTGTGTGTTGTCTACACACAATTCCCGGCACAGTAGTAGTTCTCCCACCCAAAAGCATATTGGAGGGCAAGATTTTGAAAGTGATATCTTTATATGAAAACCATTAGGTCTGATCTTTTACTTTTAAATATATCGTCCTCCCACTGCAGTGCTCTGTTAGTATAATGACAAATTCCAGTGACAGGCCTCACAA
>NW_012106175.1:1970097-1992304 GCF_000951045.1 Mandrillus leucophaeus
TTATTTAGGTGGAAGTATATGAAGAAAATATGACCTCACCCAGGTAGGTAGTTGGAAAGGAAGTGGTATTTTAATAATATTGTAGATTTCTTAAAGATTAGGTAAAAATGAATCTGAAATTGCATTAAACTTATACACTGTCTCCAACCATTAAAGCTGCTATAACAAAATACCTTAGAGTGGTGTCTTATAAAGAACAACAATTTACTTCTCACAGTTCTGGAGGCTGAGAAGTCCAAGATCAAGGCACTGACACACTCAATGTCTGTTGAGAGCCCATTTCCTCATAGATAGCACCTTCTCACTGTAACCTCACATGGCAAAAGAGGTGACAGATCTGTCGGGAGCCTTTTATAAGAGCACAAATCATGACCTAATTAACTCCCAAAGGCTCCATCTCCTAATACCTTCACTTTGGTGATTTGGTTTCAATGTATGAACTTGGGAGAACATGAACATTCAGTCTATTGTACGTTATTACATTAAAATCCATGGAAGTTTCTTGTACTTTGAACCTTTTACTTGTACATGACTGTGTGACATTATCCATTGGTTGTTTGAAAGATATTCGTTCATTGTTAAGTGGATCCTTCAAAAGTTGATACATTTCATTATACAACATCAAGAGTCACATGCATTAACATCACTACCCATCTTAGCAGACAAGTATTGAAATATTGGTAAATTGTTAAAATCCCTGTGGCAGACACAGGCTTCCCCAAACTGAAAGCTTCAATTTTATCATTGACAGCAAATACTCTCAGTTTTTTTTCTTGATGGGACAGGCTTACTTCAGAAAATGTCTGCCATGCATTCAAGTTTGAATAAACATAGTTCGTCTGTCAATCATTCTTTCAAGTAAAAAATGTCATTTTATGAAAAAAGGTCCTAGTTCAGTTCACAATTTAGATCACACAAGTGCTTTTCCTAGACACAAGCCAGAATACTTTGCCATGCCAAGGTGTTTAAAGTGCACTTTCCATTTCATCACACAGAATATTAAAAAGACATGAACTCATTGTGATTTAATAAAAATTGATAATATTTACTGCATCATTAAAGTCATTCTTAAGTGAAATTGGCTTTGTTCCCCTACATGTATGTTGTGATGAAGAATGCAGTTAGTCACTCACTAAGCCACCAGCACTTTTACTCCCCATTGCTTTTATGCCATCAGTGCTAATGTCAACACAGTGAAAAGTCAAATAACATCTTAGTATTAATATGATGATCACTTTGACTTTTTGAACCCTTACAAAGTGTCTTGGGGATGTTTACAGAGCACACTCAGAACCACTGTCCTAGAACCTCACACTCACCCAGTAAGTGATAGGCTGCATGAAAGAGCAACAAGTGTGCTGACCGTAGATGCCAAGATTTTAGTCCTTAGTTGGCTTTATGCTGTCAAAGTGACCTTGGATGAACACTTACTCTCTCTGAGGCTCAGTTTCCTCATCTAAAAAATTGAATCAACTTACTTTGTTGTTCAAAGGTATTCAAAGGAAGGAGCAAAATGTGCTCTAAAAATCAAGTTAAAGACCTTTCCCTCAGAATCCTATGTGAGGTATTAGAAGACAACTACACCAACTTCTGCTGGTGTCTTAGGAGGTGCATTTCTGCTGAGAAGCAGGTAACTGTGAGATACCTGCTCACAGGACTGAGGGTCTAGAGTGGTCATGTCTCACTCAGGCACAGCAGGGGCTCATCTTCTGGTCTGGCCCTGAAAGGGACTGTTGGTGAAGCCCCAGTTCAGCCACGTTGGCCCACAGCCCATGTGAGATGGCAGCCAAGGCCTGGTGACCTGGTGCTGCTCGCCTCCTTTTCCACACAGCCCATGGCTAACCTCACACCCATGCTCATCTGTGTGTTGTCTACACACAATTCCCGGCACAGTAGTAGTTCTCCCACCCAAAAGCATATTGGAGGGCAAGATTTTGAAAGTGATATCTTTATATGAAAACCATTAGGTCTGATCTTTTACTTTTAAATATATCGTCCTCCCACTGCAGTGCTCTGTTAGTATAATGACAAATTCCAGTGACAGGCCTCACAAAAAAAGTTCTTGTATAAGACACAAGACAGCCTAATGTGTCTTACACTGACACTGAGAACTGGTTTTTTAAATATCTTTCTATCTAGAATTTCATCCTGGGACCTTTCTTCCAGAAGTCTGTTTCAACTTGTCATGATGTTTTAAATCTTCTGGTTGGTATAGTTCTAAGTAAAGATATATTTAAAACTTGAAATTATTAGCTTGAATTTTACCTTTTCTATTATGCAATGCCTATTTTAAAATACAAATATAAGAGTATTTAGCTAGCATGCAGAATACCAAAATTACAGAATTTGTATTTTATAGTTCATGTATACATATGTATTTAATTCTTATCACAACAGTATAAATACTACACAAAACAAACTCAACTGTTTTCATTTCACTTCCTTTTTTTTCTTTTTCAACTTTTATTTTAGATTCCGTGGGTAGATATTCAGGTTTGTTACAAAGGTACATTGCTTGGTACTAGAGTTTGGGGTATGATTGATCCCGTCACCAATAAAGTGAGCGTAGCACCCAATAGGTAGTTTTCCTGCCCCTGCCTCCCTGCCTGCCTCCACCTGTTTGTATTCCCCAGTGTCTATTCCCCATCTTTATGTTCATGTGAATATTACTCTCTACCTTTGGGTTACTGATAGCAAGGGCAGCCTGAAGAAAAAAAAAAAGCAATAGGTCGTCTGATATTCCCTTTTCCCCTCCACCATCATTTTCAGTGTAAGTGATTGGCTAATACAGGATGTAATATGAATAAGGAAGGCTACAACAGGGTTCCTTGGTTGTTCACATTTCTTAGTTTTCCATTCTCTCTTTTTGCATTTGAAACAAGTTCTGGATCAAAGGGAAAGTGTGGCCTCTTGGGGAGGTCAGTTTCCTACTTACTCAGTTGAAGACATAACATGATTATCTTGTTCTCACTCTGAGTCCCACTGAAGTCCTACACGTTGTGGGTCCATGGGAATTCTGAATGCTATATGCAAATGGGGCAGCAAGATGTGGTGGACATGCATATTGCAGCCTTCTCCTCCGCTCATAACATGCTCCATTGTCCCATCACACTTTATTCACAAAACAGAAGTTAAGATAAAATTATTAAGAACTTCAAGGCTGAGCACATTGGCTCACACCTGTAATCCTAGAACTTTGTGAAGCCAAGACAGGAAGATGGCTTGAGGCCAGGAGTTCGAGACCAGCTTGGGCAACATAATGAGACCCCCCATCTCTGCAAAATAAAAAACTTAGCTGGTTGTCAGTAGCACACACCTGTAGCCCCAGCCACTCAAGAGGTTAAGTTGAAAGGATTGCTTGAGCTCAGGAGTTTGAGGCTGCAGTCAGCTATGATCACACCACTGCATTCCAGCCTGGGTGACAAAGCAAGACCGTCTTAAAAAAAAAAAAATTAGGACAGAGACAGCAGAGATTAAAACCAAGCTCAGGATGCTTCTGAGCACAGGACGCTGGGTGGCTCTTAGATCACATGCCTGTGAAGCTGGCCCTGCCCCACGGCCTCCACTCCTGCCACACTGGACCTGTAGTCCCTTGGACTCACCATGTTCCTTTCTGCTGAAGGGTGCTAAGCCACCACATTCTTAGGGAGACCCTCCCTGCCTTGCCTGACCAGGTCAGAATACTTTTAGTACCACATAACTCTCCTTCAATGTATTCATCACAACCACCATCCTTCTTTCAGATACTGATTATTTGACTGCTTATTTCCCTTCCTACCAGACTGCAAGTAACTTACAGGCCAGGGCTGGGTCTATTTTTGTTTGTTATTGCTTTACCAGTGCTTGGCACATAGTGCCTAAAAAATATTTATGAGAAGAATCAATATTTATGAGGTGGATGAATAAATGAATGAATGTTTTTGCAACCAGAACACAAGTGTCAGGTATTATCCTTTTTACTTGTCTGTCATTTCTACTAGGTAAGAAGTACTTTAGGATAAACCAGCCTTATATTTTAAGGTTTGTTAGTCTTTGTGTCCCCAGGCCTAGCACAGTGCCTGAGACTTAGCTCTCAGAAAAATTAGTTCTATTGAATTGAATTGTTCCGTAGATGGAAATATGTCACCTAAACTTTATCTTGTCTTCCCTTTGTATCTCCTCTTTCCTCTCCTCTGTCTTCTTTCCCTCTCTCCTCTCCTTTTCTATTGTTAAGGATTTCTGCATCTTGAAAACTACTTTAGTTGTGATCAGATCTTTCCAAGAGAAGATTACACTCATCTATTCTAGGTTTAACTTGAGTCTTCAAAGATAAATGGTCTGATTAGCTTATAACCATGGCAGTGGTTGGGCACTCCAGAGAATGCCCCAGAAACAGTCTAGACACATTTGTTTATAATATTCTCATATTGGCATTGATCTTGGGAGAGAATCACAAGGCAGGTACTTTAGAGGTTCATCTATTCAACCTGCTAATTTAGAGAAGAATTTAAACTTGAGAGTTTGAGAAACCCTATTCTCCTGCCCTAGAGGCTGCAGAACGTGTCAGATTGCGCAGTACAGAAATGCCAAGTGATCCCAGAAAACAGAAATGAATGGGAACTAGCCGTCCTGATGGAACCGGGTCCATAACCTGTCTTGTCCATTTATTCCACAAGTACATTGAGAAATGGCTAGGAGGGGTGGTGGCAGGGGGATGGGAGATGGGGGTAGTAGTGAAAAGGGAATGTTAATAATGAAATTGAGGATCAATGAAATTTTTTTTGAAAAGCATAAAGGTAAGATTGGTATTGATTGAACATCTCGGAAAATATTGTTAGTAAGAGATCATGGCATGATTCCTATAGGTAAATCAGAGGATTTCTTTGCTGAATGAGACTTGAACTGGAATATAGACAGTTTCTTCAGGCAATCCATGGGGTGGTTCCTTAGAAGTTATGGGGCTGTTTGGAGATGGTGTGGTGGGGTAGAGTACATGGACTTAGGAATCAGCCATACCTAGGTTTAATACTTAAGTTTAGCTCTGTGACATTGAGCAAATATTTAACCTTTCTGATTTTTCTCTTCCTTTTTTAAAAATTTGAATAAATTAATATAAAATACTTGCCTTGCAGGTTTCTTATGAAGGTCAAATGAGGTTCTCTGGGAAGGGGTATAAAGCTTGGTGCCTGGTGCAGAGCAAACATGCAATCATCTCGTCCCTTCTCTTCACTAGGTCAGCTCTTATGAATAGTTGGGCAGGACCTGGACTAGGGTGAGGCAAGAAGGTGCCTGAGTTACTCTGAGAGCAAAGCCTCATTAAATGATGCACCCTAGGTACCCTGCTTGCCCCTCCCTGGCCTCAGCAGTGTAGCTGAGGCAGTGTCAGATCAGGGCTGGAGCATCTTAGGATAGATGCCCCCCACCCCACCACCATCTCTGGGACCATCTAACAGATGACACAGGAGAGGCCCAGTCGGTCAGTATCATTTGATTTAAGCCAATCAGCTAGTAAGTGGAAAGCCTGGAATGTGAATCTAGACCTCTAGGCTCTTGTCCTCTGTTTTGCTGCCTTGAAGCCTATAGCTGAACTCTTTTCTCTAATAAGTCTGTACATTTTCTCAATAGGAAAAGAGGACATGTCTCAAATTTTCAGCACTTCTCAAGACATTTACTACAGGTCTTGCATGCAGTTGGGGTTTAATAAATAAACATGCATTGATTGAGAAAAAAAGAGATATTCTCATGGCATTATAATTTTAATGCATAGAAATAGTTATAATAAACATTAACCCAGCTGAAGGAGAGAAATGCATTAATTTCACAACATGTTCAGCTCTATAAGATGTTAGCTTTTCAGGCTCCACAGGGGCTCTGGAACTCACATAGACTCACTCCCACTGTTTCAAAAGAGAAAACTGCAGCTTGGAAGGGGAAACAGTAGCTGGAGACAGAAAATGGAGAAGTGGGGGAGGTAGAGGGAATTTTGCTGCAGTAATGTAGGCAGTGTTTAAACCAGGAGTAAAGGAAAGAGAAAAGCAGTGCTGCTCATGCATCAGTGAGCAAACCCATCACTTGAGGATCCTGTTAAAATGCAGATTCAGTTCAGGAGGTCTGGGTGAGGCCTGGGATTCTGTATTTTTGAGAAGATCCCAGGCGATGCTGATGGTGCTAGCTCAGGGACCACAGTATGTGCATGGAAGAAATTGCATGGAGGGTTTGAGTTTGTGAATCTGGTCCAATGGAAGCACTGTCTTCAATCTGGCAATTCTCAGTATTCCCACTCACTGTTTTCCATTCTTCTGCAGGGGAAATCTGTGCATTCAAGATCCATGGCCAGGAGCTGCCCTTTGAGGCTGTGGTGCTCAACAAGACATCAGGAGAGGGCCGGCTCCGTGCCAAGAGCCCCATTGACTGTGAGTTGCAGAAGGAGTACACATTCATCATCCAGGCTTATGACTGTGGTGCTGGGCCCCGCGAGACGGCCTGGAAAAAGTCACACAAGTGAGTGGCCTGACAGAGCCCTCTGGACGCCCCTCCTTCCCCTGCCCACCCCACTTCATTCACATGCTGCTCCTCAGATATGTTTACCCCCTTGTCACACCATGGTGCTCCAACTTTGCTCAACTGTTCGCCAGTTTCCTGGTCCCATGCAGGCATCTTCACAGTCTGCTTTCTACACCTGGAATATTCTACTCCCTCTTCTTCACTGGAAGATATTCCTGTTTCACCCTCAGGTCTGAGTTTAGGTGTCACTTCTTCCAGAAAGCCTTCCCTAAGCCAGCCCACCCCCGCAGACCTGGTCAGGACCTTTCCCTGGACCTCTGCAGTGCCAGAAGCTGCTCTCTGTCACAGCACTTTTCACTGTGGGTTGTCACTGCTTTCTCCCTTATGAAGTTCATCTCAGAGCCTAACAGAGTAAGAGGGGTTAAATTCTGACTGAATGAAGGAGTGGATGAATAGAGGGAGGAATGAACAGTAAACCTGTTGCCTAAAGCTGGGGCAGAGGGAAGGGCATAAAAGTCTCTCTGGGATGGATTCATCTCACAGCGTCAGAGCAAGGGCAAGTAGAGAGTCTCCAGTGAGAGGGAGGATGGGACACTCAGACAACTGCCTCAACCAGCTGGTGGTTTCTCCTTTCACTTGGCCTTGGGACCTCAGTCAGTGCCCCCAGGAGGTGCAGGAGGTTGGTATGACTCTTTCTTTACCACCATCTCTTCCTTTCTGTGTGTGGTCCCAGGGCCGTGGTCCATATCCAGGTGAAGGATGTCAATGAGTTTGCTCCCACCTTCAAAGAGCCAGCCTACAAGGCTGTTGTGACGGAGGGCAAGATCTATGACAGCATTCTGCAGGTGGAGGCTGTTGATGAGGACTGCTCCCCCCAGTACAGCCAGATCTGCAACTACGAAATCGTCACCACAGATGTGCCTTTTGCCATCGACAGAAATGGTAAGTATCCTCAGAGGACCCCCGTGGGATCAGGAAAACAAATCCACCACCTCCACTCTGAAGGCCCAAACAGGGCTCTGAATGTGCTTGGCAAGTTATGCCTCCCTTGCCATGTTTGGTCTAAGCTCCATAACCCAGAACTCAGTCCCATGCTTGAGGGAATGGCCTTATCTGATTAGCAGCCCTGACATGTCTAAAACACCCTCAGGAAACCTCAGAAACCTACTCACTCAATGTAGTCTGTACAACTCACGGTGCCACACATCTGGATACTGAAGATGGTTGGTTTCCTGGTCAAATTTTCCAGTTGTCATCCAGAAGTGAGTCATGCCATCAGCTTGGCCGTATCTGGGTCTCTTTCCTATGTAAGTCGTAATACCAGCCCTATTGCCCCCAGATGAAGAGATGCTAAGAGAGGAGGTGGGACTTTTGAAGTACCTTCTAAACCATAGATTCATTCAGGATTTTTTTTTTTTTTTTTTTGAGATAGAGTTTTGCTCTTATAGCCCAAGCGACAGTGTCGCATCAAGTACAATGTCGTGATCTTGTCGCCCAAGTACAATGTTGTGATCTTCAGTCACTGCAACCTCTACCCCCTGGGTTCAAGTGATTCTGCTGCCTCAGCCTCCTGAGGAGCTGGGATTACAAGCGTGCACCACCATGCTCAACTAATTTTGTATTTTTAGTAGAGATGGGGTTTCACCATGTTGGTCAGCCAGTTTTGAACTCCTGACCTCACCTGATCCACCCACCTTGGCCTCCCAAAGTGCTGGGATTACAGACATGAGCCACCACGCCCAGCCTCATTTAGGATTTTATAAAGCTCTTGCCAATGTCCTTTTTGAGAATTTCAACCCCAGTGAGAATGAAGAATGAAAGAACCCTCCCATGATAATGCAATCCCAGACTGAGCAAGACTGAAAGCATTCCTATAAAGCCATTTGGACATTTCCCCATCACCATGAATAGAAAACTCATTGTAGTATAAACACCACAACCAGAGGCCCAGCAACTCAGCCCACTTTAACTGTAAATTCCAACACCTTCAACAGCTAAAATCAAGTGTAATTATTTGCCAAGTACATTGTTTAATTATTAGTGTGAGTTTGTGGGTGTTTGTATGTTCTTCCTACTTTGTTTCCAATAAGATTTAAGTAGCACACAAAGACGCAAAAGTTGCCAAATTCAAACTCCATTCACTCTGTAATTATTGAGTGCCAGGCATGGTGCTGAATACTGGAAAGAAGATAGAGTGGAACTCAAAATAGACATGGGCTTGTCCACATACAGCTCATCATCTAGTGGAAAAAAATAGAAAATCCAGTGGCAGCAAGGGTGAAGTTGGTGCACAAAGCATGCCATGAACCAGGGTTGGGCAACAAATTAGCTCTGTACCTCCTGATAGCCAATGTCTAGAGGAAAATAGCCTCAGCCACCTGCTTGTACACCTTCAGGAGAAACCCAACACTTCTTGATGTTGAGACCAGGTAGAAACTTACTCTATGGCACTGTCTTCTGCACCCTGAGACTGTGGCAGATGCCATAGGGGCTAGAAGCCAAGGAGACACTCTCATCCCTGTCTTTAAGTAACTTCAGATCAGTCTGGGAAGACAGAACTAATATTCATAAGACAGAAAAAATAATAATAAGATAATTTCCCTCTAAAATGCTAAAACATGGGGAAAAGACAATTACATACCTGGACACCACGAGATAATTGTACAGGCCACAATGTCAATGTACGAGCAAGTAAAGGAGGAAATATAGGACTTTAATTAAAGTTTGGCTCAAAACTAAGAAGAAGGTAATTTTAATTAGTAGAGCCTGTCAGAACCATTCCCTGATAGTTTCTCCCACAGGCTCTGTGAAATGGCTAGCCTGTCCCCACCACAGAGGCACACATGTGCACACACCGCTCCATAAAATATAGAACAACTTCTTTGTATTTGTCTCCTATGGGTTTCTTTTTCTATATAATCAGTTGTGCAGCGTATTCCATAAAAGCTTTGGAATTTGGGGAGTGACAAGTCCATGGTGAATAGCAAGACTAGACAAGTGGAGGTGTCTGTGCTCAGTGGTCAAACTCTACTTGGCCTCCTGCCCTAGTTCTGAAGAGCCACAGCTCAGTGAGAGATGAGATGCAAATTCTTTCTTTGGAGGGTAAACTGCCCCAGTCATGAAGATAATTACTCACCTTGATGAGCCATTTTGCTAACATATGCCAATTTATCTCCCTGGCTGTCTCATTAAAAGTGAGTAATGGGCCTTTGCCAGGTTTGTGCCTCTGATGCTGGTTTACAATCTAAGATGAAGAGAAGAATGGGCACTCTCAGGGAGTGTGGGCCCCCGATAGCGAGGTGTACAGAAGCAGTCCTCCAGGTAATGAAGCAGGACCAAGGGGCAGACACAGAGACGGCTCCCATTCTAATGAGCTTCCCAATTGGCCCTTATCCATCAGTTTCTCTGAGCGACCTTTCTGGCTCCTTGAAGAAGCATTTTGCATGCTCATAAGGAAAGTGCTGCTGAATTTAGAGCCTGCTCATCGAGGCCTAGGTTTCCCCTGCCCCATGGCTTCAGATAGATGTCTCCTGTCCCCTCCAACCTTCCAGGCTGTTTGCTTGTGGGGTAAAGAATAGCAGCAGGGAGAATAGAAGACACAGTGTGGAGTCAGCCTGACCTGGCTTTAACCAGAGACTCACCCTCTTCCTGCCAGAGGCCTTCAGACTCCCTCCCTTTGAATTCCTCCGCATGAAATTATGGCATTATCAGTCCTTACCTCATTGTGGGGTTGTGAGTACTCAAGGAGAAGCAGTGTGTGGGGATAATGTTTGCTGCAGGGTATCTGACATACAGAGAGCATTCAATTAATGGTGCCATAGTTATTAAATATTTACCTGGGTGACTGAGACATGAGATTTCTTTACCAGGCTTAAATTATGAGCAGGTAGCTATGAGTGCATCATATCACCTTCCTCTTGGAAAGTTCTGGATCTATTTGAGATGGCCTCATCCGCTAGCTAGTTTTTCTGAGATAAGCAGAGCTTGGGTCCTCAAAATTGAATCCTAAAACATAAAGAGCTAGCCTAATAACACTGTCACAGTGGTGATAGAGCTAGGACTCAACCCGGGTCTCCTGAGTGTGAGCCCCAAGGCCTTTCCATCAGATCGCACCTCCTTGATGATAACTTACAGAGTGCATGGCAGTGGTGTTTAACTTTGCAAACACAAAGTATGGGGCAATGTCAGCAAAAAGGCAGAGAAGGAGATCCCAGCCTTCATTCCCCCACAAAGTACAATCAGACAGCTATCTATGAAAGAAAATAGATGTAGGAGAGCTCAGGAGTCCAATTGAGAAGATACAGCAACACAGTGTAAGAAAAACAATGAGAATAATTGCACAAAAAGAGTAGGAAGAACAGTTTCATCTTGCTTGCATCAGCTCATCCCCCAGACCAGCATTGCTTAGCACAGAGAGAGAACTCCTTAGCTCAAAAGTTACCCTTGAAGAGAAAACATAATGGGATGAACAACCAGTTTCCTGAGATTTCAGGACACTCCCCCAAAGGACCTCTTTCAGTTTCACCCCACCCCAAATAGCTGGGGAGATCAGCGTGACTGAGACATTTGGAGACATCTGGGAACAAAGAAGCGTGGCGCTATCAGTATCAGCAATGTCGCAGGAGCCACCAGGGTCCCCAGTGGCTGCTCTGCATAGGACCCCAGCTGTCTTCTACCCTCAGGATCCTGACAGCCTCACAGCCACCACACACCCCTGACTGGTTTTCACTGGCAAGGAGCCCACAATGTTTACTATTATGGAACTCAGCAGCTTCTGCCACTGAGGAAACCAACAACCAGTACAGCCACAGGGGCCCCTCACAAGTTTTGCTGAGGAACCAACAGTTTTTCACTTTTGCAGTTTCTAGGTGCTTGAGTTACCACCTCTCTTCTTCTCCTCTCCCCAAAACTTCCCTAGCGCTGCCATTATAGACACCCCAACCCAGGAACCCAGGGAAGCCACTACACATATGCCCCAAAACGGCCTGGGCTCCAGACAAATATCCATCTGTCACCACCACGTGTGTACCTGTAACTAACCCTTGGCTGTGTGTACCTGAGCAGCTGGCCCCAACTCCCATCACCAGGTCTAACAGCTGAAAATATGTCTGTATCTGGCTTCTGTGCCTACATGCATTCTTCTCACCAGCCCTGGCTCCTACAGCTGTACATGTGCAAACCCAACTTTTGTCCCTGGCTCCCACCACTGTGCTTGTACCTGCAGCTCACCCCTGCAGCTGCATACATGTACACTTCCAGCTTGATCCCCATAGCTGCAAATGCATATGTAGCTGGCCTAACTCCTGTTGGTGACCCCCCCCACCACATGGGTGCCTGCAGCTGGTCCTTACAATTGCACACATGTATACCATGAGCCTTGACTGCTATAGTCATGTATGTATATGCCATCAGCCACCATATAACCACAGTTGGCTCTGCCCCAGCCCTAACCATTATGTGTATGTCCACAACTGAGTATGAACACACCAATGGCCCAGACTCCCCCTGCTGGGTGCACCAGTCCTTTGTCACTGGACCCAGGGCACCACTGAGTATACCTACAGTCCTGTCAGACACTGTGGACCTCCCACAGCCTTTGCCACACCAAGGTACACACAGTTGCAAATGTTACAGACCTCAGCTCCTGAACCAATAAGACATTGCATCCCTCTCCAAGACCTGGAGCCACCATACACTAGGCACTAAGCATGGTGCCACAGCGCTGTCCAGCATTACCCTTCCCCACCCTCACCTACCCATAGGTGAAGGATTTTCCTTAATGAATCCAGTTCATAAAGTCTGGAAAAGGTGAGTGTTTCTTCAAATGCTCACACACTTACACAAGACTACAAGTATCATGAAGGATCAGGGACATGCAGTAGCACCAAAGAAACACGATATACTGTCAGTAAGTAACCAACTCCAAAGAATAGCTATTGAATTCCTGATAAGAATTTGAACTAAATTGTTCTAAAAAACTCAATGATCTACAAGAGAACACAGATAAACAATTAACTAAATCAGGAAAACAATAGAAGAACAATACCAGAAGTTTAACAAGCGATAGAAAATATAAAAAGAACCAAACAAATTTTGGAGCTTAAGAATACAATGACTGTATTTTAAAAATGCAATAGAGAGCTTCAGTAGCTGACTCAACCAAGCAGAATAAAGAATAAGCAAACTTAAAGACAGGTCATTTGAAGTTGTCCGGTAAGAGGACAAAAAAGATGAAAAGAATAAAAAAAAATCAAGAAAGCCTACATAATGTAAGCAACACTATCAAGAGAGCTTATATTCATGTTATGGGATATTTATATGGCTAAGAAAGAAAGAAAGGGGTAGAAAGCTTATTTAAAGACATAATGGCAGATATGTTCTCAAATATGGGGAGATATATGGACATCTAGATACTTCAAGCTTAAAGTTCTCTAATTACATTCAACCCCAAAAGACTTTGCCATGACACATTATAATAAAACTGTCAATAAATCGAAGACACAGAGAATTTTGAAAGCAGAGAAAGAAAAAAAAAGTATATATCATATACGTGGGAACTTCACTGAAGCTATCAATGGATTTCTCAACACAAACCTTGCAGGCCAGAAAAGAATAGGATTATATATTTATGATGCTGAAAGAAAAAGAAAGAAAAAAAAACTACCAACCAAGGGTACTTTACCTGACAAAGCTATTTTTCAGAAATTAAGGAGAAACAAACACTTTCTCAGACAAACAAAAGCTTAGGGCATTCATTGCCACTAGATCTGCCTTACAATAAATGATAAGGGGAGTTTTTCAAGCTGAAACAAAAGGATGCTTTTTATTAATACAAAATCATACGAAGGTATGAAACTCACAGGTAAAGATCAGTATATATTCAAATTCAAAATATTCAAATACTGCTAAGGTGATATGTAAATCACTTGTAACTCTAAAGGCTAAAAGACAAAAGTATTAAAATCATTATAGCTAAAATGACTTGTTAATGAATACACAATATAAAAACGTAAATTGTGGCACAAAAATATAAAATGGGGGGAATAAAAGTGCAAAGCTTGTATGTGCATTTCATGTTAAGTTTTTATCAGCTTACAATAGACTGGTACAAGCACAATATGTTTTACAATATGTAAGCCTCAGTAACCACCAAGTAAAAGGTTGTAGTAGATACACAAAAAAATAAAGAGAAAGGAATCAAAGCATACTGCTACAGACAGTTATCAAGTCACAAAGGAAGACAGCAAGAGAGAAAGAAAGGAACAAAAGATCAACAAAACAACCAGCAAAGGTTGATAGAATAGCAATGTTAAGTCTTGACCTATCAAAAATTACTTTAAATGTAAATGGACTAAATGCACCTATCAAAAGGCATAGAGTGGATAAAACAAGACCCAACTATATGATGCCTACAAGAGATTCACTTCACTTTTAAGGACATGCAAATAATAAAAGTGAAGATAGGATAAAAGATTTTATGCAAATGGAAACCAAAAGAGATCAGTGGTAGCTATACTTATATCAAACAAAATAGCCTTTAAGTCAAAAACTGCAAAAAGAGACAAAGAAGGTCATTATATGATAATAAAAAAGTAAAATCATTAAGAAGATATAGCAATTGTAAGTATATGTGTACCCAACACTAGAGCACGTAAACATGTAAAGTAAATACTAACAAATTTGAAGGGAGAAATAGACAACAATACAAAAATAGTAAGAAACTGCTTTCAACAATGGATAGAGCATCAAGAGATAAAATCAGTAAGGAAACACTGGATTTGAACTGTTATACTTTAGACCAAATGGACCTAACAGACATATACAGAACACTTTATCAAACAGCAGCAGAATATATAATACACATAGAACAGTCTCCAGGAAGATCACATGTTAGGTCATTGTTTTCAATGAAACTCTTCAAGTTTCTCTACCAAGTTAGCTGGTAGCTACTGTGCTCAGCAACCACCAGAAGCTTAGACAAAAGAACATCAGCAGGGGAATTCACCCACAAGGATCCCTTCGAGGCAGCTTTGCCATTAGAAATTAGGCTGTGGGCACAGCTTCAATGACTACAACCACAATGTGAAAGTTTAAAAGGTTTTAGTACCTACAGATTCTGGGAATACATGGCATGCCTACAGGTCACACAGAGATCAGAAAGTGCAGGCTGGTAGAGAAAAAGAGATCCATGGGCCAATGTTTTTACTGAGTTCAAAGCATTAATTAAATACATTACCCATGGGGAGATTTGTTTTTGTTTTTTGAGATGGAGTTTCACTCTTGTTGCCTAGCTGCAATGCTGCAATCTTGGCTCACCACAACCTCTGCCTCCCGGGTTCAAGTGATTCTCCTGCCTCAGCCTGCCAAGTAGCTGGGATTAACAGCATGCACCACAACATCTGATTACTTTTGTGTTTTTAGTAGAGACAGGGTTTCTCCATGTTGGTCAGGCTGGTCTTAAACTCCTGACCTTAGGTAATCCAGCTACCTCAGCCTCCCAAAGCGCTGGGATTACAGGTGTGAGCCACCACAACCAACCCCATGAGAAGTTTTAATTGTTGGCTTTAAAGCAAACAGGCATGAGTTCTAGGAGGTCACATGTTCACTGGAAGGTAGTCACTGTGGCATATCTGCACAGTCCATGCAGAGTATAGTGGGCAGCAGGACCAAGCAAGTAGGCTGTATCTAGCTTCCCATAGGGAACTGGTCACCAGGAGGCTATTGTATAAGGCAGTTGTTTGAATTAGCCACACAGAGAAACTTGGAGATGTAGAACTGGAAACTGTGTTAAGAGTGACTGAGTCCTGCTTCTGGTATGGGGAAGTCTAAATAATATTCAAAATGAATGCCAAGGTAACATGAAATTGTAAGTATTCACTACAGCCATAAAGTCTTAAATTTAAAATTTAAATCATATAACATATTTTTCTCAACCATGATGGTATGAAACTAGAAATCAATAGCAGGACAAAAACCTAGAAAATTCACAAATATGTGAAATTAAATAATGTGGTCCTGAACAACAAATGGGTCAAAGAAGAAATCGAAAGGAAAATTTAAAAAATATCTTGAGGCAAATGAAAATGAAATCACAATATGTCAAAATTTTTCGGATGTAGGAAAGGCCATTTTAAAAGGGAATGTTATAGAAATAAACGCCTAAATTTTAAAAGAAGAAAGATCTCAAATAACCTAATGTTATACATCAAGGAACTAGAACAAGAACAAACTAAACCCTAAATTAGTAAAAGGAAGGAAATAACAAAGGTTAGAACAGAAATAACTGAAACAGTAGAAAACAGTATAAAAGATCAATGACACCAAATTTTTTTAAATAGATAAACTAACTGATAAACCTTTAGCTAGGCTAAGAAAAAAACAGAGACAAGACTCAAATAGATGAAATCAGAAATGAAAGAGAAGACATTACAACTGATACCACTGAAATAATTTTCAAAGGATAAGAGACTGCTAAGAACACTTTTATACCAACAAATTGCATAACCTATAAGAAATAGATAAGTTCCTAAACACATGCAACCTACCAAGACAGAATAATAAGGAAATGAGAATCTAAACAGACCAATAATGAGTAAGAAGACTGAATTCATAATAATAGTTTTTAAAAATATCCCATCAAAGAAAATCCCAGGATCTGATGGATTCACAGCTGAATTCTACCAAACATTGAAAGAACTAATGCCAATCCTTCTCAAACTTCCAAAACATTGAAGAGAAGGGAACACTTTCAAACTCATCTTATTAGGCTGGCATTACCCTGACATCAAAGTCAGACAAAGACAGTACAAGAAAAGAAAATTATAGGCCAATATTTCTGATGAGCTTAGATGCAAAAATAGTCCTCAACAAAATACTAGCAAACCAAATTCAACAGCACATTAAAAGGATCATACACCATGATTAAGTGGGACTTAGCCCTGGGATGCAAAGAAAGTTCAACATACACAAATCAATAAATGTGATATACTACATTAACAGAATGAAGGACAAAGATCATATGATATCTCAATAGAGGCAGAAAAAGCATTTCACAAAATCCAGCATCCTTTCATGATAAAAATTCTCAACAAATAATGTATAGAAGGAATGTCTTCAACACAATAAAGACTGTATATTACAAGGCCACAGCAAACATCATACTCCACAGTGAAAAGTTTAAAGCTTTTTTCTCGAAGGTAAGGAATAAGACAAGGATGCTCACTCTTGCCACTTTTATTCAACATAGTACTGAAAGTTCTATCCAGATCAATTAAGGAAGAAAAAGAAATAAAAGGTACTCAAATCAGAGAGGAATAAGTAAAATTATGTTTGCAGATTACATGATTTTACATGGAGAAAACCCAAAGACCCCACCAAAGACTGCTGTAAGTAATAAATAAATTCAGAAAAGTTGCAGGATACAAAAGCAACATACAAAAATTATTTTCATTTTTGTACACTAACAACAAACTATCCAAAAAAGAAATTTTAAAAAATGCATTTACGATAGCATCAAAAGAAATAAAATACTTAGAAATAATTTAAGGAGGTGAAATATATGTACACAGAAAACTATAAAACATTGATGAAAGAATGTAGAAGACACAAATAAATTAGAAGATATTCCATGTTTATGGATTGGAAGAATCAATATTGTTAAAGTGTTCTACTCAGGAATCGAAAACCAAATACTGCACATTCTCACTTATAAACGGGACCTAAGCTATGGGTGTGCAAAGACATACAGAATGGTATAATGGACATTGGAGACTCAGAAGGAAAAGGATGAGAAGTGGGAAGGGGTAAAAAAAACTACCCATTGGGAACAATGTACACTACTTGGGTGATAGGTGCACTAATATCCGAGACTTCACCACTATACAATTCATGTAATGAAAAAAACCACTTGTACCCCTGAAACTATTAAAATAAAAAAATTTAAAAATAAAATGTCTGTACTACCAAAGCAAGATACAGACTCAATGTAATCTCTATCAAAATTACAATGGTAGTTTTCATAGTAACAGAAGATACAATCCTAAAATTCATATAAAATCACAAAAGACCTCAAATAGCTAAAGCAACCTTGAACAAGAGGAACAAACCTGGAAGTATTATACTTCCTGATTTCAAACTATAAAACTATATTGCAAAGCTATAGTAATCAAATCAGTATGTAGCTGTCATAAAAACAGACACATAGACCAATGGAGCAGAATAGAGAACCCAGAAATAAATTTACACGTATGTAGTTAGCTACTTTTCAACAAAGACACCAAGAATACACAATGGAAAAGAACAGACTTGTGAATAAACAGTACTGAAAAAAACTGAATATCCACAAGCAAAACAAAGCAAAATTGGATGCTTCTGTTACACCATATACAAAAATAAATTCAAAATGGATTACAGACTTACACATAAGACCTGAAACTATAAAAACCTTAGAAAAAAATATGAGAAGGCTCCTTGACGTTGGTAGTGGCAATGATTTTTTAATTTGATAGCAAAAACAGGCAACAAAAGCAAAATTAAACAAGTGGCACAACATCAAACTAAAAAGCTCTGCATAGCAAAGAAAGCATTCAACAAAATGCAGAGGCAACCTACAGAATGGGAAAATTATCTGTAGACCATATATGCAATAAAGAGTTATCCAAAATATATAAGGAACTCATATAACACACAATAGCAAAAAAACAAAAACAAAAACAAAAACAAACCCTGATTTTAAAATGTGCAAAGGACCTGAATGGACATTTTTCCAAAGAAGGTATACAAAGAAGGTCAACGTGCATACAGAAAGATGTTCAATGTCACTAACTACCAGTAAAATGCAAATCAAACCCTCAATGAGCTATCACCTCACAACTATTAGGATGATTACCGTCAAAAAGTCCATGAGGAAAAGCATTGGTGAAGATGTGAAGAAAAGGGATTCCTTGCAGACTGTTGGTGAAAATGTAGATTGGTGCAGCTATTACAGAAAACAGCATGAATGTACCTCAAAAAATTACAAATAGAACTACCATAGGTTCAGCAATTCCACTTTTGGGTATGTATCCACAGGGGGGAAAAAAATAAATATCTTGAAGAGATAGTTGCACTCCCATATTTATTGCAGCATTATTCACAATAGCAAAGATGCAGAAACAACCTAAGTGACTGTTGACAGATGAATGGATAAAAAATATGTGGGAGATACACACATGCAATGGAATGTTATTCAACCTTAAAAAAGAAGGAAATCCTGCCATTTGCAACAACTTGGATGAACCTGAAGGACATTATGCTCAGTGAAATATCTCAGACACAGAAATACAAATGCCTCATGATATCACTTATATGTAAAATCTTAAAAGGTTGAACTCGTAGAAATAGAGAGTAGAATCGTGGTTGCCAGGGTTTAGGGAGGGAGTGGGGGAAAAGAGAAGATATTGACCATAGGATATAAACCTTAGTTATTAATATAAGATGAATAAATACTGGAGAATGTACAGCAGGGTGACTACAGCTAATGGTAATGTATTATACACTTGAAATTTGCTGAGTGTAGATCTCAACTGAGCTCACCACACACACACACACACACACACACACAAAGAAAGGTAACAATGTGATGTGATGCATATGTTAAATAGCTTGATCATGGTAGTTATTTAATAATTTATACATATATTAAAACATCACATCATATATCCTAAATATATACAATTTTTATTTGTCAATCATACCTCCATAAAGCCGGAAAAAAATCCTGCAAATTGGTGGACACCACACTTGCATCCATCACTCGTGTGTGTGTGTCTGTGTGTGTGTGGTCTTTGACAAGTTACTTGAACTTTTTCTCAGACCCTCACCGGTAAAATGGGAATTAAATATTGTACCTGTGCAATGTGATTGTTACCTAAACTGATGCCAACAAAATATTAGAGCCTCTGGCACAAGGCAACCACTCAGCCATGTTAGAGAATGACAGAGGAGGGAGCGGCAGACTCTCAACAAAACCCAGTTACCACTTGGCAGATTTTTTTACTTTGAAGCAATTGTTTGGTCTTCAAGCAGCCTCAGCTGGGCTCTCTCTTTGTCAGAAAGCTGCGCTAGTGAATAACAGCACTCATGCTTCTGAGCCAAAGGTATTCTAAAGCCTGCTCCTTCTTAAAGTGAATGAAAATGTTTATTTCCCATATGAATGGAAAAGTGTTATATGCCTTGTGTGGGAAATTCAGAAAGCACAGAAAAGTATGAAGTCACCCATAATCCTGCCAAAGTAACCAGTATTAACAATTAACCATTAAACCATTGTTTGCCAAATTACCTATAGTTTTTCTGTAAAGTTTTTAAACAAAATTAGGACCACAATATCCTTGCATTTGTCTGTCCTCCCTTTTTTCACTTACCATTTAATTGCATGTATTTTCCCCATCTTTAAACATTCTTTATAATCACCACTTTTACTGCTGAGCAACAATCCATCTTATGCGTAGATGTTCTACTTAGCTCTTCCCTTACAGTGTCAGGCTATTTTTCAGTGTAATAAATACTAAATGAATATATTTGCACATATATCTGCAATTGTATCATTTCTCTAGAATCAATTTTTGGAGAAGGAATTGCACTCCCAAAAGGTATGAGCAATTTCAAACTGACTGGTATATATTGCCAAGTAGCTTTCCAGATAGGTTGTTCCAATTCAAATTCCACTAGAAGAGTGTTGGTCAGTACGTCTGTTTCATCCCCTCAGCCCCTACTCTCCCAGAGTTTTTTTAAAAAAAATACCTAAACTAATACGCAAGGTAGGGACTGGTTGTTCTTTAAAGGTAAATTTCTCAAGTTCATTTGGAGAAATAGCTCCAGGGACTTATGTTCACCATGGCTAACTGTGGGATTAGGTCTCCTGAGAAGATAGCGGTAGAAAAATCATTCAAATATGGGAGAAAAAGATACAATTGCAACAGACGCAAAACAGGTGACTTTTGTGAGCTTTCAAAAAATTTTAAATGTGTATCTTATCGAAATATGACCTTCTCCCATGCCACAGTTGGTCACAATACTGTACCCTCAGTTTTGACCTAATGCTTCAGATTCTGTGCTTTGAAAGTCATTTTCACATGCACGAAGTTGGTGGTAGTGGAGAAGGTAAATTAGTTTCTCAGACAGTTTTATTAAGACTTGTTACGGAAGTAGAGCTGCAACAAATTGAGCTGAGGATTCAGCTTGTGTGTTGATTTTTCTACCATAATCAATAGTGTTTGGTCTGCTTAATGTTGTACACATTGTAAACTCTGAGTCTTCCTTTTGTAAGAGGAGTACCTTTTGAGAGCCATTTAATTTTAAAGGAAGTTTTTTTTTTTTTTCAAAATTCAATGTGATGTTGTGAAAATATACTTCTCATGGTTATATTATAGTGCTTCCACCTGACAGAATTCCTCCCCTGTGATAACTATAACCACAGGTAAGTTTGTTAGCAGAATCCATAGGGAGTGTTACCAACCAATACTGGGTCACTCCAGACCTGTGCGGGCCCTCAGAACTGAGAGGGAAACAGTAACTGAGGAAAATGAAAGGGATTTCGAACACCAGTCACTAAGCTAGAAACACGTCAAACGTGTTTTTATTCAGATATTTTTGACTGACTTTGTTAACTAAATTCTATCTCATATTGGTGGATGAAGCTGTATTTTTAGAAATCGTCCAGAGAAGATAGCAGAATAGATTATTCTAATTCTTTTTTTTTTTTTTTTTTTGGACGGAGTCTCACTCTGTCGCCCAGGCTGGAGTGCAGTGGCTTGATCTTGGCTCGCTGCAACCTCTGCCCGCCTCCCGGGTTCAAGTGGTTCTCTCGTCTCAGCCTCCCAAGCAGCTGGGATTACAGGTGCCTGCCACCACATCCAGCTAATTTTTGTAGTTTTAGTAAAGACAGGGTTTCACCTTGTTGGCCACACTGGTCTTGAACTCCTGACTTCGTTATCCGCCCACCTCAGCCTCCCAAAGTGCTGGGATTACAGGCATGGGTCACTGCGCCCAGCTGATTATTCTAACTCTTGATCCAGTGTCTTGGGCAACTTCGTATTCCCTCCTAGACATCAGTCAGCGTCTGCTCCTCCTACTTCCCATTTCCTGCTCCTCCCAGCCTCACATAGATTCACATGTGCAGCACCTGCTCATGGCCTGGTGCCAATACTGTTTCACTAATATTGCCTAATTGGTGGACCTTTTTTTTTTTTTTTTTTGATCTTTAAAGAATTACTTGAATTTTCTAACTTTCCAAGCTTTCTTGTTTCATTCCATGTTCTCTCAATATGCATAAACAATACACAGCAGTTAGAATAGAAGAAAGCTCATTTAGGTAATTTTTCTTTAGTTTTGATGAAATATAAAAATACACCTGAGTCAGGCCAGGTGTGTTGGCTCACGCCTATAACCCTAGCACTTTGGGAGGATGAGGCAGGTGGATCACCTAAGATCAGGAGTTCGAGACCAGCCTGGCCAACATGGCAAAACCCCATCTCTACAAAAAAACATAAAAATTAGCCAGGCATGTCCCAGTACTCGGGAGACTGAGGCAGGAGAATCACTTGAACCCAGGAAGTGGAAGGTTGCAGTGAGCCGAGATCATGCCATTGAACTCCAGCCTGGGTGACAGAGCCAGACTCGCTCTCAAAAAATACACATATGTATGGGTCAGCCGTTCCCTCTTTGTTTATTTTATTTTATTTTTTTT
>NW_012106175.1:1992504-2078103 GCF_000951045.1 Mandrillus leucophaeus
AAATAGAGATGGGGTTTTACCATGTTGGCCAGGCTGGTCTCAAACTCATGTCCTCAAGCCATCTACCCACCTAGGCCTTCCAAAGTGCTGGGATTACAGACGTGAGCCACTGCACCCGGCCTGTTTTGTTGATTTGTTTTTTGATTTCAATGTTTAAAATTTAGTTTCTGGTAAAAGATGATAACATTTGAGTTCTAATTTGCTGTCAACTCTGCCACCAGAAAAAAAGTAATAGGAATGAAATTATTCTCAGCAAAATACTTTAATCTCTTAGAATTAAAAGCTTAAAAGTATTAAATGCATTTTAGGTCTTTATTAGTTCTCCGGAACTAAAATTGTATTTCAGCAAAAATAATGAATTAAAATTTTGCTCATTAATTACCAAATATTTATTTCAGAACCATAATATGAAACGCACAGAAACAAAAGCACACAAACAACTCCGAAAAAAATTACTTGGTATCTCTTAGAGAAGAAAAATGTCTTCTTCGGGGCAAGAAGTGTGTTATTCTGTGTCACTTTCAGAAAGAGGTCACACGTTTTCTCATTGATCTTACTTCCTATTTGGTAGCAAAATAATGTGAGATGAGGCAGTGAACATTCCTGGCGACAAGCCCAGATGTGAAAAAATATGTGTCAGGACATTTTCTGAATTCCATCTTTTTCCCAGAGATATTCTTGCAGATGAATGGTCTTTGCCCTACGTCAGGGATACAATCACATGGCTGTACTTTAGGAGGAAGTCTTCTGGCAGCCCATTACTTATAAACACAAGCCAGCTGGATTCCAGGCGTGCACTCGAAATTCCCTGGCAGTCCTATTACACGGCTACGTGGCTTCAGCCAGTGGGTTCCCAGGAATTTACTACCAAAGCATAAACAGGCTACAAGTGTCCTGTTTGCCCTTGTTTTTACAAAGAGATAAGGAAAAGGGTCACTTTCTTTCTGTGAAGGTGGGTGGAGTGGAGAAGAGATTTGGGAGAAGTACAGTGTCATTAAATCGACCTGAAATGCTTTTGAACATCTCTGTTCCTCAGGCAACATCAGGAACACTGAGAAGCTGAGCTATGACAAACAACACCAGTATGAGATCCTGGTGACCGCCTACGACTGTGGACAGAAGCCCGCTGCTCAGGACACCCTGGTGCAGGTGGATGTGAAGCCAGTTTGCAAGCCTGGCTGGCAAGGTGGGCCTGTTTTATCAGTCTTGTGTGAAGGCAGCATGGTCTGGTGTATAGAAAGTGCTGTACTTGTTCTCAAATCATCACAACACACAACTTTTTTAAGTATAGTCACTTTGCTGTGAGAAATAAAGTAGCTTGCTTATTCTCACAACTCTTAGGTAATATATTATCCCCATTTTTCAGCTGAGAATGTCAGAGACATCTCCTCTAACCTCATGCGCCCTGCTTGTCCAGTGCTCCCTTTCTCAAATCTCATGACATCTTTGATCAATAGAAATTATCTCACAGCATGTAGGAGAAATTGCCAGCAAGCCTATTCACTTTACCCTAGGGTGCTGAGTCTACCTAATGCATTTCAAGTTTTACATCACGGATCAACACCTAGGGAAAGTCATCGTGTTCTTTGTGCTCACACAGAGTGCACACAGGCAGAGGCGGGAGACCCAGAATCCAGCCTCTGGATTAGGGAGTATATAAAATGTTGACTCTGGGAATGAAGAAGCAATGGCTTTTGATGGAGGTGGATTTTTTTGTCAGTTTAGCTCTTTTAAAATGCAAGGAAAACTAAATGCTTAGGTCGCCCTTAGATAATAGAGTTTATCACTGAACTGAGGGCAAGTAAGGAAGGTGAGGACAGCTGCATAGATGGACCTTACAGAGATTTGAGTGATTTGTGGAATAATAATAGCTTTAGTGGTAATGCTAATAGATCTGGTGGCTGAGCAGTGATTCTAGAATTATCTCTGCACCATTATTTTGGTGGCCCAATGACTCCCTGTCTCTACTTCATGTGTTGAAGATGCTGCAGGCTATTGCTTACTCATAACTCATAAAGTGCTTCATTTCTGAGTATTGCCTTCTTTTGGTGTGTCTTTAAGCTTCTGCCTCCCCCTTATATTCTCATATTTTCTCTCTGTCTCTCTGCCTCTCCCTCTCTCTCTCTCTCTCTCTCTCTCTCTCTCTCTCTGTCTCTCTCTGCTATCTTTAATTCTTAAATTCCCTAGAAAGAGTTGATATTAGTCACTCACATCCATGTAGGGAAGACTGATGCCAGACCACCCTATAAATCTCTCATCAGTCCTTGAATGACTGCCTTTTATTCAGTTATTCATTCCTAATCCAATTCATCAGGGTCAGATGGCAGGACATTATGGTACAAAGTAAGGACACCTGTGTCTGAGAAGCTGCCTGACATCATTCCCCTCAGAAGGCAGTTCTCAAAGCGCTCCTCCCTTGAACAACTTGATCTCCCTTAAACTTAAAACTGAAAAGATCGGAAGGGGTAATTTAACCCACCTCTGGAGAGAGCCAGAGTTGTTTGCCTTTGAACAAAGTAGAAAAGACGAAATGCTCAGTAGAGGAACCACAGGTAAGGCACATGAGAGATAAAGAACAAAGCAGAGTCATCTTTATGTCAGTCTGCTAGGATCAAGGAAGAGACATAGAAAGAAGGACAAGCCAGAGTGGGAAACTTTGTTTTCCCAACCTCGGGGAGCCTGAGCTCCGATTGGTATAATTCACTAGACCCAAGGACCCTGCAGACAGACTTCTGTCTTGTTCACCACTGAATTTCTCAAGCTTGGTGCGGTGTCTAGTGCCAGTGGTGGGTGCTCAAGAAAATAGTCATTGAATGAATGAATGGATGGACGAATGAAATAAAAGGTATCTGAGTTAAGAAGAACTCGCCTTGTTTTGTTTTTAACTCATGGGGATTAGCTCCAGTGAAGGTGTGGCCTTTGAAGAGAAAACCTGGAAAAAATATATAAACTCTCTATGCATGAAATATGTTCACAATGAGAATTTAAGTGGGAAAAGCAAAACACACAGCTCTATCAGGGGAATAGTCCCAATGTTTCTTTGACTCTGACAAATGAGGCACCTACAGATTTGTGATTACATTTTTATTCCTATATTTAAATGTAATTTCCTAACAGAATTTGTACTTATTAAATGTATGCAAGGAAAAACCTGGTCACAATGTTTAACTCTACATGCGAAGAATGTATTGAGCACCACCCTGTAGTGCACACTGCTGTTTGCGTCCGGACAAACCTTGTTGGGCAAGGCTGGTGCCCATTTGCTGTTGTGTCTCCAGTGCCCAGCACAGAGTCAGACATGATGCAGGCACTTAGCAAGTGTTTAATGATGGAGGAATGGTCAGCAAAACTTTGGTTTAAAAAATGTACCTTTCTGTGGAATAAAGAAAGCAGGGAAGAGGCAATTCCCTGCATCCATTGATAGGCAAAATGATTTAAACACATGTAACATCAGAATCAGCTACTTCATGGTGGCTTCCCTGCCTTAGCTGTGTGGGCTATGATGAGGTTTCTCTTCAAATAACCTGATCAATACTTTACTCTTTAATTCATAGTACTCCCCCACCCCTTTTTCCTTTTTCTCTTTTTTTCCTTTCTGCCTTTGCTACATGCCCAGACACGCCATAGTACCAGGCTTATCAGTACCAGCTCACATTCCTTTCCTTATTTGGAAAGAAGACTAGCTCTCTAGCTCATTGCAGACACCCCTTCCCCTTTTCCCCGCTCTCCCTTATGTGCCCACCCTATCTAAAGAAAGTTCAAATGTTTACCCATCCAGGATTAGTTCAAATTGTGCGACCCGACCCCAGCCAATGGGGAGAGGGTACAGGGGCAGGACATGCGTCAGGAATAAAGGCTTTCCTGCCCCTTTGCTCAGGTGTGGTCTCATGGTGACTGGCCAAGGAGAAGCACCCCTCTGCACAGAAGTAAAATTGCTTTGCTAAGGATCCTTTGTTTGAGTGTTCAATTTCCTTAGGATTTTGAGCGTTATTCCCAACAGCTGTGGTGGCAGAAGCTGACAATGAATTCTTCATCCTTAATCTTCTCCCTCCAGCTTACCCCTTGCAATTCCTTCCTGCCTAAAGGGAAATGACTTAGAACAGGTACAAGAATTCAAACTGCCAAACTGTGTTTGGCATCCAGAGCCAGAATCTGGGATGTCTTCTCTCTCAGTCACTGCTCCAGTAGGCTTCTAGATCATAGACAGGCCCTCCAGGCTCTCTGATATGTAGAGCAGGCCATAGGACCTTTCTACCATTCCTGTCCCAGCTCCTAGACCTAGAGAGGAACCTCCTCTCCTCCTCCCAGCCTATGAATTCACTTCATTCCTCCACTTGGACAACGCTGAACTCTTCTTACTCGCTCATCTTGGGGCCTATTCTGTCTTATATCCAGGGCTGCAGCCTCTTAACTGGAAGTTCACCTTTCTCCAGGGAAGAACTGACCACAACTGGTCTGAGTTGTGTGTCTCTTGTCCTGCCCCTTCTCCCAGCTGTGCAGAGCAAACTGGAATGAACCGTGTTTTACTGGCTTGCTTGCTACTTGCAGATGATGCAGACTGCCCCTTACTGTGAGTGGGCATCAGATGCCTTGGGGGAAAGGTTTGGCTTTTCACGGAGCCAGTATGGGGTGAATCCTGCACTTTGTAAATGGACCAGGAACACAGAGAGGGGAGGACATTCAGGGGAACAATGAACAATATGAGGAGAGCAGTTTGGCTTGCAGAGAAGGCTGTGCCTGGAGAGATGTGGAAAGCAAGATTGGAGGGGCCTGCAGTAGGGGAGGGTGGGTGGCTGAGGTTTTGAGGTCAAGGTGAGGAGCTGCAGTGAGCCTCAATCCCCTCAGATCCAGCTGAGAGGGGGCTGTGTGCGTTTGCCAGATGTAATTCCACTTAATTCTCTGGGAGAACAGAGGTTCCTCCCAAACTGACTTCTCACAAGCAACTGGAGTAACCAAGCAAATGCACTTTGGCAGTTTGAATTCTGGTACCTGTTCCAAGCCATTTCCTTTTAAGCAGGAGGGGATTGCACCCAGTGAATCCAATCCATTACATGCAAGAGCTCCCGCCTCCCCCAAGCAATCCCGATCAGCGTGTCACCTAGTCCTTACTGTGGCCAGCTTCTTCCAGGGAGCTTTCTCAGAGCAAAGGACCCTGCCCACAGCTGGAGCCTTTCCTTCCTCCTCAGGACCCATGAGGACTTGCTCTCAGATTCCAGTGATGCCCCAGGGCAGTGGCCCTCATTGTTTATCACAATTGCCCCTTCCATGGGCAGGACTAGAAGAGGCTTTCTCTGAATGCTACTGGCCTTACCCAACTATGCACAGAAGGACATCTTAGACCCCGGCTCTTCTGCTGCCTGCCTTTCAGACCTTAGCCAAAGTACTATCTACGAAGGCTATGGTTTTCTAATTCCTGTCTTTTCTCTGTGGGTTGGTCTTATCTTCTCCCTTAGGGCAGAACCACACTTCTTGCAGCCCATGCACTGAACTTTCCATCCGTCACCTAAGCATGAACTAAAAGTGTGTTTGCTGGCATCACTCACCAATGGGCAGGGTGGGGCTTATCAAGGTTTTAGCTTACAGCAAGGGGAAGAAGGAAGTCTTTGTATCCAGAAAATAAGCCCAGAGTACCTGGCACATGCATCTTGCTCTTATGTGAGCTTTGTCTTCTCTGCTGTATTCTGAGATTGTTTTTCTGAATAGGTGGTAATGGTCAGCTCACTCTGCAGTGAGGAGGAACTTTGCTGAAGGGAACACTCCCATTCTCAGTTGGCCAGGGAAGAGGATGGCTCAAAGCATAAGCCAGACCTGTTTTGTTCTGAGCTTTGAGAACTCACAGTGTGCTTAGAGGTACCTCTAGTTTTCAGGGATGAAAAATTATATTAGGAACTAGGAAAGTGAAGCACCTGCAGTAGGTCACATGCTAATGACAGGCTTGCATCCTGCCTCTCATGCCAAGTGTTTGAATTTGCAGTCTTTCTTTTAAAAATTTAATTTAATTTTAAGTTCCGGGATACATGTGCAGGACATGCAGGTTTATTACATAGGTAAACATGTGCCATGGTGGTTTGCTGTCCCTATCAACCCATCACCTAGGTATTAAGCCCCACATGCATTAGCTATTTATCCTGATGTACTCCCTCCTCCCTGCCACCTGACAGGCCCCAGTGTGTGATGTTCCCCTCCCTGTGTCCATGTGTTCTCATTGTTCAGCTCCCATTTATAAATGAAAACATGCAGTGTTTGGTTTTCTGTTCCTGCATTCGTTTGCTGAGGTTAATGCTTTCCAGCTCCATCCATGTCCCTGCAAAGGACATGGTCTTTTTCCTTTTTATGGCCACATAGTATTCCATGGTATGTGTGTGTGTATGTGTGTATGTATGTGTGTGTGTGTGTGTGTGTATATGTATGTGTGTGTGTGTATATATATATGAACTACATTTTCTTTAAGGGATTAGGTTTTAACATATGAATTTGGAAAGGACACAAACATTTAGTTATAGCACTGACTGTCTTAAGGGAGTAAGAAGGAGATGACTTACAAAAGCTATCTTTGAAGTCTTCAAGGGCAGGGTCTTAGTAGAGTAGTTAGGATGGGAAGGAGAGGTTTTGAATGTTGTCCTCATGGTAAGGACCTATGGTTACCTGATGTTATAAGGGGCCCAGCAAGAAAGAATGAGTAAGGAGTCCTCGTGGAACTAGATAGTCTGTTTGAGTTCTAAGAGTACTGTTTTCACTTTTACTATTTATTGTCTTATATGGTATTTTCCACCATTAGCAGATGAGCTATTGTCTACAAAGCATCATTTAAAGAGGGAACAGGTCCGGGTGCAGTGGCTCATACCTTTAATCCTAGCACTTTGGGAGGCTGAGGCAGGTGGATCACTTGAGGCCAGGAGTTTGAAACCAGCCTGGCCAACATCGTGAATCCCTGTCTCTACTAAAAATACAAAATATTAGCCAAGTATAGTGTTGCATGCCTGCAATCCCAGCTACTTGGGAGGCTGAGGCAGGATAATCACTTGAACCTGGGAGGTGGAGATTGCAGTGAGTCCGTGTTGTGCCACTGCATTCCTGCCTGGGTGACACAGTGAGACTCTGTCTCAAAAAAAAAAAAAAAAAATATATATATATATATAGAGAGAGAGAGAGAGAGAGAGAGAGAGAGAGAGAGAGAACAGATTTGAGAAATAGTAGATAGACTCAGCAGACCCTGGTAGACAAACTGGATAAGGAAGAGAAGGATAGGTCTGCCTCTCCCATTGGGCACATGGGCCCCCAGATGGATTATGGTGCCAGTCGCTGAGGTGGCGACATGGAAGGAGGAGGAGTTATCTGCAGCAGCTAAAGAGTCCATTTTAAAGAAAAGATCAATGCGAGGTGCCAGAGATGTCTAGTGGGCAGTGGGATTTTCACATCTGATGCTTAGGAGAAAGGTATGTGCTAGAGATGGAGATTTGAGTCTCCTGGATATATGTGCTTGATAGTGGAGGGCTTGGGCATGGATCTCATTACACATAGAGTAAGAAGAGGGCTACAGATACTCCCAGAGATAAAGAATCCTCTAAATAGGCTGCTAGATAGCCTTGTGGGGATCCCAGGTTGCACATGTCTCAAGTTGAGTGTTTCTAAACTTTCTCTAATTTCTTTTATACTTTTTACTTCCATAGGTTTTTGGGGAATGGGTGGTATTTGGTTACATGAGTAAGTTCTTTAGTGGTGGTTTGTGAGGTTTTGGTGTACCCATCACCCGAGCACTATATATTGGACCCAGTTTGGTCTTCTTAGTGTTTCCCTCTTGTCAACTGAGTGAAATTACCCAAGCCTGTGTGTGCTATGATGACCTGGAGAAGGACCTGCGTCCCTTTGTGGACCAGAGCACTGCAGAGGATGTAGTACCTTTGGAGGTTGTCAGGGTGAGGGTGGCAGTAACAGCAGTGGGCCCAGCCAGAGACTGAGCTTAGCCACATGTCCCTGCTGAACCCTCCTCACAGGGCACTGACCTGTCCTTTAGAGGATCGTTTATAATTCAGTTGGTAGTTTGAGGGTTTTTTGTTTGTTTGTTTAGTTTTTCTTTTATTTTACGTTATGCTGTTTGGAGAAGTGCATCCCATGTTTATGCTTTCCTTTATTCTTTTTAATCCCTTGGCCCATCTTTTTCGATGTTTCAAGCTGAAAGATTGTCTTCAACACTGATTTGGTACATTTTCCCTTTTATTGTTGCAAGTCAGATATTGTATTCATTATTTGTTCCTGCCAGAATGAACCCAAAGTTCAGTATTTCACTATCCCTTTATGCAAAATTATTCCCCTTTGAAGAGAGCCACCAGAGACTTCCTCGTGGGCTTTCACCATTTTCCCCCAGATGTGTTGCTGACCGGACTTCCAGCTTTTCTGTGGCTGAGGCTCCCCAGACTGAAGAATCAGCTGTCCGGCCCCCAAGGAGCCTTTCTTTGTCCGCCCGCCTCTTCCATGAGTGTGATCCCATGGCAGCTAATTAGACCTTGCTCAGCAGCAATTCACACACCACCACCAGTTGGAAGTTTCTCCCACAGGCCAACCAATTTCGGTTCCTTTTACCTTCCCAATGAGATGTCCTATTTAAAAGAAAAAGAAAGAGAGATGCAGCCACATAATTGAACCATTTCTTCTCTGTTCTTTGGGTTTTGAATAATTCTCCAGGTGCGTCAAATTGTCGGCACTGTGTCTTCCACCATCCCACAAACAGGTCCTTCATTAGGAAGGAAGGGTGGTGGCTTTCGGAGAAGCGCTTCTCAAACTCGAACATGCACTTGAGTCAGTGGGGGTGGGGGGATCTTGGCAAAATGCAGATCCTGATTTAATAAGTCTGCGGTAGGTCTGGCTGCTTCCATCAACTTCACTTTGACTAAGACCGT
Source organism: Mandrillus leucophaeus (assembly GCF_000951045.1). NCBI lineage: Eukaryota > Metazoa > Chordata > Mammalia > Primates > Cercopithecidae > Mandrillus > Mandrillus leucophaeus. Next base: position 2,001,402 of record NW_012106175.1, read on the forward strand.
GCAGAAAATAGTTACCAGACACCTGAGTATGTCTAACGCTTTTGTGCTGAAAAGACAGCAGCAGAAAGACAGCATCTAATCAGCATTAGATTAGCAGCAACTAATCTAATGCTGGCTAGATTCATTGCTCTTTGTTATTGGCAATGTGAGAGACACTGAAATTGAATGCATATTACACGGTGGAAAATATTTTTTTTTGGAGTGAATTAGTTAACCCTTTAGTGAAGGCCTACCCTGTGCTAAAGGCTGGGAATATGGGTAGATCTACCAGGACTCCGAGTATAGAAGGAGATGATAGAAATGCTGAGGATAAAAGCTGCACTGGAGGGACTGTGGGAAGACAAAGGGGATACTTAACACTGAACCAGGCAGGAGCCCCAGGGAGATGTTCCTGGAGCAAATCTAGAAAAATACTGGGCTTTAGCACAGAGAGGAGGGGATATTCCAGACTAGAAAACAGGTGTTAGGTGAGAGAACACAATGCAGCTGGAGCAGGGGGAAGAAGACCAGACTGGCCAACTGAGGACCAGGTCATGGAGGGAGGGCCTCCTCCTGTATCACCCTGAGGACAGGGGAGCTGCAGAGGCTTTTCTGCCTCCATGTGGTTACAAGTATCTTAGGGAAGAAGGACTCCTCGGCAAACCACGTAGATGGTGGCTGGAATGCAGAGACTCAGGGGAGGGAGGCCAGCAGAAAAGAATGATTATTTCTGAGTGCACTTTCAAGTGGAGCACTCCCCCAAAAGTACTAAAAGTCATGTATTTATTGCAAACTCAAGTTAAAGTGGGCATCGAGGTTAGATTTCAGGCAAATCTCATGAGATTCCATAGGCAAAGGGACAAAGGTGGCAGTTGGGCGTGTCTGGGGCTGAAGAAGACCCTGCTACACCTTGTCAAGTGTATCTCCCAGTTGTCTCTGCAGCTGTCACCTGCCGCCACCCTCCTGAGGAGATAAACACCCAGGAGTCCAGGGGTCAGCTGGTCCCCTTGCCCCTTCCAAAAGTCAGATGGGTTATTAAATAAACTGAGGATCTGGCTTACATTTTACTACGTGAAAGGCATTGATTTCAAATCAGAAGGTGATAAGCCCAAGAAGGTGTCCAGATTTGCTTGGGAAAGTGGGCTCAGGGCATTACCAGAAAGACAGAGTAAAGAAGGATTCTTGCCCTCGGTTCTCTCTTTTACTGTCCTGCCAGGGTGTCTGAGGTTCCAACATTGCAGTGCCAACCTTTTATTTTAATAGATAATCCCCCCTGAAAATGAAAATACCTCCTGCAGGAGTCCCACGTTAGGAGTCAGCAAAGTGTAGCCTACAGGACAAATCTGGTTGACTGTTTTTGTACAACTGTAAACTAAGAGATGGCTTTTAGATTTTAAATCATTGAAAAAAGAAAAATAATATTTTATAGCACATTAAAACTATGTGGAGTTTTATTCTTAGTGCATATAGATAAAGATTTATTGGAACATGACCACACTCATTAGTTCACAGAGTGCCTATGGTTACCCTACAACAGGAGAGCCGAGTCGTTTCAATAGAGATTATGTGGCCCTCAAGGCCTAAATATTTACTATTTGGTTCTTTACAGAAAAAGTTTTCTGACCCCTGCATGAAGCTCTTGTTGTCCATTGACGCCTTAGCAGGGAGTGGGTGATTAGATGCATAGCAAAGCCTTGAAAGAATGAGAGATCAAATGGACCTATTTAGACAGAGGCAAAGAACTGTAAAAGTCCAAAGCAAAGTTCACTGCACAAAGCGCAGGAACATCCTGTGAGATAAGCAATTCTAGCCCATTTAATAGATAAGGAAAACTTAGATTGACTGTCTTGCCGAAAATCTCACAGCGGTAAATGGTAAACATGGAATTCAAATTCATATCAGCCTATTCCAGAGGGCATCTTACTGTGTCAGAAGTAAGAAAGAGGATAGAAAAAGGGGGTTGAGAATTTCCAAAGGGGGCTGTTATGAGCTTTGCAAAAGGGTGTCTCAGAAAACAGTTTAGAAGAGAAGCACAGCCTATATGTCCTTAAGCAGCGTAGTCAACTTTTCAGTTACCTTAGCTGTAAGATGGTGATGAGACTTACCTGGAAAGGGTAGCTGGAGTTCAATGGGACAATGTCTACATAGCACCTAAGAGGCACCATGACTCTCATTTCCTTGATTGAACAAGGTCTAGGGAACCATTGCCTTGAAATTATAATTTGTTCAAAAATAAACCCAGGCTTGAAGACTGTCCATCTTTCAGATACTATTTGCCGGAAACTAAAGTTACCTCTGATTATCTCATGGCCCAGAGAAACACAAAGTGGGCCCGAGACTTAGGTGTTAAGCTTCAAACCCAAAGATGCCGGGCCCAAGTGTGGCTCCTCACACCACGGCAGGAAGACTCTACTTTCTCCTTAAAGAGAATTCAGCCTGAAAAATTACCCCTATACCTTTCCATTCAATAGGACAGCACTGACTTTTTGAGCTTCATACCAGAGGGCTCAGCTTCTTCCTCCACCCTCACAGTCTCTTTCCTATCCTTTTGAATCTCTACTATTTATCAATAACCTCTCTTCTCCTTGTCCCCATTTTTGACTTGCCTCTCCTTCCCCCTCATTTCTTCTACATTCTTCTGGTTCCTTCTGCTCCTCTTCCCTTTTCTAAGCATATGCCCTGAACCCCACGCAGGGGTAGGTGATGGGGGAATGGGGTCAGGTCAAACCAGTGGAGATGGAGCTAGGTATGGAGTGAGAAGGGCTGAACCCAACCCTTAGCTGGATCATAATCTAGCCACAGGCTTTGCTTAAGCTATTTCTCTGGCTGAGCTTTGGTTCTGTAACTGTAAATTAAGAATCATAATCCTTGGCCAAGCTATTTTGTAAGATTGTTAAGACCAAAAGAGATTGTAGTGTGGAAGTACTTCAAAAAATTTAAATCCCTATGCAAATGAATGCTATGATTAAATTGGGAAAATAGACACCGTCATGCAAATGAACACACACACACACACACGAGTACACACATTTAAATCCATAGAATTGAGTAAGGCTGTGTGGCTTAAGCATCATGTTCTGGATTTTTGTACTTAAGATTGGGATCAAAGGGAGACAATGGGGTGGGGTAGAAAGTGTACAGTCCTGGGGGTCAGCCCAGGAACGCAGATTTCAGTCCCAGCTAGGCCCTAGCTCACTCTGCAACCTTGGAAAAGTCACTGCTGTTCAGCTTTGGCTTGCCTAAATGTAAGTGCCTTCTTGTGAGGACCAGATGAAAGGTGCCAGCGGAGAGCCTTTCACAGAACCCCACACGGTGGGGCTCAGAGAACAGCAGCGCTTTTTAGTTCCCTTTATGTCAATTTTTAAAAATCACAATGGAGTATTTTTTCCTCAAATAATTGGAAAAACCATTATTGAGGCCTGAATTCCACTGACTGCAGCAGCGTGACCTCAGGGCAGGTGCTCCGGGGGTTTACAGCTGCTAAGGGGATTGCTCAGATCTGCCTGGCAAGCAGCTGAGCTCCTGGCGGAGGGCCTCGGGGGGGGCACTTCTCCGTGAATAATGACCTGTTTTGACATCACTGACATAGCCGATCATTAAGGTGCAACAAATGGCTCTGTACAGGATGCTGATTTACCTACTCAATGGTATCTTAATGTGCTTAAAGAGCTGCCAGATAAAAGTGCCCATGCTTCAGTCTGCTTTGACCTGACTCTCCCGTGGATCCGCCTGGAGAGTAATGAGCCTTAGAGGTTTTCAAGGCCCAATAATATCAGCCCTGAGGGGAAGAGGGTGTGGGCAGACTTCACTCATCCCGAAGAGTACTCAATAATGATAGTAATAATCATTACCACTGACTGAGCACTTACTATTTGCCAAGCCTTATCTAAGAGCATTCATTGCATGCAGGTGGTCATTTATTCTTCACTGCTCCCTGAAAACTGTTATTTTCCCATTTTACAGATGAGAACACTGAGGTTAATATACTTGCCACACAGCTAGTAATATTGAGGCCAGCTCCATCTGTCTGCAGACATAGAGATCCTCCCCCAATTTCCTACAACGCATCTCAAAGAAAAGGAGAACACTGCCATCTTTTGAGACCGTTGGAGGAAAGTATTTGGGGGAAAGTTCTGAAATTAGAACTCTTTCCCCATGTTAAAAAGAAAATATGTCATTGGATAGTAAGGCAGCCTTGAGAGGGGACCATGGCTTGTGAATGGTGGAGGTGGGAGGGATATCACTCTTGTCACCCAGGCCCACCACTGGGACCTGTCTTCATTCAGGATAACAAGGTCATTCATCACTCAACTTTAGATGACCTCTCAGGGACCACAAGGGGAAAAGCCTTGCCCAAGGTCATGCGGAGAGGTGGAACCACAGCTAGACTCAGGCCTCCTGACTCAGAGCCCCACATGCTACCTCATCTCCCCATGGACCTGGGTCTGCCCCTGAGCTGCACAGTCTGCCTACTCCCTCTTCCACTGGCAGTTCTTTGAAATGTTGCAGTGGGCTTGAATGTCTCCCTGCAGGGAGTCAGCAGAGGATACAGCTTCAGAGTGCAGGCTTCGAAGCCAGAAAGACCCAGGTTCAAATCCAGTTCCATTTGACTCAAGGACACTGGATAAGTCAATTAACCTCTCAGAACCCCCAGATGTGGCATCTGCAAAATGAGGTTAATAGCAGTACCTATTGCAGAGGATTGTCACAAGGCAGAACTGTGCCTGGCAGGTAGGAATGCCTGAATTAATTCTAGCAATGAGGAAAGTGAAGGCAGGGGAGAGCAAGTAGAAGTGGCTAAAGTGCTTTTGGGAGTCTGGCCAGCCTCTCAGCATTATTTGCTGACTGTGTGACCTTAGGCAGGTCATTTGATATCTCAGCCTCAATTGTCTCCATGGTAAAATTACCCTCCTGCTAATCCCTTCCTCAGATGGATGCTGTGCAGGTTGATAACATGTGTAAGAGGCCCAGCAAAGTGCCTGTTAAATGGTGGCTTCCTTCCTGCTCTCTGCACAACCCAGTGGAGGGCAGCCCCAGCCAGCCTGGGTACCTATGCTGCCCCCTGCACACAAGCCATACTTGGATTCTCATAATGTGTGTGACCACAGAAAGTGCCCCTCCTCTTCCTGCCACAGTTGTCCTCATCTCTAAAGTGGGCAGAACAGTGCCCCCTTCTCCCCACGTCTACCTCCCAGAGATCCTGGTGGAGGGAGGAACTGGATGGAGAGCCAGGAGCTGGCCGAGGTTGACCTCAGGAGCTCTGGATTCACACTGTTAAGTGTGGTGTGACCCATGAGGTACCAACTCAGGGACTTGGAGCATTGACCCCACCCTAACCATGCAGAGGGATAGTGCGGGCCGGGCCCAACTAAGCTTCCACTCAACTCAGGACACTTCCCCCAGGGCTGCCTCTGCACCCAGCCAGCCCCTGGGAACCATGAGCTGGAGCGGTGGTGAGGTGAGGGAAGGCAGGTGAGCAGTCCATTCCAATACAGGACAGTCAGGGCACTGACAAGCAAAGGCCAGGGTCTGTGAGAACAAAGGTGAGGTATAGTGGCCAGGCTTGAGAAAGCTTCCCCAAGAAGGTGGCACCTAGGCTGAGGTCTGAAGGATGAGTACATTAACCGGGTGCCTAAGGGGCTGGGGAAGGGGCCAGTGATGGGAAGAAGCAGCGAACAGCATCCGCAGGAGAGCTTGCTGCTTAACTGCTGCACCTCCGGGCATTTCCGTCCACTCTTCTATCAACATTGTGGCTGTATGACTGACAGGAGACAGGCATTTGGGTTGCAGAGAGGAGTTTCAGAGAAGGGTAAGTGATGGAGTAGATGGACTAGTGTGTTTTGTTTTCTTGTTTTTCTTTTCCTTTTTTTATCTTGAATATATTTTTGTATCTTAAAAAATTATTTAATTATTTTTAACACTTTTGTGGGTACATAGTAGGTGTATATATTTATGGGGTTCATGAGATGTTTTGATACACGGATGCAAACTGAAATGAGCATATCATGGAGAATGGAGTATCCATCCCCTCATAAGCATTTATCCTTTGAGTTTCAGTCAATCAAATTACATTCTTTAAGTTATTTTAAAATATGCAGTTAAGTTATTGACTATAGTCACCTTCTCGTGCTGTCAGATAGTAGGTCTTACTCATTCTTTCCATTTTTTATATCCGTTAACCATCCCCACCTCCCCCTATGAACCCCCTACCACCCTTCACAGCCTTTAGTAACCATCCTTCTACTCTCTATATTTATGAGCTCAATTGATTTGATTTTTAGATCCCACAAATAAGTGAGAATATGCAATTTTTGTCTTTCTGTATTTAACTTATTTCACTTAACATAATGATCTCCAGTTCCATCCATGCTGTTGCAAATAACTGGATCTCATTCTCTTTTATGACTGAATAGTACTCCATCATGTTATGTACCACATTTGTTGTATCCATTTATCTGTTAGTGGACACTTAGGTTACTTCCAAATCTTCGTTATTGTAGACAGTGCTGCAACAAACATAGGTGTGCAGATATCTTTTCAATACACTTGATTTCCTTTCTTTGGGGTATATACCTAGCAATGGGATTGCTGGATTAAATGGTAGCTAATTTTTTAGTTTTTTTGAGGAATCTCAAAACCGTTTTCCATAATAGTTGTATTAATTTACATTCCCACCAACAGTGTTCAAGGGTTCCCTTTTCTCCACATCCTCGCCAGCATTTGTTATTGCCTGTCTTTTGACTATGGGCCATTTTAACTGGGGTGACATGATATCTCATTGCAGTTCTGAATTGCATTTCTCTGATGATCAGTGATGTTGAGCACCTTTTCATATGCCTGTTTGCCATTTGTAGGTCTTCTTTTAAGAAATGTCTATTCAAATATTTTGCCCATTCTTTGATCGAATTCCTAGAATTTTTTTCGTGTAGAGTTGTTTGAGCTCCTCATAGAATCTGGTCATTAATCCCGTGTCAGAGGGGTAGTTCGCATAGATCTTCTTCCATTCTGTGGGTTGTCTCTTCACTTTGTTGATTGTTTCCTTTGCTGTGCAGAAGCTTTTTAACTTGATGTGATCCCATTTGTCCATGTTCACCTTGGTTGCCTGTGCTTATAGGGTGTTGCTCAAGAAATCTTTGCACAGACTAATCAGTGTCCTAGAGATTTTCCCCAATGTTTTCTTTTGGCTGTTTTCATAGTTTGAGGTCTTATATTTAAGTCTTTAATTCCTTTTGATGATTTTTGTGTGTGGTGAGAGATGGGGTCTAGTTTCATTCTTCTGCACATGCATATCCAGTTTTCCCAGCACCCCTTAATGAAGAGACTGTCTTTTCTGCAGTGTATGTTTTTGAAACACTTGTCAAAAATAAGATCACTGTGGTTGTGTTACTGTTGGTTTTTATCAGAGATGTGGTGAGGTTTCCAATGCAGACCGTGAAGTAAGTAGATCGAACTGTCTAGAGAGATTCTGTGAGGCAGTGGACATAATAACCAGAGTTCACCTGGCAAAGGCACAATGTAGGTCTCCTTGGGGAGGGCCCCTTCTCCCCACCTTCCATGGAGCCCAGCCAGTCTGGACCCCTGTGGCCTGGGTGTTCCCTGGGCAGGTGAAGAGGGCCAGTCCTGGCCACATGAGCAGCAGGCATGGACAGTGGGGCCCCGGTAGGAGTGGAAGCCCAGGGAGACCTGTGTGGGGAATGTGGAGAACCTGTCTGGGGCCTCTGAAAACTAAGGCATTCAGAGGAGGACTCATTTCTGATGAGTTCTTGGTTGGTGAAGGTTAGTATTTAGAGTAAAATGTGACCTCACTTTCAGCCACAGTTTAAGACAAGTATTATTATTTGGTTACTCTCATTTTAGTAACAAGGCTCTGCTGGTGGACAGTGCTTGAGAAAGCTGTGTTCCTTTCCTGCATTCCCCAGTGCCAGTGTCTGTCTCTGGCCTGAGACTCTGCATCCCTGATTGCAGCAGCCACCCTCACACAGGCTGAACCAGGCAGGCAAGGAGTAGGGAGCTTCTACCTGCTGGGAGGTTTGGTTAATGACAGTTTCACACATGCTGAATCTTCCACCCTTGGTGAGCTTCTAGGGAAATTCAGCCCTTTTCTCAGGCTCTAGATCCAGAAGAAAATATTATAATAACAGTATGTCATCCCTTGTCAAATTCTAAGGCTTTTACTCCTCAGGCGCTCAGCCTCCTTGGGTTTCTAACAACCTCATCACCAAATGCCAACAAAGCAGTCCATGTCTAATGCATGGGTGGGGCTCACACTGGCCAACAGGAGCCCTTTGTGACAACAGAAAGAGGCTGGCTGGCTGGCTGCCCAGGTGGGCACCCCTAGTCAAGGAAGAAGGATGTTTCTCAGGCAAGATTTATGAGCTCTGCATTCTGTTAAGAGAACCTGAGGTAGTAAGTGGCAATTGGGCTGCCATGATTTTTTTAATGTAATTTTTTAAAATTATAATTTCTTATCCTCATTTGAAAATAATTTTAAAAAATAAACTCAATAAAAATTTCCTGTAGTTCAATGAATGCAGTGTTGTCAATATTACATTGTTTTTTCCTTTCAATGCATAGTCATTTGAACATTATGTTCTTTTTCCACTAAACCTTATGTCATATTTATTCCCCCACATCATAAAACCTCACTGACCCCCTCAGTGGCTGCATAACGTCCCCTTCTATAGGTGTATCCAAATGTGCTTGACTGTGTCCTTGTAGTTAGATAGGGCCATGTGATTATCACATGTCAGCATGCTTCTGTTGTTCTTTTTAATGCAATGGCAATTAGTACAAAAGTCTTTGAATTTTGGTTACCCTTCTCTGGAGTCTATTTACTGGGCCAAAGTCTGGTCATTTTGAAAACTGAGATACATTCTGCCAAGCATCTTGCTAACCATTCGTGACAGTGTACTCTCCTAGCCCTGTCAGAGAGCCACCTCTCCCACCTTCACACATGGGGAATTGGGGGTCTCAGTGTGTTCAACAGACTCTGGAGATTTAGACTGTATTTCCTGTAGAAGTGAGAACTTGATTTCAGCTTGAGACTCTTGTTCAGTGAAATGGAAAATTCTGCACTCTAGTACCACCTAGGAAAATGGTCCTTTCATTTAAAAAAAAAAAAGTTTTGAAGCTGTGTGCAATTGATAGCTTAAAAAGAGATTTACATAACTAGAATATGAAAAAGTATACATAAGCCATCTTTTCAAAAAAATTGAAAAATATGGGCATGGAAACTGTACCCTTCAATTGTGAATGTTTTTCAAAGCCATAAAAGTAAAGATTCTTAAAGAACCACTGCTCCATCTTTACACTAATAATACATTTGTCAAGAGATTAAAAAAATTGCCTGGCAGATGCTCATGTTTATTGTACATAAGAGAGAAGCATTTCTGTACATCCAAGAGAAGGTGCCCTGGTTGACTGAGTTCATTGATCTTGGAAGGATTGTCTTTCAGAAGGGCTGCTTTGAAGTGCCTGGTTTCTGTACCTTTCCAGCATCGGTTCTGCTGGATGTGTTTCTGTTTGGGAACTGAGAAGGATGTGAGCTGAGGGTCTTTAGGGTTGAAGGGACTGGGAGAAAGCTGCAGCTGAGCCTGGGGTGGGTCCAGGCTTCTGAACACCACATAGTTCACTTCAACTTTGGCTGCTGACCCACGGCGCCCCCAGAGAGCCAGGGTAAAAGGAAAGGAGGGCTTGGCATAGGCTCTAAAGAGGTGGTGCCCAACACTAGCAAGATTGGAGACTTGGTGGGTAATGGAGGCTCTCCTGCCGGCATGAGGGAACCACACAGGATAGGGTGGTTTCCTCTCACAGCATGGGGAAGGCCGAAGGCTGCCAGGAATGGAATGTGGTGTCTCAGAGGCCTGAGCCAGCCATCTCTCCAATGCAGTCTGCTCAGCAAGCTGTCTTTACACGTTGTCCTTAACTAGTGGCACCAGTTCTCCTGGCTGGCAGGTGAGAGGCCAGGGAGGAGGGCCTGACATAAGCCTGGGCTTCAGCAAGGAGCTGCCTGCAGTTTCCCAGTTGCTACCAGAATAAGGCCCCAAAGTCTCTGCCAATGTGCATGACTTTGAGGTCTGCCAGATAGATGAGAAGCTTTTCTTAGGTCAGAGTTAGTCATCACAGTGTTGATTTGGGGCCAAATTATATCTCCTCTGTCATCAGGAAACTGGAAAGAACTTCATGAGCAAGACAGAATTTGAGAACAGATTTCTAGTTCTTTCATTTGACATTTATTGAGAATGTCTAGGGGACTAAAAAGGTTAAAAATGTATGGAACAATTGAAGTCAGTTTTAAGTGCAGTTTCAGCATTCACATTTGTCCACAGACATTTCAATTCAGGTGGTTGGGGGGTGTGCACACATACACAGCACACACGTGCACATGCAAACACACATGTACATACACACACAGCAGCCATATCTCGAATCCTTTCCATTTTAATGCCTAGCGGCCTATCCTTTGGCAGCTGGTTGGGCTAAGCAGATGATTGATAAGTAAGGTGTACCATCCTATGTGGGAACTGGAGTGTGCATGTCTATATGTCTGGATGTGTATCTGTGTGTATGTGTGTCCTGATTTTCATGCATCTGATTGCTCACTCATTTCATAGATATTTGTTAGGCACCTTTTATGTGCCAGGCATTGAATAGTGATGTACAAGTCATGCCCCTGAGTGGGAACGGGACATAAAGGAATAAGTAAATTCTCAGGGAGAGGCTGGGGTGGAGATTGGGGAGACTCATCAAGGTGAGGCCAGTACCAATAAGGGCTCCTTTACAAAGTCACCTGTGAGGTGGGACCTGGATGAAGAGAAGTACCAGTCCTAGGAAGGGCAGGGACTGAGTACACAGGCAGAGGAACAGCAACAGTCACAGCCTTGAGGCTTCACTGAGGATATAGCACAGAGATATGGATCCTTGCCCCGCTTTCCTTTTGTAGTTAATTCTCTCTTCTTAGTAGGAATTAAAAAGTAATAAAATACTCTTGTGAAAATAAAACATAGTAAATGGAAACGGGTCAGTAATAAAGGAAAAGAGAGGATTCCTTATATTTGTAATTGAGTGCAGAGAATTCCTGTTTTGTTTCTTTTTAAATGGTGCCTGTGTGTAAGCATTTTTAACTAGAGAAGAAAAGCCACATAATTTAATGCTCAAAAATGTGTGTGCCTATTATGTGTCAGACACAGGGATAAGTGGTTTGCATTTATTATCTCATAGAAACCCTATATACAACTCTAAAATTGGTCATGATATCATGAATGTTTGCATGAGTAAACATAAAGGGAAAATATGGCTTGCTCACAGTACACAATACCAAGTGGCAGAGCTGGAATTCACACCCGGGTCTGACTCCAAAGCCTTGATTCCTAGCAGTTATGCTCTGTGGACTCCTTTGGGGGCAATTAATTAATGTCCCCATTCGACAGAAGAAGAAAGTGAGGATCAGAAAGGTTAAAGAATATGCCCAAGGTTGCTCAGCTGGTAAGGCAGGACCAGCTGCATAATTTGTGGGTCCCAGTATAAAATGGAAACAAGGGGCCCCTTGTTTAAAAATTATTAAGAAAGTTAAGACAGCCACAGCAGAGCGTTCAAGCAAGATGGGGCCCTTCTGAGCATGAAACTGGTTGTAGAGCCAGGGTTGAAGTTCCGGTCTCCCTGACTCCTCACCACCCCCGCCTCCTTCCAGCTGAATTTCCAACCTGATAGTTGTAGACCCATAATAGCAATTGATGAAATGTAAAAAGAATATGAATTCCTAAAAGCAAGAAGCAAGACATTCTTTTCTGGTTTTAGTCAGCTTCTGCCACTCCTTTCCACAAAGGCCTTGAAGAGTCTGTTTCTGATGCTCTAAATAACCCACTCCCTGGCCCAGCATCCAAGGTCCTTGTCATCTGGCCCCAAAGTGCCTCACCCCACACCAGGGCCCCATGAAGCCCTCCTGAACCTCACATATGTCTGCACCTTCTGAGGCATGGCAGCTGCTGGGTTGTACACTCAGAAATGGAAGTACTATTCACATCATTTCCATCTGAATGGCACCACTTGAACCTGGAGCTGTACAGACACGAGGCCCTGAAGAAGACACCCTGGAGTTCTCTTCTAGTCTGGCATTCCCCTCATCTGCAATGCTGTATTAACTATGTCTGTTATTTTCTAGTATATATTCTGATGTTTTGACATCTGGGGGCCTTACTGACCCTGGAGGGACTGCTCCTCTTGGGATTGGCTGATTCTCAGAGATCCTAAACATCTCACCCTCTCACTTTTTATATGCACTCCAGCCAATCTGGAGCCCACACCCCCAAACATCCCTTTTCGGGCCTCTCACACCATTCACCTGCCTTAATCACCCCAGGGTCAGGTACCAGACAACTATGCCCAAGAACTGGCTTGAATTATTCAAACTAGCCAATATTAAAATGCTTGCCCTGCCTTACTTGTTTCTTCCCATGGAGGCCACAGTAAAGCCTTGTGCCCACAGTTTCTCACCCTCCTTCTGCCTCCTGGCTGACACTGGTTCTCCTCTGCCCCCTCCCCTGCCTGTGGTGTGGCATGCTCCCTGAATCTGAATCTGTCCGGTTGCAGGGTTAACACTCTTAACTTTTACTAAATAGAATTGAACTAAACTTCAATGAATTGAAGTTAGTTCCCTCTGGTGTGGCCCTGTCAGCGGTGACACCTGCATGGATTGATCGAGGGGTGGCTATCAGGAGTATTCTGCTGTTCTCGAATGAACACCAGAACTAGCCCAGCTGCTGAATGACGACTTTGAAGCAGTCTGGATACTTCATACCCACACTAAACATCCTATGTATGGCTCCTTACTGGTCCTGCAATTAAATCCAAACCTCTTCCCCAGCATTCATCATCTGACCTTCATTTACCTATGCAGCCCATCTCTGCTTCCTGACCTGCCCCCAATTCAGATGCACTGGATGGTCAATGGAGATGATGGCACTCACTGCTGAGCAAAGGTACCCTCCTAGCTTCTTCCAGTAGGAGAGGAAGACCCTTGGTGCCCAAATCAAAGCCACCCATCCCTTAGAGAAAGTCCTAAAAGATGGCAGATAGTGATTGCTTGCAGATCTGGCTGCAGTGTCAGCTGCCTGAACAGTTCCTGTTCTGGGGTACCCCATTCCCATCCCTCTCACTCCCCAGAATCCCAATATCCAGCCACTCACTTTGTGTGAACCCAGCAATTTCCTAGAAATCCTGATGCATCTCCAGCCATTGGAAGCTGAGACCAGGAAGAACCAGTGGCTCCTGTGCGTGCACATTTAAGGAAGGAAGCATGTCTTTGCCACACCTGCCTCTTTCCCTTTTATTCTTCTGCATCGTTTTTGACCACAGAATTGGGACAATGGACTGAACGTCTTAGATTACAAGAGCCCCAAAGCCTATGCTTTCCAGAAATCTCTTAGATTAGCTTTATTCCCTCTCGAGGCATCTAATATAAAACTTCCAAGTGGTTAATGTTCTCCTGATAAGAAAACATAAGATACCCAAATGTAGAGGTAGTTATAATAAAATCATCATCTTTCTAAATTCTTAATCCACAAAGAAGGAGTTTAAATCCCAATAGCTTTTTCAGGAATACTTACAGGGTAATTTAGGCCCAATTATTAAAACAGTGGGCAGGCTGCTCCCTTTCTCTTCACTTAAGAAAAAAATTGAACCACAATTCATGAAGTAGTCTCTAGGCCCTTTATAAACTAAAAAGATTTTGTGTCCAAGCAGGACAGTTCAGAGAAGTTTGAGACACTCATGAACCCCAATGGGTGGGATATTTCCATACTGAGCCTTCGTGGGAAGGTCTCTGTGTTAGGCCCTTAGCCTGGCATATCTCGTGCTACCATAAACCCAGGAGGGGATATAATTTTCCCCAATCTGCAGATGAATCAACGGAGGCTATAAGATGATGGCAGCTTTGTTAGATTCACATGACTCACATTTGGCAGAGCTGAGATTCAAGCCTGGATTTCTGCAGTCTTCAGTGTCAAAGCAAACCTCCAGCCCCATAAGCTACCGTCAAGGTCAGACACTGATAAAACTGACAATACTTCTTGATCTTTTGCCAACATTGGGATTATCACTGTTTTGTTTTTAAATATTAGCATAAATTGAATGTCAAACATGAATCTGTAAAAATTATAGTTGTCTCAGTTCTGGCAAATCCTCAGAATAATGGAGGAGCTTTTGTAAAAACAGCCATGTGGCCTGTAATCCCAGCACTTTGGAAGGCCGATGTGGGTGGATCACCTAAGGTCAGAAGTTCAAGACCAGCCTAGCCAACATGGTGAAATCCCGTCTCTCCTAAAAATACAAAAATTGGCCAGGTGCGGTGGCGGGTGCCTATAATCCCAGGTACTAGGGAGGCTGAGGCAGGAGAATTGCTTGAACCCAGGAGACGGAGGTTGCAGTGGGCTGAGATAGCACCATTGCACTCCAGCCTGGGTGACAAGAGCAAAATTCTGTCTCAAAAAAAAAAAAAAGAAAGCTATGTGGCCTTGGGCAAGTCACACCAATTCTTAGCCATGGTTTTATCGTTTGTGCAATTAAGGTAACACTCCCCCACTGGGTCCCTGAAAGGATTAAGTGAAAGGATAGATGTAAAAGTGCTTGGCACCTTGTCGATGCTTAGTCCTTGATTTCCTCTTATTTCTTGCAATAACTGTTATTGAATAAACGTTAATTTACCAATAATATATCTATTGGACGTAGTCCTTATGTTTGGTGCTGAAATGACTCTGCATGTAATCCCCCCAAAATCCGAGGTGGTAGATACAAACTTTATAGAAGATGAAACTGAGGCTCACAGAGCGTAAGTGATTTGCCCAAAGTTACACAGTAAGTGGTAAGCGTGGGATTTAAACTCAGGTTTGCAGAATTAAACATTCACACTTTTAAGAACCATGCTATCCTACCCTCCAGGAGATGAGGAGGGACAGACACATCAAGTGGTAAAGGCTGAACTTGATGACTTGCCTTTTGCTCTCTTAACCCCACCCTAACTCCTTCTTGGAAAATGGAAGATGTTTCTATGAGCGTCTCACTCTCTCAAGGACACTGTACTCAGAAAGCTCCACTGATTTCTTTTACTATATGGTTGCAATTTTGCCTGCTCCTCATAAACCCTCAAAAACAAGCCTCTTGAGGCCACCAAAGCAACTGGCAATTGTGATGTTCCTAAAACTCTTTTATACCTGATTTCTCCCTGGTGGTCAGAGAGGGCCCTGCCCTCCCAGCTAGGGGGTGAGCGAGAGGATGAAGACCCTACAGGATTGTGCTTCCTGGCTTTTCCCTTCACGATTTACTTGCTTGTTTATTTGAACTCCTTTTCAAAAGATTTGAGGTGGAATTTCTCATCATGGATAACCACCAAAATATCTAGATGAGAAAGAGATGCCTGCAGCCTCTGCCGAATAATGGAAATCAATGAGTTGGGTGTCTTGGGTTTCTCCAGAGAAGAGGCTTCCAGAGACCATGACCAGAGGGGAGGTATTGTGAGAGGGATAATGGAAATCAATGAGTTGGGTGTCTTGGGTTTCTCCAGAGAAGAGGCTTCCAGAGACCATGACCAGAGGGGAGGTATTGTGAGAGGGCTCTCCTGAACTAGCAGAAACAGGAGAACCTCAAGACTGGTGCTGCAGGGTGCACACCAAGCTCCTGCTTCCAGCACAAAACTGCTTTCTCCATTTTCAATGTACAGAAAGGGAGTTTATGGAGGGTTTGGGGAGAGAGGAGAGAGAGATGGTTCTATGTAGAGAAGGGATAGATGGTTCAGCAGGAGTGAAGATACAGGCAGGTGGGGTCAGTACCAGAGAAGCTGCAAACAAGCCATGGATTCTGTCTGCAGCTCAAGAAGTGCCACCAAGGCAGCAATCAAAGTTAGATGTCTGGGGCTGCCCAGATCCGCCCAGCAAATGTTTCCTATCAAAAGATAGCCTGTAGGATTCTATCACAGTTTCTACCACTAGTGAGCATCTACTCTGTGCCAGGCACTGACTAGCAATGATGGGGCCTCAGAGGCACCGTGAAGCTTGGAGTCTAATTCTACCGTCTAAGGTTGAAAATACTGCAGAAGCATGGAGGAGAGAGGGCATTGACCTAGACTGGAGAAATCCCAGAAGGCCACATGGAGGAGGTAGCGAGAGGGATGGTGATAGAAAGGGAGACTCAAGTAGAAGAAATAGCACAATCAAATACACAGTGGCACGAAACATTTTGTACCTAGGACACTACACGGTTGGCCGTGTGTGTGGAGGGCTTCCTATGGCACTATGACTTTAGATCCACCAGACAAAAAGCCACCTTTTGCTCCAGTGGTTTGTCCTTAAGATTGCACTTGAGGCTTTTGGAGCATGGGCTGCAGCAACTTCATGATCTCATCCTCTGGGAGGGGATGGGCTAATCCAGATACAGCTCCTAAAGACTATGAGGAAAATAACATAGAATTGGGGATATTCTCCTTTACAATTAGTTACTCTCATCCAAACATCCTCTTATTGTAAGTACCCTAGGGATGAATCTCACAACCATAATGTGCACTCTCTTCTTGTGAGACACTCTGAGAAAACCCCGTAAAAGGCAGCTGGTGACCGTGGGGGCTCAGAGCTAAAGTCAGATTGCAAAGGTACCTGAAATGTGTCAAAGTTGTGATGCATGGGGGCAGATTGTCTTCTTCCTTGCCAGGGAACAACATTGATCAGTCTCTACTGCCTGCAATGCACACATTTTCACACTCAGTCCCTACCTCAATACTGTAAGCTCAGTGCTGTGGTTCCCATTTTCTTGATGAGATGCCTGAGGCTTGGAGACCTTCAGTAACCTGCGCGAGAACTTCCTGACCTTACAAAGACAAGCCAAGATTGTTGCTGCATCTGCTTCACACGTGCTTCCCTGAGGCTTCCTCCAATGCATTTGTCCTTGATATTCAGGCCTCAGCTCAGAGGTTAACTCTCAAGCTAAAGGAGCCCCTCACTATCACTGGCTTTTCCTTTCATAGCACTTACTCCTCTCTGTTAGAGCAGCACAGGCTTATTCATCACCTGCCTCCCTCCCTAGGCTCCTGACTTGTTCACTGCTATACCCTTTGTACTCCAAGCAGAGCCTGGCACATAGAAACAAACCCTGAACAAATGGTTGCTCAGTGAACAAAGCCATCTGGCTAGCCCCAAAGCCCAGCCTCTTCCAAGATACTGGTATCACATGGTGGTGCCAGTGGCCCACTGGGAACTGAGGAGTCTTCTGGTAACCGCAGCCTGATACCGAGTCCCACAATGAAGGACTTTCTGAGTTTCCCATGGGTGAGGTCAGGCAACTTTATAGATTTTTATTTCTACTTCAGCAAAAGGATATCATCTAGCAATGTTGTATGTGACAAACATTTGGGATTAGTAAACTAATAGCACCCATAACTCACATTGCTTGATGACTCAGAATCACTCTTCTGCACATAAATCTGGCTGAGGATGGCTGCACAGCCATCTCAGACATGTGTCCTCGCAGAGCATGGGATGCCCGCTGTGGCAGGCAAACACACGTCATCATCAGTCACTGGGAGCCTGCCTTGAGTCCACTCTGACTTTCAGGTGCTGCTGTTATTATATCAGTCAATTCCTGTGTACACTCACTTGTAGAGTTTGTATGTGTTTGTATTGCTCTGTTCTTGCATGGTGTCATTTTAATTGTGATTTTGTTCCTCTCTAATGCTTTATCATCTCCACATTATTGTTTCACTAAAAAGCAGTGACAAGACCATGAGACCTACTTCAATGACTCACAGTTCTGAGTGTCTGAGAATCCTTTCACCGTACCTTGTGACCTCATGAGATGCCTGAACAACCATGCTTTCTTTTGTTTTATAACAAGGCACGTGAGGCAAAGTTGAAAAATGGGGCGAGAGGCACAACACTCAAAAATATCATCAGTGGCACATTAAAAAAAAGGAGAAAGAGAAAACATTAGCACAATATTACACAAATACTACCATAATTATGGCATCTTACCTCGAGGAGATCTGACGTTTGCCTGTGAAATGAATGTAAGAAGGGTTGCCTCCCCCAGGTACTGAAATAATCTGTACCACAAGCCCCCATGACACAAATTTACCTATATAACAAACCTGCACTTATACACCTAAACCTAAAATAAAAGTTAAAAAATGCACTTTGAGATATTAAAGCAAAGGTTGGGGATGGTGGGGGTTGCCTCTGGTGTGTTGTTGTGAAGTCCTTGAAGGAGTATCTGGGAAATGAATGAAAAGTTGTGACTGCAGCCATGGACAGGTGTGGCTCACAACACTGGTGAACTGAGTAGCTGGTATATGTTTGAAGGTGTGACTGTGTGTGTGTGTGCTCATGTGAGTGTGCGTGTGCCTGCGCATGTTTTGTGTGTTCCTACGTGGCTCAGTGCAGCTGGGTGCAGTTTTCTGCATTTGCCTAGTATTTCTCAGGGAAGAAACCTTGCATAAGCAAATGTAAAACTGCCATTATTCTCAGACTGTTCCCTAATATCTAATATATGTGTTGGGGCAAATAATTCATTGGAACAAATTCACACTACTAAAAGAAATGTTCCAGCAGAACTGACTGCACCTGATTCACTTTTCGTCCTTTCCTTGTTTGTTTAGACTGGACCAAAAGGATTGAGTACCAGCCTGGCTCCGGGAGCATGGCCCTGTTCCCCAGCATCCACCTGGAGATGTGCGATGGAGCCGTGTCTTCCCTCCAGATCGTCGCAGAGCTGCAGACTAATTACATTGGGAAGGGTTGTGACCGGGAGACCTACTCTGAGAAATCCCTTCAGAAGTTATGTGGTAGGTTTTTGCCTTTTGGGATTTTTTAAATTAATTGCTTTTAAATGATGTATACCAAAAAAAGCATATCTTATTATCTTAGGGAAGAATCAGCCCTCCCTTCCTGCACCAATATGTGTAACTCCTGGATGGATTTTAAGTTTACTTGTGGCAGACGGGTTGGAAGGCCCAGCTTTTGGCACTAGACTCCTGACTCAGATTCCGTTTACTAGTTATGTGACTTTGGGCAAGTGACATGGAAAGGCAAAGCCTTTGCTCTTCTTTGGTAAAACAGGGATTAAATGGCACAATACTTTCAAGAGTACCTAGGGCAGGGCCCAAAGAAACACGAGTTCCTTTCTGCCCCACTGGTTTAGAAGAAGCTACCAGACCAGACCCAGTACGAAGAGTTAGTAGTGTCAGTCACCTGGAAAGAGATTGGTCTCCTCCCCAAAGCGCCGGCTATATAACTTGTGGGGCCCAATGCAAATGAAAATTTGGGGCTCTTTTTCAAAAATTAACAAGAGCTTTAAAACAGAGACAGCAAAGCATTAAACCAAGGATACACAACTAAGCATTGTACCCTATGTGACTACTCAGGTTGTTATTGACAAAGCTGCTCTTGCCAAGGATGGGGTCTTTCCGTACTCAGTATCACAAAGCCAATACACAAAACCAAAAGTGAACGTCAAGCAGTGCAGGCTTTATTCAGTGGCCGTGGAAATGAGAAGCAGGAGCATGGCTCACCATCAACTTCTCAACAAGTGAGGGTGAGGGGCTTAAGAGACAGGATTTCTCTAATGAAGGACTTGACATGAAAAGCAAAGGAAAGAATATTCATGTCTTTTCCAGAAATGGGTGGTGAACCTCCTGGAACCAGTAGTACTGCCTCCCTTTTAGTCCTTTTAAGGCTTCTTCCAGTCATTGTCGTGGCAATTGTCATTTGTCATGGTGCTGGAGGGAGTATCATTTAGCATGGAAATAAGATTATCATGAAGTCTGAGGTCTTTTTGAAGTCCTTTGGTCAACTATCTTGGTTCTATGTACCAGTCTCAGCTGGTCTGGTTGCAAAGGGAACTTTTTATCACAGGCATTCTGTGTGTTAAAGATAAGCAAAGTTAGGACAGGGTAGAAATTCAGCTCTGTCATGTAGTCATTGCCCTGGGTAACAAGATCACATGCCCATGAAGCTGAGTCTGGCTGCCCACAGCAGAGAAGAGCTTGGGATGAGGGTGAAGGTGGACAAAGGAAGATACTCACTTGTGACAGACAGAGAGGGCTTGTTGTCATTTGGCTGTGAGATGGCACCCCAAGAAAGGAGGCAGGCCAGGAGTTAGGAAGCAAAACTGATGGAGGGGTGCTCTGAAAGGTGGATATGGAGGAAAGCCAGCTTCACTGGGCACCTGCTGTGCGTGCCCTGCCAGCCTCTTCACATGCATTACTTTATTTAGTTCTCCTGTCTTCACCATGGGGAGGTCACCCATCCCATTTTAGAGATGAAAAATTTGAGGCCCAGAGAGTGAAAATGACCTGTCTAAGGTCACAAGATAGAAAGCAACAGAGCCAGGAATTGCAAGTAAGTCTGTCTGAATGATGGGTGTTTTAGTTCAGTATTCACTAAGGCTATCCATCCAGGCCTCTGGAGCTAGAATGTAAATCTCTCAAGTGAGTCTGTGGAATGAGAAAATGAGCATCTCATAAGGCGAGAAGCACCTCATGTGCTTTGTAACTCAGACTGTTGACATGTTGATGGGCCTCCTTCACTCCTACTCTTGCACATAGTTCATTTCTTCCTTATTCTCTTCCACAATACTCAGGAACTCACACTGGACTCTCCAGCCATGTTTGGGAGCTTAGGAAAGGGCTTACTCTTACACTGGGCTTGTATTTGGAGGTAACTGCATCTCCTCCAAAAGAAAGGGAGGCTGCGAATGCACAGTCTAGCCTGCCCCAAGGTGGTCCTCTTCACTGCTATCTTTGGGGCAGTTTTTCTCCCTCAACTTTCACACACACACACACACACACACACACACACACATGCACATGTACACACATACACACACACAAGCACACACACCCCTTCACCCACACTGTTCTAACCCAAGGAACCAAGTAAAAATATTTAGAACTGAATGTGAAATAAACCCAGGTTGATATTGTCATGTTCCACTTTTCATGTCACCTGGCTGGCAGGGAAGGCCTATGGGACTGCACACCTCTCCAGAATGATGCAGTAGATCGGAAAAATCACCACAACTTCAATATTCCATACAGCTCTTGCAAAAATGGTTGTAAGGCAGAAAACTGCCTCCAGTCCTCTCCTCCATTCTGTAGCAGAGAAGCCACCTAAGATGACATCTGAGTTTGAAGAAATACCCCATTTTCCTCCCCATGCACCTGAATTATAAGTCAACTCAACCCCAGGCCACTGTGGGTTAGCATCATTTCCTAATCTCCTCCAGGTTAGAAGAGATGATGGGATCAGCTTGTTAAAGATCAGATGAGCCCAAGGGCATGCACTTGTGATTTGATTTTGAATGTTGCTGGGGAGAGATGGGGAGATAGGGAGTGTGATAAGGATTTCCTGAAGGAACAAATTTTCGAACAAAATTGCATCTCATATGTTAACACAGTTCATTCTATCTGTGCTGCCAACATCGCCTGGCAGGACAGGTGAATTCATCCAGCAAGGCAGTTTCCCCCAAGATGCGGCCTTATTTGGTGCTGGGAGCTGCCCTTTGAAGGACAGAAGTCTGTGCTTCTCTCCATAGCACTGCCCCCCACACCTATGAGAATCCTGTCCCAATAACCCTGCTGAGCAGGCTCAGTCCTGCCTCTACATTAGAAGCCTGGCTTTTGAACTGCACTGGAGGAGAGCTCAGATAAAAAGGGTAAAAGCAAATAAGTGAGGCCCAGATGCAAATCCTATCCTGGGGTCAGCTTCCATGTAGGGACTCATGTTCACTCCACCCGTAAGGGAAATGTAGGCTGGATCACTTCTACAATGGAAGCTGGGTTGTAATACCTGACTCCTGTAGGGTACTTTCGGTTCCAGAGACAAGTTTCTGTGTGTCTTCAGTGGATGGTAGACAAGCTTCTTGCTGGGCTTCCCAACTGGGGAGCTGCCATGACCATTTAAGCCTCAGTATTCATGCATTTTTCATCCTACAAATCTTTATTGACTTTGGATGGAAACAGGGAGACCAATTAGGGTATTGGAGCCATGGTCTAAGCAAGAGATAATGAGTTCTGAACCAGGGGAGTGGCAGGAAGGAGGAATTTAAGACAGACTTTGGAGACAAAATCAGCAAGATTCAATGATTGATTAATTGTCAGGAGTAAGAGAGGAATCTAAAAAGGTTCTTGTGTGAGTGTCTAACTGAATGAGGGCGCTGCCAACCAGAGCTAGGTATCCAGGATCAAGGGCAGATCTAAGGGACAACGGCGGCAGTTGCCTGTGGTACACCCAGGTGTGAGCACCACATTCTAGCCTGATTCTCGACCCTCCCAAAGATCAGCCTCCACCTGCTGATCCATTACTGCAGCACATTTTGCCCTGATGTTCTGCCTCTGCTTGGTCAGGGCACCTGTTTTGGTCCCTCTGCCTGGTTCCTTCTCATCCATAAGCCTTCACTGACATTCTCCTCTCACTAGGATGTTCTCTCTCCCCTTCACCTCTCCAAACCCTTCCCTCCAGTCAGCATTTGCCTGCCCTCTATGCACACCAGGAGTCAGTCTATGGAGCTACCTTGGTAGTTTGAGTTCTGGAGTCTCCTCTGTGAAGCTGTAGTCATGCAGTAACCTAGCCATGGATATCTCCTCAGAGGGTCATCATGGAAATCTGGACGTTGCCCACCTGCTTCCTCCTCCTGCAATGTAGGCCCCATCAGGAGCAGCGAGGGAATCTGGTTTAAGTGGGAGTTGGACAATAGCTGGTGTCAAGCCTGCTGTCAGGAGGTACTTGAGTAGATGCAGAAGCACTTGAAATGCCTCTTTGGGCCTAGGGAAGCATTGGATATCAGGCATATTGCTTCATGGATTTATGCATGGAGACACTGCCATTCTGCTTTGGACAAAAAAAATGGAGGTCCCCTGAACCTCTGTGTCCCCTTTAGCTTGTGGGGTCAGATGTAACTCAAGTGGCCCCCACCTTCCTTTGCTCTACCTGAAGCCAGGCTTCTTAGAGAAGCGGGGCCAACTGCTTATCACTTCCTCTGAATTCATAGATCCCCATGAAGGACCCTGCCATCTAGGCACCAGACTTTCCAGAGATGCGTGTCACGGAACTATCTTGAGTATGAGATGACAGAGAAGCCCTCAGTGAGACCTCTTGGCCAAATTAAATTTGACATTAACAACAGCCCGAGAAAAGGTCCACTTTGATGGCCCTACATCACTACATATTACAGAAACTAGAAAAGTAGTCAGTGGTGCATATGCCCTTGGTGGCACCGAGGCCAGGAACCTTGGTGGTTCCTCATAGGGACCACAGGACTCCTGGCTGCTGGCCAGTACCTCCTGTACATGATGTGTGGGTCAGCTGTGTTGTGTGGAGTGAAGAACGCTGAGGGCAGGTCCTGTTGAACAAAAGACCATAGAGTGAGAGTGTGCTGCAAAAATCACATGGTTCATGTGTCAGAGCAGTGCACATGACCAGACCCTAAGTTGTTCTCAGGATTTATGTACTTGTGAGCCCAGGAGACTTTTGTAGAGGGCTCGCTCATTCATTCATTCCTGCACAAATTTATTAATTCAACAAATATCTGTTGAGTATGCAGATGCTGTGCCAACTCTTAAAATAATGTAGAGATTAAAAGACCATGTAGTTCTAATGTTGTATTTCACAGTAGGGCAACTATTGTTAATAATACTGTATTGTATATTTCAAAATAGCTAGAAGAAAGGAGTTTGAATATTCTCACCCCCAAAGAAGTGATAAATATTTGAGTGGTAGATTTGCTAATTATCCTGAATTGATTATTACCCAAGGTATACATGCATCTAAATATTGCATTGTACCCCATAAATATGTACAATTGTTATGTGTCTTTTTAAATGTTTTTAACATATAAAAACAATTCAGCCTTCTGGAGAAGACAGACATGTTAAGAAAATTACAATGCAATTTTTTAGTAGCTATAAAAGTCCATGGTTTTCTAGTGCACCTTGCAGCTCAGCAGAACTTGTTCTCACTAATAACCACCATCAGAGGTTTTCATACCCTCATAATAGCCCAACTACAGGAAGCCATGATGGATTTCTCTAAGACATTGCTAAAGAGCTGGAGCTTCCCAGCATGACAATGTCAGTCTCCTAGTCATAGCCAGTGCCTCCATTCTCAGAGAGGTGAAGTGGGCCTTTTGCTTTAAGCAAAATAGGTGAACACCTGTTGGAAGTCTGATTAGTTCCCCACTCATACAACAGCAAAGGGCTGCACACACTGACTCGTGGATGCTGACAGTGAGCAGTGGGCTTCTTTCTTATGCTTATTTCTTGCAGGGCATTTAAGCAACTACGATTCAACATGGCCCACTATGTTGGGGGAAGGATTTTGCCTGCAGTGGCAAATACATACCAAGCTGGAAAGCAACCAGGTATCCATGGCTCTCACTCAGGATCCTGGCCAACCACCCAGATGAAGCAAAACCTAGTTTGCTTCACCTAGCAATCCAAGTTTCTGATTCCAGGGCCTTGGAGGAACTCCTCTTTTCTAGGATTCTAGAAGCGAAATGATAGTTTCATTGTGGGATCAATAGCATGTGAACTCCTGAAAGGACATCAGAAAGTCTTCCGTGCCTATGCTTAAGGCATACGGATAGAGAAATGGGAATTTTAACTGCCGATGACAATCACTGATGTGGATTATCAGTCAGGGTAAGACAGGTTAACAACTGACTGCCAAGTTTCACTGTCTTAAAATAACAAAGGTTTATTTAACATTTTTACCACGTGTTCTTGGATTGGCTGTGGCTCTGCACCATGTTAGCTCCCCACCGGGATCCAGGAAAATGGAACAGCTTTGATCTAAAACATTGTTGATTTCCTGGTAGATGGAAAAGATGCATGGTGAACCACAGACGGGCTCTTAAGGCTTCTGCTCTGATATGACACATGTCACATCCACACGTATTTCATCCATCGGAGCAAGTCTCATGGCCAAGCTGATATCAGTGGGTCAGAGATTTGTGTTGTGAATAGAATACATTCTACCACCACAAAGTCCCGGCAGTCGATACAGCACTTGTCAAGAGGGCCTCCCTCGCTCTTCCCCTGAGATTCTGCATCACTGAACTCCTCCACCCACTGAGCTTCTTCCTTCAGAAAATAAAAGACTTTCATTGCATCCCTCAACTACTTCTGCTGGGTTCATGGCTGCATTCTCATGGCAGTGCCTGGCATAACTTAGACATTACATAAACATCTATTGGCATAATATGGAGTTGATATTGCCAATTGTGAGAATATCTTACAGAGTGAGGCCTGTGTCCTTGATTATACTGGATCCTCTCCCTGAGATTCCCCACTTATCCCTGCCCTTTCTCATGCCTAGGGGTGGATCCTGAGGAGGCACAACTGGTGGCCCCATGTCAGTCACTCTTGCCACAGGCTCCTTGAAGTGCTAAGGACCCTCTGGCCTCACCAAGGCCATCCAGAGAAGAATGCAAATTCATCAGTTAAGAAGGTCAGACAGTGACTGCCATCCCTAGACCCCATTTGGGCTTTTGTACCACAGTATGCCCTGAAATCTGCCTCATTCGTTGTGTGTATTTTCTATTTTCTGGCTCTGAGTGGCTTCCCCATCCTGCTAGGGCCCAGGGACGTCAAATTGGACCTCATCCCTGGTTTCAATCCCTAGTACTCAAGCTGCAGCTGCTGTATACAAGACCAGTGTGAATCCTCAGCAGCCTGGGGTCACCAGGGACCTTCGCGGAGGATTCCAAAGGAGCATCTTAAATACACCCTGATGTGTAGACAGTGCTGCATCATCACTGCAAGTGATGCATTCTGTTTACCCACTGCCTTCCCAAGGGATCCCTGGGGAGAAGAGAGACAGAAAAACCGTGGAGAAAATAAATCTTCTCTGTTTGTTTAAGTGTACCAAAAAATGAAATACAATCTGTTAAGTTTGTGGAAGTCTGCACCATCTGGTTAAACGCAGCTTGATGGTTTCTGGCAGGCAACATCTGCGGGTTAAGGAAAGTGGCCTGCCGCTCCCACTCAGCGGGGAAGACAAAAAGCCCCACATTATGGCTTTGCCAGGGCATATGTCCTCAATGTGCCCCTCTGTCAGAGCAGTGGCCTGTGTAGGGAGGTGGAGTTCCGTGTGACTAGGCTGTGCTTGGCAGGTCATATGATTGGCCCCCTAAACACTACTGTGTGGTAGAAAGAACACTAACTGGGTGTCTGAGAGCTGGGCCTGCTTCTAGCTAGCTGTGACTTTGATTTTGGTCCAGTCGTTTCCCCTCTCTGGGCCTCAGTTTCTATGGTTGCAAAATGAGTAGAAGGTTACAAGATCTCCCTCCAGGTCCACTGAGGAGGTGCAATGGGGAGCATGGGCTTTGGAGCTGGGAGGTCCTGGTGATGGGTCCACTTGCTAGCTGGTTGCCATCCTGGACTCGGTCTGCCTAGGGCTCTTTATCTGTAACCTAAAATCTTAACAATATTCACCGCACAGAAGAGTAACTAAAAAAACACATGTAAGGCTCTTAATTCAGGCCTGCTACTCATTTTGTGCCTAGTAAGACTTCATAGGAAAACAATAACGTTCTGTAACTATAAAAAATAAGGTTATGTAGGCCGGGTGCAGTGGCTCACGCCTGTAATCCCAGCATTTTGGAAGGCCGAGGCGGGCAGATCACCTGAGGTCAGGAGTTCGAGACCAACCTGGCCAACATGGTGAAACCCCATCTCTTCTTAAAATACAAAAATTAGGCATAGTGGTGTATGCCTGTAATCCCAGCTAGTCAGGAGGCTGAGGCAGGAGAATCATTTGAACCCGAGAGACAGAGGTTGCAGTGAGCCGAGATCGCGCCACTGCACTCCGGCCTGGGTGAGAGAGTGAGACTCTGTCTCAAAAATAAAATAAATGAAATAAAATAGTTACGTAAATATTGGATATATCTATAGAATAACCCTGACCAGCACTGGGTTATTTTATAACCAATTTTGTCTCCCAACCTTCCCTTGATGTCATCCCCCATGACCCCATGCATGGTCCTCTCTGCTGTGTACATCTCTCTATATATCCAAACCTGTTTGGAAGGAAATTCACCATCGATTTCTTCACTAGTCTAAGGTATTAACTGAAGTGTGAACACTATAGGAACAGCAATGTCCTTAGCCAAAAAAAGGACCCTCTGGTGGTGGAGTTTCAAGCCCTGCTAGACCCCACCCTGCTTCCCCTATGTGGAGGCCCAGCTGCTCCACATGGTGGCAAAGCTGGCCTCTGCAGCCACCACACACACATCTCTGCACCGGGCCCTGCTAGATCATGTTAGTCCCATTGGCTTGAGCTAGAAGTCAGAAGCCCTGAGTGCTCAGCCTGCATCTCTCTGGCCACCCCAGGTTTCGGGAACCAACACACTCTGTGTGTACCCCTGTCACCAGCTGTCTTCACACTGGACAAGTTTTGGTATCAGACTCAACTCAATAGGTCAAAGAAGCTATTGCCATGTTGTGTTATTACAGGGGCATTAGGAAAATGCACTTTCCCCAAAAAAACCATGTATCTCCTACTTCCAAACCACTCACAAATCTCTCTCTGCTACCACCTTGATAGATGTCTTTCTTAGAAATATCTGTGGAGGGTGGTATTAAAGGACAGCAAAATTTTATTGGCCATTAAAACATTCGTATAAATTAGTTTATCACATAAGTAACATGGATATCAATTAAGGAGTTAGCAACAGGGGATGAGAACAGGTAAGTGTGATGAGAGGTGTGGGGCGTGGACAAGGGGCTGGATGGGCCCACCTCAGCATTGGGTGAATTTCCAGGAGCATCTTGTGAGAGAGCCCTGAGTGGGAGAAAAGGCAATTATAAATATTAACTGAGGGCCTACTATATGTCAGGTGCAGTAACAGGCAAAATATCTAGGAAATACTCAGGTAAATAATACTGTCAACTCTGCCCACACTTCCCTTTGATAAATACAAGCTACAGCATGAGCATGAATTGGGAGATTTTAATCTCCACCTTCACAGACACCACAGTTCCAGAAGCCTCTCCCAGAGTGAACCTGTCATGGTGATAAGCAGAGCATCTGGGCTCTAAGGATACATGCTCTTCACATAGCATAACCTTCTGTTGCTAGCCAATGGATATAGACCTGATGATCTCCTCCACAGACTGAGGGAAAACTGGCTGAGTTGAACATTTTCAAACAAGTAGACTGATTTCCAACATGGCACCTTCCTTGAGGAATCTTCAAAGGGTCATTTTAATGGTAGGAGATTTTTTTTTTTTTTTGTAATGACTGTCTTTGGAACCCATACCCTAGGTAAGATGAGGCTCTGATATACAAAAGTCAAAAATCCAAAGCCTGGGCAATTGGCAGGTAATACACACAACCACTGTTCATTAAACCCGTCAGAGTTTATGACTGACTGGTCAGTGCCATACCAGGAAAGAGCCCCCATGCCCCTACCCGTCCAACACAGGTCACACTTTAGACTCCCTGACTCCTATTATTTGAAAATGACTGCAAGTTCCTGGCCCTCCTTCCCCTAGCGCCTGAGCCCTGTTTGTGTATGGAACAGAAGGATGGAAAGAATTCTGTATTTGAGCCTCTGTGGAGAGTCAGCAGAAGCCCCAGACCCACCCAGCAGGACAATCCAGTCTTCTCTGGCAGGCCAGTTGTCGCCTCTCACCTCAGCCCCGCCCTCCACATAGTTGGTGATTCTTCTAAAATAAACCTGCCCCCACTCCTGCTGCCTCAGACGAAGTCTTCATACCTTAACCTGAGTACTATTATAGTAGCAGCAGAAATAATAATGACAACGATAACGTGATAGCTAACACTGAGTGAACCTTCGCCATGCAGTGAGCATGCTACTGCCTGTTGCATTATCTCATTCAACCCTCACGACTCACTGGGAAGAGGAAACAGAGTCACAAAGGTCAACTGATTTGCTCATAGTCACGAAGCTAGCAAATTTTGCTGCCAGGTGTCAAATTCAAGTTCTGCTGACTTCAAAACTTGTGTTCTCAACCACTGCATCATTTGGCCTCAATAGATATTTGTAAAAAAAGTGTAATGAGTGGCTCACGCTCCTTCTCTTGGGATCAGGATATAGAATTTTTCCCAATCACAGCCCTGATCACATTTTGTCAACTTGCTGGCTCTGAGCTCCTCTATGTCAGGGACTGTGTCTGACTGACCTTCGTAGAGCCAGCACCTAGCAGGGGTCTTGGCACATGGTTAGTGCTCAGTAGATGACTGGCAGGTTAACAGATGGATAGGTGTGTGAGCGAATCCATCCACCCAAATCAAATCCTGGCTTTCTCCAGGAACCCTCCCTGCTAGTAAGAGTCCCCAGGGTTTTTCCAACTTTCTAAATTCCTCCAACACTTTTTTCTTGCATCCTATCTTGCCACGTGCAGCACTTTGTCTGTAAGTTACTGATGCCTCCCCAAGAAAATCATAAGTAACTCAGGGGCTGGAATAGCATTTGGCACTTCTTTTCCTAAGTCACATAGCTCAGGGTTAGGCATAGATATCTCTGAGTAAGTACACTGAGTAGTTCATCTTGACCCAGGAGCAGAAAACAGATGAGGACACCGCCCCATTAGGAATGACCCATTGTCCTTTCTTTCCCGACCCTCTGCAGGAGCCTCCTCTGGCATCATTGACCTCTTGCCATCCCCTAGTGCTGCCACCAACTGGACTGCAGGACTGCTGGTGGACAGCAGTGAGATGATCTTCAAGTTTGATGGCAGGCAGGGCGCCAAAATCCCTGATGGGATTGTGCCCAAGAACCTGACCGACCAGTTCACCATCACCATGTGGATGAAACACGGCCCCAGCCCTGGTGTGAGAGCCGAGAAGGAAACCATCCTCTGCAACTCAGACAAAACCGGTGAGTCTCTAGCCCAGCCCTTCACCCCTACCCCAGCGGCTGCCCATTTTGTCCCAGATGGTTGGACATGGACACAGCCAAGGAGGATGTGGAAGAAAAGCAGGAGCCTGAGAGGAACCCTGCCAAGATATACTGTGGTCTCTGGTTTTCTGGCTGCTGATTTTCCAGGCTTGGCTTGAGGTAGAGCAGGAGCAGAAAAGTGGGGAAAGGAGGGGTACAGACACAAAGAATGTAAAAGCTGGAATCAGC
The DNA here is from genome assembly GCF_000951045.1 of Mandrillus leucophaeus. Lineage (NCBI taxonomy): Eukaryota > Metazoa > Chordata > Mammalia > Primates > Cercopithecidae > Mandrillus > Mandrillus leucophaeus. Next base: position 2,031,507 of record NW_012106175.1, read on the forward strand.
GGTTTTCAAACTGGATTCCTCAGAACCCCAGCATTCCCAGAAGTGCTTTAGGTCTGCTATAAGTGAGATGCGGGTGAGAGAGGCGTCTTTATTCCTACTTCAAACAAAGAAGCTCCACGTTGACTGTATTATATACAGTAAGATTTCCAAAAGCTATCTTTTGAATAAAGTACTGCTAATTGAGAATAGCAGTTTGAAAACCTCTGCCATATATAGTAATGATAGCTACCATTCGTTAGGCTTTTCAGCATGCTGGGCCTGTGCAAGAAGTTCACGGCTTGGTAGTTAAAGTCCCCTAACACTTATTAGCTAGATAACCTTGGCAAGTTGTTTAGCCTTTCCGTGTCTCACTTTACCTGTCTGTAAAAGGGGTGTTTCAGTAGTATCTACCTCATAGGGTTCTTATGAGGATTAAATAACTTCATGAAGTGTTCAGAACAGTGCCTGGCACAAAGGAAGTGTGATAATCTGTGTGAGCTATTACTATTCTAAACACAGGTCTCTATTAGTTATTTTATAAAAGCCTTATTGTTTTTGCAGTTTTAAGGATAAAACATTCCTTAGAGGTTAAATAACTTGTCACAAGTAATTATACAGTCAGTATCAGAACTGGAATGTCAGCTTAGATCCAATTAAATCCAAACCTATGCTCTTATCACTACACCCACCCATCCCCACACACATACACAAACATCCCGAGATCTTATGCAAATTGTACAACTCTGCATTTAGTTACAATTCTACAATTTCCCATTTCAAATACAACTTTTGCTAAAACACCCAAAATAAATAACAACCACAGCAGATGTAACAGTAAAAATACAATATAGAAGAAGAGCTGAAGCTCGCCCTCTGCTGTTGGACAGCTAAATTTTCCATCTCAGCTTGACCACTTCTTAAGGTGTGACCTTTGAGGAGCTGCTAATCTCTCTGAGCCTCAGTTTCCCCATAGGTAGAATAGGGGAAATACACTTGAAATAAAGTATGAAATTACTTAGTAGCATCACATGCATAAATCAGCATTCCATTAATTTAGTTGATGTTGTTACTATAATTATCATTATTATTTCCAGTTTTATTCCTCATTACACTGCTACAAGAACACCATGTTCTCTGTTTCAATTGATCTTTATAATAAATGTTAATGTATTTTCTGGATACAGAAACCGAGAGGTGCCTGGCTTTCCCTATTTATATGGCAAGTCTATGTAGGAGTCAGTGCCAAGGACAGGTTTTTCTTTGGGACCTTCATGCAGGAAGGTAGAGGTTTGGGACACAGTTCAGTAGCCTGTGCAGTGCCCTGTGAGGTGCTCCCATCATAATCCAGGATCCAGCATCCCGATGAGACAACAGCTTAAGAATATGCAGACAAATACAAAGCAGTGTGAGCTGGGGTCAGTGGCCATGCACATATAGTCCTTTCTGAGCTATATCGAGTCCCTGGGGAGGCAAGTCAGACAGATATAAATGTTCCTGTTTACAAAGGAGGAAACTGGAATATGGAAGGTTGAGTGATTGGCCCAGGATAACACAGATGATTACCAAGAAAGACAGGATTGGACCTAGATCCTCTGACCCTGAGTCCCAGGCCCATGCTATTGCACCAGTGGTCCTCATTCGAATAAAGTAGTGCGCTTGTAAAAACGTGTAGATGCTAGAGCCCCACCCAGCTCAATAAGAATGGTGGAGGAGCCTAACGGGCAGCCATGGCTGAACTCTGCCTCAACCATCATCACAGCAGTCCCCGGAGAAGGCATTCAGCGCCCCCAAATTAGCAGCACCTGGCGTTCAGCTTGGGCCCTTGTGTGAAACAACACTCAAGATTGGCACAGAGAAAGTGCGAAGATTTTTCTCTAACTTTTCTGACAGCAAGAAAAAAAATCTCTAAACACCCCATCCTAAATTTAAAAAAAAAAATCTGGAATAAATGAAAGCTTGTTTATGGCTTTTTTACATCTACATTTTTTTCAAGTTATAAAGCAATGTATGTCTACAGTGGAAACATGAAAAACACAGAAAAGTGTAAAAGAGAACACACAAATTACCTGAAATTCTAACCACTGGGGAGATATTTTCTGATAACATTTAGTACATTTCATTACAAGGTTATTTTTGCTTCTGTGTATATGTAGAATGTCCTTACATTTTTATAATATCTGATATTATTGTGTCATCAGTTACCTTTATATAACATTATCTCCACATCGTTTCTCCATGTGATAAAATATGTTTTAAAATATGGATTATTTGGGAGTTTAAAACTCTGCCATGTAGATTTATCATACTTCATGTCACTGGCCCCCTTTCATTAGATATTTACATTGTCTTCTTTTAAATGCAAACACAGCAATGTTGTAAAGAGTATTCTGGTATATACCTTTTGGACATTTCTTATTATTTCAACCAGAAGTTGAATTACTGATTCAAACAATAGAAATGTTAGGAAAGGAAGCTTTTGCTGTAAATTGTCAAATTACTCTTCAAGAAGATTGCACTAAGTTCTGTCTGGTGTACTAAGTAAAATTTACTAATGCTGTTCCATTATAAATTATTTTCTAAATAGCTGGACAACAGAATTGACAAGTCAGCAAAGGCTAACTGCAAAAAAGAGAGAGGACCACTGACAACACTACCACCACCAAGAAAAACATCTCAGTAGCTAACATTCTTTCCCCACGGTTTTACCTCCTGTCATTGTCTAGTAGCTTCAGGTGGGTCTGGAGGGTAGGGGAGCTCTGCTTTGCCTGGAACGCTCAGAAGCCAAGGATTCTTGCATCATCTGCTGCTGACATGTTCAACCGTAGAACAGAAAATAAGGCTAGAGCTGAACACAGAAGGATTTTATTGACCAGAACAGAAAGTATCATGTTTGACTTCTAATACACATTCCATTTGCCAGAACTTAGTCACATTGCCCCACCTACCCATGGGGGAGGCTGTGAAATGAGTTTAGATGTGAACCTAGGAGCAAAGAAAATAGGTTAGGTGAACACATAGCCATGTGTCTACCTTGAGGTCACTGTGTGGGGCCCTGTACCCCTCTAAGCCCACCTCTGTTGGGGTTTACCTCTCCATTCCTCCCGTGAACTGTGCACTTTCCAGTCACCTTCCATGATTCCTCCTCAGCCCCTGCCTTATCACAGTAATCAATCCCCTCCGACACACACATCTGCTCCTCTTGCTGGAATCTTCTTCCCCTGGCATGCAGCCATTTTCTGTCTCTGAGTTTGAACTGAGAACAATGAATGATCAGTGGCTACGTACAGTGCTAGCCACTGCCCTACAGGGTTTTCTAAGAGAGAGGGGCCAACCTTGTTCAGTAATCACCAGGTGAGAGAGACGGAGGTGTCAGCCTGGTAGAGAGTGCTAGGATGGTCCCCCTGCCTGCTAGGAAAGGGATGGGGGTATTTTCACACTTACAGAGGTGCCCAGAAAACCATTCAGAAGGACTGAGGTTGTCGTCTGTAGAAAGGAAGTGAGAACCTTACTTTTGCTGCCAGTTGGCTGAGCTGTAAACACTCTTAAGTCTGCTCCAGGCTGGTGTCAGAGCAGAGCCCAGGAGAGTCCTGGAAAAGCCTGACTTATGTCGAGTTTAGGGTACATGAAGGCTTGGCCCTGATTCTTACCCAGGGTGTCTGAAGGCAAGCAAATGATGGGGCTGCCACAGTTATAGGGTAAGGAGAGAGGGTCCGGAGGGAGAGAGGTTTCCCTGGTACAGTTTGGCAGAACACAGGTGTTTTTGTTCTTGTGGGCCAAATGGACATCCAGAAATGTGCAAGGCTAGCAACCAGAGGGCTGCATGCCAGGAAGGGGGGTCGCAGCAGCAGGAGCTGATGTGTGTGCTGGAGGGGATTCCTGCGAGAAGGGAGAAGCTGAGGAGGAATTATGGAAGATCAACTGGAAAGAAAATCTTTCACACGAGGAATGGAGAGGTGAGGGCTAATAAAGTGGAATTGCAGCAAGCACACATGTCCCAGCAACCCAGAAAAGGAGTGTGTCACTTACCATATCAATTCCTATGTAAAGATTTATGGCAGGGCCACCCTTACAGAGGGTGGGGAGGTGAAGATGGCAATGTGGAGACCTCTGCAGGGCCTTTGGAAATGAAAAACTCTACTGGCTTCTTAAAGAGACTTTATACTTCTTTTCCTCTCATCCATATTCCCCTACGTCTGACCATGGTTAGAACTAGGAGGAGGTTGGGGGATGAGGATGTGGAACAAGAAGAATGAAAGATCTTACCCCATCCTTTCCCTATTGTGGGCCACCAAGCCATGGGTAAAGACTGAGTGGAGAAGAGGAACATCTGTTTTAACTGGATGAGAGACTGATGTTTGATTTGGATTAAACCCTTCAAGACTATTCTAATTCATGAAAGTGAGCAGAAGGCTTTAGGATCTACCTGAGACGTGGACAGAGAGAAGGGAAGAAAGATTCAACAAAGAATTCCTAAGGACAGGAAAAGGAATAAAATGGATTCCTGAGCAAACCACATCACCAACACAGTGAATGAGCCAGGTACCCTGGCATATGAGTTGACTCTGTGAATTCAGAGAAAGGGAGTAGAAGGGGGAAGAAACCTCCCAGACTAGAAGCTGCTGTAGTACAGTGAGGTTTGCCCATCCATTCTTCTTGTTCCACCTCCTTAGCCTCAGCTTCTCCTAACTCCGAATAAAACTAAAGGCAAAAATTCTTCCTTTCTATGTTTCCTAAGAGTTATCAAGAGAAACCACAGAAAAGTCAGTTATACAGTGATGAGGGGGACCAGAAATCTTCAGTAAAATCCCCATAAGCAGTCCAGGGTGTTTTGCCCGTCCAAAGGCTAAAAATGGTCCCCCAGATAACGGCCGAGGCCAGCCCTGCCACAGTCAGACCCTGACCATTCTCCTTCCTGTCATCCCCTGGTTGTGTTCTCAAGAATGGTGATGCTTCCCTGGGAGCACTACTTTGTTATGTTGCCCTGGTCATGAGGCAGTATGATAGTTCTTCTAATAAGTAACAGTTACGGAGTATTTGTTCTGGGCAGATGCATTCCACACATTTCCTCTTTGTGTCAATTGAGAGGCTTTCAGCTGTAAGGGATGGAAAGTCCAGAACAAACTGATATCAGATAGCCAAAAAATCAAATAATACAGAGAATGTAGGTATCTTGTAACTGAAAACATCCAGAGCTATGAAGGTTCATGAAGTCATCATCAAGGTAAAGTGCATCTAAGGCCGGGCTCCTTTTCTCTGCAATTTCTCAGATCTGTGCCTGTAAGTGTATCCATTTTACATGAGCAAATATGGCTGCACAGCTCCAAGCCTCCCGGTGGTATAATACAACTTCCAGTGGGAAGGAAAGTATCTCTTCTGTTTGCTTTCTGCTAAAAGAGCAGTTCTCTCCCAGAACTGCTGAGAAAAGTGCTCATATCACTGGCTTGAACTCAGCCACTTGCCAACTCCTGACAGAAGCTTTGAAGCCAGGAGAATGGCCTGTGCTAGGAACATGGTCATGGATCCTGAACCAGTAATGTGCTAGGGGATTCTCATGAACCTGTTTGGTCAAGAGCAGTCAGGGCCCATCCTAGAAATGTAATTGGTGTTGATTCCTCCCACCCAAACTTTATAGGCAAGGTTTATACCAGATGTACAGGAATTGATTGCAATATTCCATTCTTGGGATACACTATGATAATCCGGCACCAATGTCATGATATAGTTAAGGAAACTGAAGCTCTGAGAGGTGAGATGATTCTCTCAACATCACCCAAGATACAACTCCACCCAAAGTCTACCGAATCGAGGGCCCATGCTCTTTCCACTACACATGGGCACCTGCGCACCCAACCAACATTATGGAGCACGCTCCTCCTGGTAGATTTCTGGTGTGTTCAATAATGTAGTAAGGTTTAAGGTCGCTAAGAATTGGTCAAAGAACGTTTCCTCTTCTGCCAGGATCCATGACACGAGATTTTCTAAGCATGAAAGGAAGTTTCTACATTAGGAGGGGAAAACTTCCCGTTAATTGCCTGTGTATGGGGAGGGGGTGTTGGACTCACAAAACTATCTCTACTGCTGGAAAATCAACCTATTCCCTCCTCCCAGCAGCTAAAAGTGAGGCAGCTCTACTTCATATTGATTAGGTAGAGAGAGAAGATATACTCCGTGGTCACTGCTGTCACTGCTATCTGATGAAATAAAATAAAAACCCAGAACTCTAGAAGAAACCAGTATGTTAAAGGAGCACAGAGTGACTGATGTGATTGGCACAGAGCTCCCTAAACCCTCCAGAAACATCTGTAACCAACAAACAAGAAGTTTGTTAACCTAAGTAATTTGTACCCTGGGTCTGATGCAGTATCTGAGTATAAGTTAGGTGAGTATTTAAAGTTCAGATGGCTTCTCAGCAAGAGGTTGGCTGTGGGTTTTCCTGAGTCTTCCTCTTCCACTTTGGAAGAGCTCTATCATGTGCATTATAGAACTATCATCAGAGCCAGTTGTAAATGAGAAGACTGGAGTGCCCATGCCTTTGTCCGCTGGGCTGTGCTAAGTGAGGGAGCAGGAAGACTCCTCTGGTGGAGGCTGACACAGGGGTTCTCTCACTCCTCAAACCTTCTTTCTGCTTTTCAGAAATGAACCGGCATCACTATGCCCTGTATGTGCACAACTGCCGCCTCGTCTTTCTCTTGCGGAAGGACTTCGACCAGGCTGACACCTTTCGCCCCGCGGAGTTCCACTGGAAGCTGGATCAGGTATGGTGCTCATCTCACACCTGCTGCTACTCATGCCTCTGCAGGGGTGGCCGGTCCAATCCAATGGTGATGGCGGTGGGGAGGCACTGCAAGGTCCTGACCACTTGCTGAATTTTGGAAAAATCAGCTTAGGGAGACACACAGCATCTTAAAGTCAGGAAGGAAACTGCCTCCTTACAGCCAGATGAAGGTGGGGAGGGACAGGCTTCCCAGCCGGGATGCTGCAGGTCACTGGGCCTGTCATGTGCATTTTGTCCATTTGCTCCACATCGAGCTTGTGGAAGCCAGTTCTCCTGATCCCCAGGCCCAGTTATGATCTCTGTTAGCACATCTTTAAATCACAAATGCTCCATGTCTTCCCTTGGTGCTGTACTACCTCCTTTGGGTGACACAGGTTGAGGACAGGGATTTGAGGACTTTGAAGTAAGCAGTGACACAGAGCACCTTGGGCAGTGCCTGCTCTTTTCTGAAGTGGAAAAATGTGTGACTCACTCCAGGGCCTCATGACTTTTGATCACAAGAGCCACTGCATCATACTTTCAATGACAAAGCAAGTGTCTGGTGTGACTCTAAAGCTTTGAAGTATGTTTCTGAGGACTGACTGTGAAGCATTAACGGTGGAAGTAGTACTCACTTTTCTGGTTGGCTGTGCCATCAGGAAGCATCTATGTAGCAAGATTAGAGTTGGCCTTTGCTTAAATTTGAAAGTGACCAGGGGCTAATTTTTAAAAAGGGTTTTAAATTATCAAGAGAAAGAATGCCAGCAGTCACAAAGTAGGATTAAGGAATAGATGCTGCTTAATGAGGCAGAGGAAATGATGCCCTTTCTTTGATCCTTCCTCCCTGGGGCCCCAGGACCTCATTTTGTTTTATTCTGCCCCTTCCATATGCTGGGCTAAGCACTTCTGGGACCCCCAGTCTTCTTTACTTCGTCCAAAGCCCACTGTGTGTACTACACTACCTGCCTCACCTTGCTGAGGGCCGACTGATTCATAATCCTTTCCCTTCTCCCTCCTTGTTACTATGTCTCCACCCCCACCCTCTCTCTGTTCCATCCAAGTCTCCAGTCCTCCAGTGAGCTGATCTTAGAGTGTTACTGGGAAGTATTCCAGGAGGAACTCATTCACACTGAGATGGAAATGATTGCTGCCACCTTTCATCCTCATAGAAGTACACATGTATGTTCTCTAAAACAAAGATTCATTAACTCTAAGGAATCTCTCAATGGTGGAACTCCAGGCAATGTGACAAGATTAAGGATGCCAAGCTGATGGGAAAGTTGCTAGGGGAGCCCAGTGGCAACTGCCTAATCCACTCCCAGTAAATCCCATCCTGCTGTATGCTAATTCTAAAAATATGGCATCTTGATTAGTGTATGTTCCTCTGAATTAGGAATTCTGAATCTGGCAGGAATTGTGAAATCTTGACATTGTTTATTTTATTTCTCAGCAACCTCTCAGCTATGTCCTAAAGTGCCATATGGCTTTTATGGGATGTTTTAAAATATATAATACAAATTGACGTGAATTAAAATAAATTCCATATTGTGAGGGTTTTTAAAATAGGAACATTGCTATACTGGTTGAGATAATTATAGATATCCTGAGGCATTTTCTAAGATGGGATTGAGGAGCACTGATGCAGGCAAATGAAGTCATAGGCTTGGAAATTAAAAATAGGTGAGGAAGGAATTCTGGTTCTAAAGATAAAGATATAGTGAATCTAGCAGTTCTAACATCTGTTCCCAAAGTGGTAAATTTAAGGAGGAGCTGAGATTCACCAAACACCTTCCAAACTACCCTGATCTCATTGACTACCATTTGTCAATGCCTGCTCTGTGCAAGGCAGGCTGCACGTGGGAAATTATTTTCATCTCTGCTACAGCCCTTCCTGGTGGCTAATGTGTGGCTATAGACTGAGGTCCAGTAGCTTGCACAAGGTCACACAGCAAACCATGGGTAGGACCTGCCCTTTCCATTATGCCCAGCTCCTGCTTTGGTGTGCCGCCTAATTTGAAGTTTTAAAAATTTGCATTTCTAAATTTACAAAAATTTTAGATATCAGAATTATCACTGAAATACAAAATGTTCATAGTCTTGATGAAATCCTCTAAAATGGTCACATCTTCATTTTGCTCAAGCTGTCCTATTCTTTGTCTACTCAGGCTGCCATAACAAAATATCACAGGCTGAGTGGCTTAAACAATAGGAAGTTATTTTCTCACAGTTAAAGATGTTAGGAAGTACAAGATCAAGGAGCCGATTTGGTTCGTGTTAAGAGATCTCTTCCTGGCTTGTAGAGGGCCTCCTGCTCATCATGTCCTCACATGGCAGAGAGGGAGCACTCTGGTGCGTTGTCTTCTATGAGGAACCAGCCCTATTGAAATAGTGCTGCACCCTTTGACCTCATTTAACCTTAATTACCACCTAAAGGTCCTAGCTCCAAATATATTGGGGGTTAGGATTTCAAAATATGAACTTGAGAGAGACACAATTCAGTCCATAGCATTCCTCTACTAAAGAAATTAACATTTAAAAAGTTTAAAGACTGCCGGTTGATGATCAGGGCCCCAGCTCACCTGCACAGCTACCCTCCCTCTGAAGGGAACCACAGTGAGTACGGTGCAGGAAACCTCAACAGTTCCCATGCTAGCAATCCAGTGGTATATATTGACCAACCCAGAGACCCCTCTTTCTCTTTACTCAGCTTCCTGTGTAAACAGAACCTTGCCAGAGTTTCTTGGGTGTAAATCACTTGATGGCCAGAATGTGCATACCTAGTACGGTCACCTCCCCCAGGAAGCCATCCTGGGTCCCCCCAATGGGTGTTTGCCTCTCTTCTCTGCTGCCCAGTCTCCAGGCAGAACTCTATCCCCATTCCTACTGTTCTGTAGTTACGCGTTTATCCTGCCTGTCTGCTCACTTTGCACTGAGCTCCTGGAGGGCAGGGTAGTGTCTTACTCATCTCCAGCTCTTGTGTGCATGTTATAGGCATGAGCACATGGTTGGTGCCTAGTAAATGTTTACGTAACAGTGAATGGATGTCAAGATTAAAAGAAGGGAGAGATGAGGTGAGGCAGCGGAAGAGGGAGGGAGAGAGGAAGGAGGAAAAATCCAGATATCTTTGAAAACCTCCCAGTGATTAATTGATCTTTTGACTCATTTTATTGAGCTTTTTAAAATTCTTAAGTGTTGCCATTTTTTAATTCCCTGGATTTCAAACATTGTTCATCTTTGATCTTGGTATCTTATTTCAAGATCTTACTAGATTTACCACCAGTGGATTTGTAACTGTTACAGAACTTTCTGGCCTTGGCCAGAAAGGACTCAAGCCAGTCTAATGTATTGTCTATATTTTAACTCCTGGCCAACCTTGGAAATTTCAGGAGCATTTTATCTGTTCTAGTGCCTGATGGGGACTCGTTTGTTTCTTTATTTAGCAGTTTATTCTGAGCACAAACTGTACTCTAGGCTCTGTGCGGGGTACCTGGGATTAGTAGCTAAAATAAGAGTCTCTGTTCTCTAGAATTTTCCATGATAATGGGTCAAACAAACCCAACAACAGACAGTTTACAATCCCATGTGATAGGCACTGTGGGCTGGGGCAGAAGTGGGGAGTCTGTGGGAGGGAACATCTGAAAGGAATGTGGAGTTCTCCGTGGTGCAGGGCAGGGCAGCCTAATGGCAGAGCAGTGAGCAGGAGGGCTGGGGTCAGGGCGTGTGAGCTCTCAGTGTGGCGGGGCATAGGCACAGGAGGCATGGGGCAGAAGGAGAAAGCTTTGACAGGTATTGGGACCCCTTGTGGAGGAGCAGGTGGATATTAAATCCCAAGTGGCTTTTTATATCATATGATTGAGTTGACGCTTTATCCCCAAAGGAATGGGCCATAATTGAAACATCTACTATTCAAGAGAAGACTGAGAATTTTAGAGATGGGCAAATATAAGGAATTATAGTATGACATTCATCAGATTTATCAAGTTTAAGCAAATGTAACTCACGCCAGGCCATTGAATGGAGCCAGTGGCAGGGGCTATGTTGGAGGCCCCCAGGAACTCCAGCCCTGGACAGACATGTTTGAACAGTGGCTCTTCATGGCACTGAAACCAGGCATGGAGAATGGTTTTCACATAGCCCTTCAGGAGTGCTGCTGAGAGAGGCAGTTCCACAGAGCCACTGTGTGCTTTAGTCAGCCCAGCCCCTCTGCCCCACACCTCAGCAGGCTCTGGCCAAGGTGGATGGACAGCCAAGTAAATCTATTACCAGGTGGCTGCAGGAGATGCCTGTGACAATCCAGGGCATCTCACTAAAGCCATCATAATGATGAGGAGAATGTCATTTTAATGGGATTTTTACTTATGATCCACTAATGCAAACCCCTCAAGCCTGCAGTGAGTCACATGCAAACCCAGACAAAAGCAGAGGAAAGCGCCCAGCTGCCAGCACGTACAGGAAAGGTTAACTAATTTGCAGCCCCTCCTGGCTTTAATATCATTTGGATATGGTTGACTCAGTGTCACGATCTAATAATCTTCCCTTTGGACCTGGTGTGGTGATTGGAGGGAAATCTGCTGATGTTTTACAATCTGTTCCACTTATGGGAAGACACAGCTTGAATGACAGCCTCAGTTGACCAACAAGAGCACAGGTACCCCCAGCTCACATAAGGAAAAAAGTGCATCTCTGAAAAATTGCAACAAGCACAAGATGCAAACATCAGATTCATTCAGTTGGCCATTGCCCTCTCTGTGCCGGAAATTGTAATAGGCATCAGGGATCGAGAGAAGAACGACACAACTCCACCCTGGGGAAACTCGGCCCTGCTCAGTTTATACCCAGTTTACATATCCTTGGGAGCATCTTTTGCAAGAATCCCAAACTCTAATAATTGTGAGTGGGAAGAAGCATCAAGATGAGTGACAATACCTGGCTGGGTGAATGCAAGATTCAGTGGAAAGTAAAATAAAGTAATAAAGGTTTAGCCACCACACAGTTATAAACTATACAAGAATCTAGACCTCGTGCTGCACTTCCAGTTGCTCAGAAGTTAGAAATCAGATTTCTGTGTAAAATCTCTCAACTTTAATATGTTCTTATTTACAAAAACAGATCATCTGGCCAAAAAAATATACTGCAGTCCACCTTTACTCTCTGGTCTCTGGTTTGAGATTACTGATTTAAAAAGCTACTGTTTTGATACAAGAAAGCCACACAATAATACGTCTGAGAAGTCTGGATCCTCTTAAGAAGATGACCTTTGTGAATGCTTCCAATTCTCCCTGCCCCTGCCCTACCTCCCATAGAGAATGCTAAACTCCCTATATGCGGGGAGCTTCTCAGGTCCCCAGCAGCCCCTCACCATACCCAGAGGGTCCCTTCAACCCAGACCCATGGTTTGGTGGTGCTATTCCTCCTTCTCATATAAATGAGCATAAGTCACAGCCCGAGTTCCCCAGAGCCAGGATTTGAGCACATTTGTCTCTGGCCAGAGCCTTTGCTTATCAAGTCCATTCTACTTGCATAGAATTCTAAAGCTCCTAGAAAGATCTAAAAGTGAATACATCCTTTTTTCTTGGTGAAGAAAGTGTGTTAGAATGATGCAGAGTCAGTTTACTTACATCTGCTCATTCAGCTTCATGGGGGAGTCAAATAGGTTAGTTCAATCATTATTATAGCCAAGTGCCAAGGAGTTAATTGGAGAATGGTCGGTGCAGTTCAGACCGGTCATCTGAATGAGCAAAATAATTGGGCATTGTCAGCACTCTAATTCTGCTGTTAAAGACTAGCTCTTGGCTTCGTTGGGCATGTTTCTTGCAATGCAGCAGCCACTCTGTTCGGCACCTCTGCCTGTGCCCTGCCCTCATTAAGACCAGGTGTCCCTTAGGAACCAATGTCCTAAACAGAGGGAGAAGGATGTCCAGAACCTCTTTTCTTCTCTCTCTTTCAGGCAGAATTCTGAATGACTTTTTCTATGACATCAACTTGCAGGGTTGTTCTGAGTGAATAATATATGTGTGTGTGTTTTGGGGGTAGGGGGACAGCCACAAATAGTGACTCACTTTGGATGTGCCAAGTGGACCTAGTCTCTTTGTTTCCCTATGACATATATGGCTTCCTGACAAGCCCCAGTCATATTCTAGTCCCTCTCCCTGACTGTTTCCATTTCAAAGAGAGCCTCAAGACATTTGGAAAGACGTGGCTTCTGTGGCTTCATGGTGTTGGCAGAGAAGGGTCCTCAGATCCACATGGGACATCCTGGGCTTCTCAGGTCAGAGTTGTGCAGTGGTTGGATTGTCCACTCTCTGGAAAGGTAGCTGCTGGCATGCGTATCCCATTGGTTCTGCTTTCTTTTTGAGAGAGTGCCAGTGTGCTGGCACCCAGCACTGCACTCACTGCCTGAGCCATGCTTGTTCCATCTTAAAGCCCCTTTTCTGCAGCTTTGCATCATGCCCCAGATTCCTGCTTCATGGCTTCTCCTCATTACTCTCATGCCATGTCACCTTACCTGGCACCTCTGGGCTCTGTTAGGTGCCTGTGGCAGACCAAATAATGGTCCCTAAAGATGTCTACCTCTGAATCCCAGAAAGCTGTGAATATGTGGCATTACATGGCAAAATGGTGTTTGCATATGTGACTAAGTTAAGGGTCTTGAGATGGAGAGATGATTTTGGATTATTCTTATGGGCCCAATATAATAGTAAGGGTTCTTATAAGAGGGGAGGCAAGAGGGTAAGAGTCAGAAACAGAGAGGCGAAGATGGAAACAGAGGTCAGAATGATGTGAGGCCGTGAGCCAAGGAATGCAGCAGCCTCTAGAAACTGGATAGGGAAGGAAATAGATCCTCCAGCACAGCCTTCAGAAGGGATGTGGCCCTGCTGACCCCACCATTTTAGTCCAGTGAAATTCATTTCAGACTTCTGACCTCCAAAACTATAAGATAATAAATCTGTGTTGTTTTAAGCCACAAAGTTTGTGGTAATTTGTTACAGCAGCAATAGGAAACTAATACCTCACTTGTGAGCCTTTGGGAGTTCTGGAGCTGCCTCATGCTCATAAATCAAGCCACCTCCCATCTCCCCACACCTTGCTGAGGTGACCCTGGGTCATTATTTCTGAAGAGGTGTGTAGGTTCTTCTGTTCACCAGTATATGATGTCTCTACCACAGGTTTCCACAGCCCTCCCCCTTGCAGCTTGGGTACTAGGGAGGAAGGAGGAAGAGGCACTTCTTTGTAAAACCACCGTTCACTGCTTGCTTCTGGCTTTTCACCAGGCCTGCTTCCTTATAAGCCTCAGGACTAGGATCCCCATGGAGCAGATTTGGGGCTTTTCTTTTTCTCTAAGTCATGTTTTTCTAATAGATGAAGGTGCCAAATCACCTTACCTGCTATGAGAAGTGGAAAAGAAACCTTTTGTCTGAGTCCTCTGTGCTTGGTTCTGTAAGTAGTAAAGCAAATTCATGAAATCCTCTTTCTCTTGATAGAGCTTCACCTGGAAGCTTGAAGTTGACGAAGTTGATATGAGAATTAGATTCTGTAGACAATGCTTGCCGTTCCCTTAAAGCAGCACAGAAACCCACTTTACCCAACCAATCCGCTCTGCAGTGCACACCCTGCACCACTGGACCTTTCTGTTTTTCTCCTCAGGGCCTTTTCCAAGGCAGCAGGAGTCTGCTGGGCTCCAGTGAGCACAGCTCTGAGCCACGGCAGTGTTATCACCCCTAGGAGCACCTATCACCCAATGGGGTGCAGAAGCAGTCAGTCCTGGAAGTTTGCAGCAGTTCTGGGCAGCACCCTGCACTTTCTCAGGGGCCTCAGTGGAAAGAAGCCCCCACTACATGCAATGACAACCTTAACAACACCCTCTTGGATTGACTTTTCCTCCTTTCTTAACTCATTCTCCTCACTTAATCTGTCCTCCTAACTTAGAATCACCTTCTAAATAAACTCTGCTCTAGCTCACCCGCGTAGTGCAGGTAGTTTCAGATCTATGGCGGGTAGTAACAAGTAGTGACTGCTATGATTATTAGCAAGAGATAGACTTCTGCTATGTTGCAGAGGCTGTACCATGACTAAAAGGAGAGAGTCACCAAGAGACCACAATGAAGTGAATAAAGGGAAGGAAGGGAAGTTTAACAAAGTGCAGATCAGTGTTGCCGAATGTTGATGGAGCATATTGCATACCTAACTAATAGTAAAATCTGATAAGCAGATAATTCCATATGTGCCATATTGTAGACATAGTCTCCACAAACCCACTGATGGTTTCCATAGCTTATTTAACATTATATCCTGAGCCATTTCCTTGAAGGACTGATTTCTCGAAATTTTCTTGGGTTTTCGTTATTACTTGGATTTTCTTTATTTTTCTTCTGAAGAACCTATCCTAAAGGAGAATCCACGCTGTCAGTGAAGAGAGCTACAGGGATGCCGTTCTTTTCCCTGCTGCCATCTCGCCCACTTCCCCTGCTTTCTCATCCTGCCTTGGAGTCTAAGGTTTTATCACTGTTAAATCTTAACAAATCAAAGATGCTAATGATTCTACATTTTTCCCCTTTTGCTGGCAAGCCTGGCTCCTTTCTGGTCTCTTTTCCCTTGACGAACACCTGCTCAGCAATTCCGTTTGCTCCTGTAAAATCATTATTTGTGTTCTAGCCTGTACATCTGCCCAGAGGCAATGAATGCATGTTTTCAGTAGATATTCCCTAATACATATTTAAAATCAGTGTTAAAAAGAAGGGAATAATATAAACATTAAAAAGAATATTGTTTTACAGTTAAAAAGGATGAAGTAATGTCAACACAATTATAAATGCTTAGTAAAACAAATAATCTATTCAATAATAAATGAAGATACTCAAACCATGGAGGGATCCCGATGGAAGCAGCAGGAGCTCAGTCACTGCACTGGCTGTGTCATGCTTCTACCTTTCTCATTTCCTTTGGGAATTGGTGCCAGTGGGAGGGAAGGAGGCTTCTCCTTGGCTTGGAACCCAAATGTTTGCTTTTATAATATGAACGATATTTTCTCTGTCGCTTCCATGATATGAAAAGGCAAAAAATTGGTAAAATTGAATCCTAATATGTAATGGCCAATTCAATGCTAATCCCGCTTACTTGGGAGACATGATGCAAAGGCACTGGCCACTGTCAAGTCCATGTGCTGTGAGAAGGGAACTTGAACCAGCATTTTTTCAGTTCTTATTTTATATCAAGCACTTTCTTTTAGTTCTAACAAAAATCATGCCATTTAGGCAAAATGCCCAGATTATGGATGAAGAGTGGCAGACATAGCAAGGTGCTTTCCACATCTCTCATCTGAGAAGTGGAGAAACTTTGTATACGACCTCAAAACATACATACTCCCAGAGGGTAAAAGGCACCAGTCTTAACTTGGGTGAATGTACAATCTTAGTGAATATGCATGAGGACAAGAATATACTCATATCCCTAAATGTTTAGAACCAGGCATGGAAGTCCATCCAGAAACAGATTTCAAGTTCAGCTCATCAGGAATCATGTTTTAGCATCTGTTTTTTGTTTGTTTGTTTGTTTTGTTTGTTTGTTTGTTTCTTCCTTTTTTTTTGAGACAGAATCTTGCTCCATCGCCCAGGCTGGAGGGCAGTGGTGCGATCTCGGCTCACTGCAAGCTCCATCTCCCAGGTTCACACCATTCTCCTGCCTCAGCCTTCCGAGTAGCTGGGATTACAGGCTCCTGCTACAACACCCAGCTAATTTTTTTGTATTTTTTAGTAGAGGCGAGGTTTCACCGTGTTAGCCAGGATGGTCTCGATCTCCTGACCTCATGATCCACCCGCCTCAGCCTCCCAAAGTGCTGGGATTACAGGCATGAGCCCCTGTGCCCGGCCTGTTTTAGCATCTTTTGAAGCAAAGATCACCTCGCTCCTGAGGCAAGGTAATGAGAAGGCTGTTCATCCCATAAGACAAAAGAAGGCTGGAGCCGACTTCGCAGGGAAGACTACCCCTTTGAGGAAGTCTTAAAAAGCAATAACCCTGGAGGTCCAGCAGCGAGATTAATTTGCCCTACCATCCCTGCTTACTCCCAATCTCCAATGAGTCATTTGTTTCCATCCTTAATGTCTAAACATGCAACTATTGCTGCACTTACTACTCATTAGTTTAGCTAAAGGAAGTGCCCTTTAATTATACCTCTAAATAATGAACCTCCTTCATCACCTTGACAATCAGTGCACACTTAGAAGGAAGCAAGGTCTCATTATGAAGCAGCTACTGCATCCCTTGGTTACTTAGAAGATAGTAGCTTTGAGGCAATAGAAATGGGAGTCGAAAGACAAACAAGCCTTGTAATTGCACTAACTCCTTGTGGTTTTAGGTGCAAGAATAGTAAACGTGAGCCAGAAACACATTACATGTAAGGGAAAAAAGGAAAACTAGCATTTCTGAGAGACTATTGTGTTCCAATCCCTAAACTCTTGATTTACATACATTAGGTCTAAACTACACAGTTACTTTTGAGGTTAAAACTTAACTCCATGTTATAAACACTGAAATTGAGGCTCTGAAAAATTAAGTCATTTGGCAAAGGTGTTGGACTAAGCACCATGCTCCAAAGTTCCATGTTGTTTTCCATTAGGTTCTTGTCTTGTTGAGAAGATTTACATAGCTTGGCAGAACTGAGTATCCACCAAGTCTTCACTATATTTCTTCATTTATCGATCTCAAAAGAAACTCACAGAAATAGTTTGCTACAGTGCAATCCCCAACGGCACTGGCAGACTGGAAAATACTATCTGTGAACATGTCTGCATGGTTCAGAAGAATAAAACACACTGTGTTATAGGCAGGGAAGTCATTCCCACTATCTGACTAGCCAATTACCTATTCATCTTTCAAGACCATACTCAGGGGTCACATCCTTCATGAATACTTTCCTGTAACTTCCTCCCCAATACAAAGTTGACCTTACCTTCATGGTGAGAAGGTAAGAAAAGACTGTTACCACAGCATTTTTACACCTTATGATACTTATTTGTTCACTGGTTTATTTCTTCCACTGCATTGGACTATCACGTCTTGTTCACCTTTTTAATTTTTAGGAGTTTCTAACGCAAACATGTGTTTAATGAATGCTTCTTAATTTAAAAAAACATTATCTAAGTGGCATATTCTGATGTAGGGACCCAAACACTGGTCCCTACATCTACAAGCACTATTTCAGCTATACAAGTACCATCTGAGGATGAAAGCATCCAGAAAAAAAAAAAAAAAAAAGCTGTCCTTTAACACATAAATAGTCTCTATGTGTCCATATATGGAATGCTATTCAGCAATAAGAAGAAATGAACTATTGACTCATACAACATGAACGAATCTCGAAAACATTATGCTAAGTGAGAGAACCTAAAAAAGAAAGACTACATATTATATGACTTAATTTACATTAAATTTCCATAAAAGGTGATTTGTAGAGACAGAAAGCAGATTAGTGGTGCCTAGGGCATGGGGTTGAAGTGGAAATCAACTGCAAATGAGCATAGACTTTTTTTGGATAATGGAAATGTTCTAAAACTGGATTGCAGTGATGGTTGCACAACTATATAAATTTATTTAACACCATTGAATTATACACTTACAATGAGTGAATCTTATGATGCATAAATCATACCTCAATAAAGATATTAAAAACAAGAACTGAAAAGGAGGGAGGGAGGGAGGGAGGGAGGAAGGAAGGAAAGAAGGAAGGCAGGCAGGCAGGCAGGCATATTCTTTGAGCGTAGGGTATTAGAGGATGAAATTCATCAATGCCAGAGTTGCCAGAAATTGAGTTAATATCAATAAGAATGGAGATACAAGAAAAGAGGTCAAAATCTGATAATAAACTCCCCTCAAATCCCTCAAATCCCTGAGTGTTCCCAGAACTGTGTATATACAGAAGAGACTTCAGGAACCCAGGGAAAGCAATGTCAGGAAAAGAAAATGAAAAGATCTGAGCAGGTATTTTAGCTACTGTTCACTGCAAAGGAGACAAATTTTGGAATTCCTCCAAGAAGGGCTAGGTAAACATCTAGAGTTTTCTAATGAAATGCAAAAGAGATACACCTTAAGAGCAAAGACTATGTGCCAGGATTTAAGGACTGACCTGGGACTAAGGGTAACTCTAAACAGACACACCTCTGTAAAGGATCAAACCAAACCTTCTACAAGTGCAAGGTGATTGTCCAGTAATTTAACACAAATCAACAATAACAGAATCCGAGTTTCTACTCTGTATTATCCATAATATCCAGTGTGCAATAAAAATTACTGGACATGTGAGGAAACAGGAAAATGTGATCTAAGGTCCAGAGTAAAATCATTCAAGAGAAACAGACCCTGATAAAACACAAATGTTGGAATTAGAAGAAAATAACTTTAAAACAATATTTTAAATGTTTACAAACTTAAAAGTAAGGATTATCATAATGAATGAACTGATAGGGAATCTCAGCAGAGAAATGAAACTATATGGAAACGTAAAACATAGAGTGGAAAAATACAATATCTAAAATGAAAATATGGATTTAGCACATAAGAGAATAGAAAATGAAAGAAAGATAGTCTCAAAAGTACCAAAGGACAGGAGAAAGTGAACAAGGCATTAAATAATTAATTGAAGAAGTGGTGGAAAATTTATTAAGTTTGGTTCAAAACACCATCTTAAAGATTGAATAAGATCAGCAAGCTCCAAGCCAAATAAATACAAAGAAAACAGCACCTACTCATACTATCCTCAACCTGTTGATGACCGAAAATAAAGATAAACTCTTAAGAGCACCCAGAGAAAAAGACACATTATGTATGGGAAAATACCAATGTGTATGACAACCAACATTTTACCGAAAACTTTGGACACCAAAAGACAATGGAATGACAAAAGAAGTCCTTCAAGTGGAAAGGAAAGGATGTCAGAATGAAAAACAGATTCATAGGAAAGAAAGAAGAGCATTGGAAATGGTAATTATGTAAATAAATATAAAAGACTGCCCTTCCTTCATTTCTGTAAATGACCATGACTATTAAATCCAATGATTATAACTGTGTATTGTGGGGAATAAAATGTATTTAAGGGCAAAGGAACAATAGAACAACAACGAAAAAAGGATGGAGGTGTTAAATGAGTTCTACTGATGCAGAGTTCTTAAACTTTATGTGAAGTGTTACAATGTTAACTCCAAGAATACTGTGATAAGACAAAGATGCATGTTAAGAAAGGCCTGCTTGAGGTCAGAGTCTTTGAGTACTCAGGCAAAGGGAGGAGTACTCCCACGCAAAAACTTGGAGCTCCGTATGTCGCAGGTTTCTTCAAATACACAAAAGGGCAAAGGTAGTATCATTGGCCAGAACTGTTCATTATGTATGGGCCACGGGTAGGAAAGGAGAAATTGGACCTGGAATGTCTAGAGAATGCTGAAGGAAAATGCTGTAGAGGTGGCATGAATAATGAAGGAGGGCCCAATCTCACCTTCAAACCCTGAACTGGAAGTTGGGCAGACGTCTAGAGTGGCTTATTTGGTGTGAAACAGGATTCTAGAAAGCCTAGAGAGAAAATTCTGAGGTTTGGACCTGGGAAAGTAAGAGAGCACCAACAGATGCAAGTTTCAGGTATTTGGAGAATGTCTTAGGATTGTGGGATTTGCTGCTTCCAGGATGCACACAATAGTGTCAGCCTTGCCTCAGTATGGACCTGTGCTAAGGCTCCAAGAAGTCAAGAGGAATACCTGAAAGAGCAGGTGCCTTCTTTCCCTTTATAAACAGAAAGATCATTCTCTATTCAAATTGTTGATGATAGTCATGGAAGTGATTAGGGTGAAGGAGTCTGAAAAAGTGATGGTTTTAGCCATAAATTAGATGTTTGAAGGGGAAAAATTATAGGTAGTATTCATGAGTTGGGTGGGGGTATCCACAAAGATCTCAGAAATTATTGCTCATATGTACCAAGAGTCTCCCATATTTATCTGGAAAATACTTTGAATCCTCATTGCTTATCTCCAGGTCTCTTGGCCATTTTTCCATCAAGAGCTAAACCAGTTTCTGAGAACAGCCCAATTGAGGCTTTCCAGTCAGTTTCCTTATAATCCTCTAAGCTAATTAAAGGTACAACCATAGTTTGACCTTCCCTTCTCTGTATCAGTGAGAATGAGTTGGCATTTGTTTCAACACTGTTCTGACTCCAGTGTCCAAAGTAGAAAACAGAACAGTGCTAGAACTATTCCTATGCTAGACCCCATGGCTCCGCATGCCTGTCTTCTCTTCAGCAAGCAGTAACTTCTTATGTGTTCATGGGAAAGACAGAACTCTCCCTCTCCCAACAGGAAAGCCTAACGTTTGCCTCCTTGGCATCACATGAAATGTGAGATACTAAGGACCCCTCGTCCCTCTGTTCAGGCTGCCCTGGAAATGGAGAGCTTAGTAATAGCCCTCTCACATGGTCTGCTTCTGTTTCCATCAAACACAACTATGTCAAAAGGTTTCATTAGTCACAAATACAGGGAACAATAAGGCCATAGCTATTTGGACACAAAGCAAAGACAGAGTCTTATATCTATTATCTAGACTCAAATAAAAAGTGAGCCCACAATTGGGCTATAAATATAAATTGGAACTTGAAGAATTATCTGATATCGGCCACTAATTTTTCTGCCTGTAAACATAGACATAAAATGAGTCTTATAAGCCAAGAGCAAAGATACACATTCCGGTTTATTTCAAAACACTAAAAATATCCCTCTGCCACGTCTAGCAACAATATGTCACATTAGGAACCCAGAGAAGAAGAAACAAAGCATTCCTTAGGGAGATTGAGTGTAGAACAAGGCTGTGTCTCCACTGTGCCCCATGAAGTACATATTCATTCACTTATCCATTCATCAAGAAGTTTTGGTCAAGATCAAATTTAAAAATGAACAAACATATTTCAGGGACAAATGTTCATTATGGAGCAGTCAAAGGAATGCAGGCTTTGGAGTTTCTCAGATCTGTTTGCCACTCAACTCTGTCTCTTATTATCTGTGTGACCTTGGGTGAGTCACTTCACTTCTCTGAGCCTTAGTATCCTCATTTGTAAAATGAGGATAAATATGAACACCTCAGGAGTGGTTATGAGAATTTAATGATATAATGAATGTAAAGCAGGATTAATATAGTGACAGCAGAATACTTGACCCATGGAAGTGTTTTGTTGGCCACCACAGTCTCACACTCACATGCAGAGATAGACAATGACTGACTGAGATTTAGAAACTGTAGATGAAATGAGCACAGTCCTACCGCAGAATGCACGTAATACGTACTTTTTTTTTTTTTTTGCAACTACTTCATACCAGTCACTGGAACAGGGAATACACTGGCAAACTGGCAAACAGAAGTATGGCAAACAGAACTGGCAAACAGAAAATCACATTTGCACTAAAAGATTCCAGGGTTTCTTAAAGAAACAGCTGATTCTGAGTTGGGGCACAAATGAACAAGATAAACCTAGATCTGATTGCCTACATGCAGGAAATACTGGGACAGAGGAACACATGAGTGTGCAAATAACGAAATCTAGACTGGGAAAATCTATTATCCTGTGTTCTTCAGCAGATAAATTGCAAGGAAAAGAAAATAATGTGTAAGCTATAGATTTAAAAAGATTTGAAAAACATAAATTAGTTTTTTTCATGGGCAAAACTAAACTCCAGTGTCTAGGGATACAGATTTAAGTGATAAAACTGGAGAGAGGTGAAAACTGTAAAAGTTAGGACAGTGGATACTTTCGGGAGGAAAGTAGTGGTTGACATTGGGATGGGGTTCAGGGAAGGGGCTTCTGCACAGCTGGTAAGGTTTCAATTCTTGGCCTGGGTATGGCTATAAGAATGCTCACTCCATAGTAGTTCATGAAGTACTGCACTTGTTTTGTATAGCTTTATGCATCTTGCTTTAGGATAAAAAGTAACTTAAGTGGAAGAAGCAGTATGTGTTGAGGGCTGCTATGTGCTAGAGACTTTTCTGGGCCCTATGGCAATGGTGAGGCTCAATCCTGGCCCTGAAGCTTAGAGTTTAGTGGGAGAGAAAGGTAATTACAGTACCATGATCAGGGCTAGACGGGAGGTATATACAGAAGACCATCTGGGAGGGATCACCTGACTGAGCCGGTGGGTAGTGGAAGGCTTGGCTCAATCCTGGCCCTGAAGCTTAGAGTTTAGTGGGAGAGAAAGGTAATTACAGTACCATGATCAGGGCTAGACCGGAGGTACATACAGAAGACCGTCTGGGAGGGATCACCTGACTGAGCCTGGGGGTGGTGGAAGGCTTGCATGGAGCAGCAGGGAGAGGACCTAACTATGTTTAAAAACCCACCACATCCCGGCCCATTCTAAAGATACTGGAATGAAATCAACACCGTGTTCGTTCTAAAAGACAACCAAAATGGGCTTTTGGGAGGGATGTAGGCAGATAAATTGTTCACAGGCCCTTGCTATGCATTTTACACATCTTCACCTCAGTGTCTCATTACCCCATCACTCAGATGTGAGGTAAATGTGGCTTGGAAAGATTACAAAACAACTGGCCCTATATCAACTGGCCAGGAAATAGAAAGTTTTGAATCAAGCATGCATTCTTTTGCCAGAGAAATAGCGGGTCTAGGGTCCCTGACAGGTACAGGTCGTTAGTCTATAGGAGTGAGCAGCCCAGGTCACGAGATGAGGATGGCAACAGACAAGCACAGATCATAAAATATTTAAGTATTGTTTTTATCCAGTAAAATGGCAAGGTGGATTTTTAGTTTGTTTTAATAAGAATACCAAGTATCAGTAAGGGTGCATTTAAAATTTACTGCTAGGGGCAAGTGTAAGTTGACACAGGCTTGCCAGGGGAAACCCTGGGGCCTGCAGTCCCTTTCCCATGTGACAGATGAGGTTTCACATTCAAATGCCCCTGGAAAAGGAAGGACAGCTGTACATGTGATGTACCAGGAAAAAATACAAAGCCTCATAAAGACAGAAGAAAGCATGTCAAACCAAGAGCATGAGTTTTGAACAGAAAGCCTTCAGTTCACATCTCATCATGGCTACCCTCTAGCAACAGATACTACTGAGGAATAGTATGTAAACCCTCTGCCTCCATGTCCTCATCTATAAAATTGGTTATACAGGCACTAGATAGATGCATAAAGCACCTGATTCATGCCAGGTGATCACTGAATTGCATTGTTCTATCAGTTTATGATTGCCATCAGTTTTTACCCTGTTTTGCCCCACATTGGAGGTCAGAGACTTCTTTAACCAGTTGCAATCTGTCCTGGAAAATTCTAGAATTCATGGAAATAAGAGGCATGCCCTCTGATGTACTTGGTTGTGAATGGTAGGCTGGCTTAGAGGCTACACGCATAGAGTCTGGAACCTAATTTCATGGGTTTGAAGCCCAGCTCTGTCACTACTAGCTGCGTGACCTTGGGAAAGTTAGCTAAGTTCATTGTACCTCTGTTTTCCCATCTGTAAAATGGCACTTATCGCATAGGATCTGGAGGATTAAATGTGTTAATATAGTACGTTGCACCTAGCGCGGCTTTCTGACTCCAGGTTTTCTGTATTAAGGAGCTGTTAGGGAGCCTCCTCCCAAGCATCTAGCAGAGTGGGGCCTGCCAGTCTGCTGGAGCCTTTTCTGGACATCACCAGCTGCTCTCAACTCATAGTGACTACTCAGGGGCATCTCAGTTCCTGCTCTGAGATACTCGTTACCATTGCATGGGTTCTGACCTTTGCTTAAGCATTGACTCAGTGAAGTCTAAAGATTGTAAAGGGTTTAATCTTTCTTCTAATACTTTGTTCCTTCTACTGCTCAGCTTAGCACACTGGGGGCATGGCAGCCTCTGCCTCTAACCAGATCCTCTGGGTCTCTGCTCTGTGGGCCATATAGAATCCACACCGGTCATTTCTCTGTATATTCTGTCACCTCCAAAGATATGGGAGGGGGGCTTTAAATCTCCTTATGAAGGAAGGATCCTTTCCTACTGGAGTCAGGGCTGTACATGAAGGCCCCCAGTTCCTCCATGCTAGACGCATCCCCAGAAGCAGCACCTCATGGGCAACACTGTGGAGTCATTTGCCCCCCAGACCAGGGGCATCCCATGGACACTTATTCCAGAAAACTGAAGCTGGGCCACAAAGGCGGCCCTCATCCTTGCTGCCATTTGCCCTGGACCACTTCAAAATGTGGCACATCGGGCTGCAGTGAGCTGAGATTGTGTCACTGTACTCCAGCCTGAGT
Organism: Mandrillus leucophaeus; assembly: GCF_000951045.1. Taxonomy (NCBI): domain Eukaryota; kingdom Metazoa; phylum Chordata; class Mammalia; order Primates; family Cercopithecidae; genus Mandrillus; species Mandrillus leucophaeus. Next base: position 2,056,507 of record NW_012106175.1, read on the forward strand.
GACAGAGTGAGACTTTGTCTCAGAAAAAAAATAAAAAGAACATGGCACATCTACTAGGACACTATGTTCTGGGCAGGCCTTTGGCTTCAATAGTGATATTCTGTGACTTCTCACTTAACAGTTATGGGAAGTCTTTCACCAAGCAGTGTCGTAGGCTGAACATTGACAGTACGATCTGCTCAGTAATGAGGAGCAGATCCCACACCTCACAAAGGTCTCGCAGCCTAGCCTGCCCAGCTGTGATGTCTAGTACCTGCTCACGTGTAGCCAGGAAGCATTCGTGAGAATGGCTGATAAGAGAGGCCAACCCAGTGAGACTTTCTCACTGTGCTTGATCCCAAAGGGCTGTTCTGTTTCTGCATTTCTTCTAATAGCAGTTTACCCAGAGAGAGAGAGAGAGAGGCAGAACATTGGAAACCTGTTCATTAAGAAGATTTTAGCACAGTGTCAACCCCCTGTAAGTCATATGTCCCTAATAAACTTAAAGCTTTTTATCTGTGGAGTAAAGCACAAATGGTCACTTAAAATCTTGAAAAACATACTTTATATCACAACCAAATCAAGTGTTAATTTGTCTTTCTCTGTCTCCTGGCCAGTCTGGTGCCCCTCCAGCCTTCTTTTTACTCCCTTCTGCTTTGCCTTCGTGATCTTTCTAAAAACCACCACTCCCTTGCTAAGACACATTTCCCAAATCCTTATTTCGTCCTTGCCCTGGATTTGCTGGTGGTAAGGAAATCTAATCATAGCTAACATGTAATGAGCACTTAAGTGTTTCAGTGGTATCAATTCATTTAATTTAAGGGATATTGATATACCAGCAATGACATTAGAGAGAGAGAGATTAGAAATACTTGAACGGACTTTTAAAAATTTTAATAGTTACCCATTTATTTTAATGCGTAGGAGAAAAGGTATAACTTACACATTAAAACATGACTTCACAGTTATAAAATTAAATAAAATTATTTTAGGCTGGGTGTGGTAGCTCATGCCCGTAATCCCAACACTTTGAGAGGCCAAGGTGGGCAGATTGTTTGAGTCTAGAAGTTCGAGATCAGCCTGGGCAACGTGGTGAAACCCCTCTCTAATTAGAATACAAAAAATTAGCCGATCATGGTGCTGCACAGCTACAGTCCCAGCTACTCGGGAGGCTGAGGTGGGAGAATCACCTGAGCCCAGGAGGTTGAGGATGCAGTGAACTGAGATCGCACCACTGCACTCAGCCTGGGCAACTGGAGTGAGACTCTGTCTCAAAAAATAATAATAATAAATAAATAAATATATTTACATATACATGTATACATGCACAGTTTACTTAAGTAAAAGTGAACTAGTTTAAATGAAAATATTAAGAAAGTGATAGAAGAGGTATGTGAATTTGTCCATTGATTTAACAAATACTTCCTTTGAGAGCCTCCCACCTGGCAGGCATTTCTGTGGAGCCTGCAAATGCAACAGTGAACAAAGACGACGAAGACTCTGGACCTTCAAAAGACCCAAAAAAGCCCTTTAAGAAACAAGTTATCCGAATGGCCAGTAAACACATGAAAAGGTGCTCAACTTCGTTATACATTGGGGAAATGCAAAATTTAAATCCACAGTGAGCTATACCAAGCACCCACCAGAATTGCTTAAAAAAATAAATTTTAAAAGATGATATCAGGATTTGGCAAGAATGCAGAGCAACTGGGAGCATTGTATATTGCTTGTGGTAGTATAAATTGGTACAGCCTCTTTAGAAAACTATTTGGCAATATCTGCTAAAGTAGACCCAGTAGTTTCATTCCTAGTCACCTACCCAGCCGAAAAATACATGTGTTTACTAAAAGACATGTATAATCTTTGAGAAATAAACAGGTCTCAGAAAATGCTAATTGAAAGAACTAAAACCTATTCTGGAGCAAAGAAGTAGCAACAGCAATAAGACATTATCCATGTCCTGGAGGATAATAGATTACTGTCACTGAATACACTTTTTCTGAGCGTGTACTGTGTTCTGGATTTTATGCTGGACACTTGAAATACAGGACTAAATCCAAGGTGTCCCTTACCCTCTCAGGAATACACAGTCACTCACCTCAGCAATCAGGAAAGATAAGCCTTTTGAACTTTGCTCAAGGAAATTTGGATGAATGAACATCAATATGGGTAACCTTGGTTTACATTCTATATAAATATGTTTACGTAAATATATAGTATCTCTTCACAAGAGTAGGAACTTTGCATTATTTCCTGCTATATCCCCCAGAACTAGAGCTGTGTCTGGCTCATAGTAGGGGCTCTGTAAGTATATGCTGGCTGCCTGGATGGACGGATGGAAACGAACAGTGAGGAGAAGAGATCCAGAATCTGCAGACAAACTGCCCCTGCAGGAGACAGGGGACTCCCACCATATAAGGAATATTCCACAGAAGAGTCCGACAAACCCTACTTATCAGGGTTGTCTGCCAAGGACACTCACCAGCAATTGGAATTGTTCAATCAACCATGGAGGTTTTTATTTTTTTCACTTCAGACATAGATTAATATTTCAGGAAAACAAGGTTCTAATTTACAACCAAGACCTTTGGTTTAATCAGCAAAGGAAGAAAAGTCTGGGAACATTATTGCCTCACTCGTGTTTTCCCATTGCATTCCTGGCTGGGTTTACCTTTTTGGCCTTCAATTATTCCATTCTCTCACATGGTTTTATCTCAGACACTTTGGGATGAAAATGTGATTTGCCATTTAGAGGTTTCAGCAAAAATCGCATTCAAGTCAGCAAATTGAGAGCCTGATAAAGCAACAGAGAGTTGGGGCAAGGCTTTGAAGGGATGTCTTTAAAGTGTTTTTAATTAAATCTGTGTCATGATTTAGGATGGTTAAGAATCATTTACATGCAATATGGGGTCTGTTTGGAATCTCAGTCGTGCTGTTTTTATAACTGTAGCATTAGTCATGCAACCTAAGGGCAATGTGACAAGTTTGCTTCTTCAGTCAAATATTTGTGAGTAGCACCTACTGTGTATACCTACCCTATACTAGGCACAAAGCTAGGTTCTGTGGGGAGTCACCAAGAAATACTTGGCAAAGCTCCTGTCCTATCATGTCAGGGGCTGGACAACATAACCAGGTCATAAAATAACAGAAAGGGGAAGGAGAGGGTCAAAGGCACAAACAACATTAAGAGAGCAGCCTCTGTATGCCAGGATCTGCTCTATGAGCTTTGCCTACATTTACTCTTTTATTTGTCATAGCAGTCTGTGAAGAGGATTAATTATCCCATGTCATAGATGGGAGACCTGAGGCTCTGAGAACTGAAATGACTTATCTTAGCCATATATCTCCTTAACTGGTCTCTCTAAAAGCCTGCTCTTACTAGGGCATATCTTGATGTCAACCTTTTAGAACACATTGAAGGGTGTTATAAGAACCAATTCCCCAAACTCATTATTAGATTAATAAAGGGTGATGTTGAGGACGCAGCTGTCCACATCACAGAATGTCTTCTTTTGAAAACCCACAGAAGGATTTCTATCTGGACTCTATACAAGAAAAAAATCTGTGTTTCTTTTACAACAGATGTCTTTTAATTTTACGGACATAATAAGACAATATTACATCAAGTTTCCTTTTGCATTGGCTGCTACAAAGCTTAGAACCAATTGTGTGACCTCTTGCTAAAGAATATAAACTCTGTCATCATACATTCAGGGCACGAAGCATATATACCTCCTCCAAGGGTTCATATTAATATTCCCTCTCAGTCTGTGTTCCCAAAAAGCAAAGCCCAGTGCAAAAGTTTATGACCTTCTTCACAAGAGTATAAGCCCAGGGAGAGGAATGTGAGAGGTAAGAGAGTGAGACAGACAATGAGGGAGGTAAACAAAAGGGTAGTTTATCAAGCTGGATACCTCTTCTGATCAAATTCAGCTGATTGCTCTTCCAAAGCAATTATTTTTTGTTTATTTGTTTTTGTTTTTGAACTTCAACTTTTAACTTCTGGGGTACATGTGCAGGATATGCAGGTTTGTTATATAGGTAAACGTGTGCCATGGTGCTTTCCTGCACATATCAACCCATCACCTAGGTATGAAGCCCAGCATCCACTGGCTATTCTTCCTGATGCTCTCCCTTCCCCCACTTTACCCCCAACAGGCCCCAGTGTGTGTTATGCCCCCTAATGTGTTGATGTGTTCTTGTCATTCAGCTCTGACTTATAAGGGAGAACACGCATGTTTTGTTTCCAGTTCCTACGTTAGTTGCTAAGGATAATGGCTTTTAGCTGCATTCTTATCCCTGCAAAGGATATCCTATCATTACTTTTTATGGCTATATAGTATTCCATGGTGTATATGTACCACATTTTCTTTATCCAGTCTATCATTGATGGACATTTGGATTGATTCCATGTCTTTGCTATTGTGAATAGTGCTGCAATGAACATATGTGTGCATATATCTTTATAACAGAATGATTTATATTCCTTTGGGTATATATGCAGTAATGAAATTGCTGGGTCAAATTGTATTTCTGTCTCTAGGTTTTTGCAGAATCGCCACACTGTCTTCTACAATGGTTGAACTAATTTACGCTCCCACCAACAGTATAAAAGCACTCCTTTTTTCTGTAAACTCACCAGCATCTGGTGTTTCTGGACTTTTTAATATTAGCCATTCTGACTGGCATGAGATGGTATCTCATTGTGGCTTTGACTTGCATATCTCTAATGATCAATCAGTGATGTTGAGCTTTTTGTAAATATGTTTGTTGGCTGCAAGAATGTCTTCTTTTGAGAAGTGTCTCTTGATGTCCTTTGCCCAATTTTTAATGATTTTTTTCCTTGTACATTTGCTTAAATTTCTTGTAGGCTCTGGGTATTAGATTCTTGTCAGATGCATAGATTACAAAAATGTTCTCCCATTCTACAGGTTGTCCGTTCACTCTGATAGTTTCTTTTGCTGTGCAGAAGTTCTTTAGTTTAATTAGATCTCATTTGTCAATTTTTGCTTTTGTTGCAATTGTTTTTGGTGTTTTCATCATGAAATCTTTGCCCATGAATATGTCCTGAATGGTACTGCCTAGGTTTTCTTCTAGAGTTTTCATAGTTTTGGGTTTTACATTTGAGTATTTAATCTATCTTGAGTTAATTTTTGTATAAAGGTGTAAGGAAGGGGTCCAGTTTCAATTTTTTGCATATGGCTAGCCAGTTCTTCCAGCACCATTTATTAAATAGGGAATCCTTTCCCCATTGCTTATTTTTGCAAGGTTTGTCAAAGATCAGATGGTTGTAGGTGTGTGGTCTTATTTCTGAGTTATATATTCTGTTCCATTGGTCTATGTGTCTGTTTTTGTACCAGTGCCATGCTGTTTTGGTTACTGTCCCCTTGTAATATAGTTTGAAGTCAGGTAGCATTATGCCTCCAGCTTTATTCTTTTTGCTTAGGATTGACTTGGCTACTCAGGCTCTCTTTTGGTTCCATATGAATTTTAAAATACTTTCTTCAAATTCTGTGAAGAATGTCAATGGTAGTTTAATGGGAATAGCATTGAATCTATAAATTACTTTGGGCAGTATGACCATTTTCACAACATTGATTCTTCCTATCCATGATCATGGAATGTTTCTCCATTTGCTTGTGTCCTCTCTGACTTTCTTGAGCAGTGGTTTGTAGTTCTCCTTGAAGAGGTCTTTTACTTCCCTTGTTAGCTGTATTCTTAGGTATTGTATTTCCTTTGTAGCAATTGTGAATGGGAGTTCCTTAATGATTTGGCTCTCTGCTTGTCTGTTGTTGGTGTATAGGAATGCTAGTGATTTTTGCACATTGATTTTGTATCCTGAGACTTTGCCGAAGTTGTTTATCAGCTTAAGAAGCTTTTGGGCTAAGACGATGGGATTTTCTAGATATAGGATCATGTCATCTGCAAGCAAAGATAACTTGACTTCCTCTCTTTCTATTTGAATACCTTTTATTTATTTCTCATGCCTGATTTCCTGGGCCAAACTTCCAATACTATGTTGAATAGAAGTAATGAGAGAGGGCATCCTTGTCTTATCCCAGTTTTCAAGGGGAATGTGTCCAGCTTTTACCCATTCAGTATGATACTGGCTGTGTGTTTGTCATAGATGTCTCTTAGTATTTTCAGGTATGTTCCTTAAATATCTAGTTTATTGAGAGTTTTTAGAAGGGATGTTGAATTTTATCAAAGGCCCAGGGTGGGTATTGACCTGTTGTTGGCCTGGATGCTCCTGTAGGGGGTGTCTGGAGACCCCTGTTGGGAGGTCTCACCGACTCAAGAGGGACAGGATCATGCACCTACTTAAAGAAGCAGTCTAGCCAGGTGCGGTGGCTCATACCTGTAATCCCAGCACTTTGGGAGGCCCAGGCAGGTGGATCACCAGGACAGGAGTTCAAGACTAGTCTGGCAAACATGGTGAAATCCTGTCTCTACTAAAAATACAAAAATTAGCCAGGCGTGGTGGCATACACCTGTAATCCCAGCTACTCGGGAGGCTGAGGCAGGAGAATCACATGAACCTGGGAGGCGGAGATTGCAGTAAGCTGAGATGGTGCTATTGCACGCTAGCTTGGGTGACAGAGCGAGACTCCATCTCAAAAAAAAAGGCAGCAGTCTGGGTGCTTTTTGGTAGAGCGGGTGTGCAGTGTTGGGGGTAAGCCTTCCTTGTCCAGATTGCTTGGGCTCTCCAGAGCCAGCAGGCTGGAAAAGTTGAATTGACTGAACTGCAGAGATGTTGGCCGCCCCTCCCACCAGGGACTCCATCCCAGGGAGGGATTAGAGTTCCATCCATATAACCATGGCTGGAGTTGCTGATATTCCTGCAGGGAGGCCCTGCCCAGTCAGGAGGGATGGATTGGGGTCCCACTTGAAAAAGCTATCTGGCCACGATCTGGCACAGCCTCTGTGCTGTGCTCGGGGGGATTCCTCCTTGACTGAACCACCTGGACTCCCTGGAGCCAGCAGGCTAGAATGGCAGAGTCAACTTCACCGCAGAAATGGCGGCCACCCTCACCTCAGGAACTCATTCGTCTCAGGCAGTCTCCAGCCTGTTGCCAGTGCTGGCTGGAATTCCAAGCCAGTGGGTCCTAACTTGTGAGGTGGCATGGAAGTGGGGTCCACAGAAGGACACTTCTTAGCTCCCTGGATTCAGCCCTCTTCCTAGGGGAGAGTACGGATGGATCTCCCGCCTCGCAGGATTCCTGGGGCCAGAGTCTATAAAACTCCTGGGTCTCTGAGTGAGCCTGAGTGACTGCTCTGCCGAGACTCCACACAGCTCTGTGTATCAGACCCAAGACCCTGATGGCACAGACTCATGAGGGAATCTCCTGATCCGCAGGTTGCAAATATCTATGGAAGAAGCCTGTTTTTCCGGGAGGGGTCATACAATCACTCACAGCTTCCCTTGGCTGGCGTTGGGGGTTCCTTTGGCTCTGCACCACTCCTGGATGGGCAGTCGCCCTGCCTTGCTTTTCTTCCTTCTCCGTTGGTCAAGTCTTCCGCCTATTCGGTCCCAATGCCAGAACCTGGATATTTCCGTTGAAGGTGCTGAATTCACTTGATGTTTTCATTCTCTATGCGACATGGACTGCAGCTGTTTCTAATTGGCCATCTTGGACTCTCCCCCAAGACATTTTCTAATAATCCAAAGCAATTACTAACTAAAAATAATTATTGTGTCTTGTGTAAGAAGAGAAAGAGAGAAGAGTTTATCCACTGGCGCCTGTCTCCAATCAGCCCAAGACTTTTTCCTGCAGTGTTCATTCCCCTGCATACCTGAATTGGCAGGGGCATGCATTCGGCCACTCTTCAGGGACAATTAGGGAGCCCCCCTGATGGAGTGAGGTGCTGTTGGGTTGCACCTTTGGGAAGGCCATCCCTGGGCAGCAGCTGGGTGAACCACACAGAGTATTTGCCATGAAGGCAGCCAGTGCCAGGTGGCCATGCCCTCACCTGTCCTGCCCCAGATGGTGCCCAGCTCAGAGGGAGCCCAGAGACATGTATGACACCTCTATCCAGTTTCCCTTCCAGGACTACTATTTCCTTTTAAAAGAAGTCCTGTATTGATTTTATTCTCACAGCCACATTCAGTTTTTGATGGGTCAAGGTACAAATAAAATGAAACAATTATTTGTTTTGTGCTAATTCACTCTCTTTAATCAAAGTTGTATCCTCAAGGCACCCCTTCTCTTTTATCCCCTGGAGTGACCCAGAGTAGCTAAAGTGGATTCTTGAGGATGTCTTGTCACAACCACTAGCTGTTGTCACCGTCTCTTTACCACAAAAAGGTACCCTTGAATGGAATGTCTCAGGCCAAGTATAAAGATTTTGTTTCCTGAAGGATTTCCTCTCAGCCTTGGTTACTATTGTCATTGGAAATCCAAGATTGTACAAAGACGGTGTGCCTTTGGAATCCTCAACACTGAGCACTCTGTCTGGCATTGTGAGCACTTGAATGTTTTTTTTTTCCACTAAACTAAATAATTAACAATCATTATATCAAAATTACAACCATTTATTGAACATTTACTATATGCCCAACAGTGCACTGGCTGGTTTGCCTTGTCTAATCTTCATACAACTCAACTATTACCAGCTGTGGCTCCGTTATATAATCTGATGAGAAAACCTACTTTCTGTGGTTATAAATTTTGCTAGAAATAATTCATATACCTGACTCTGAAAAGCAGGGAGCTTCCACTGACCCACTATGGAGCCCTTACAGAATTCGTCATCTGAAGATGCTTATCTTTCTCTCGACTCCCTTGGACTCAAGGTTTGCCTTTACAACTGCATGAGTCACAGCCCCATCTACCGAGTATAATAAAAGTAATCTACCTTTCTGGAATTCAGCAGCTAGGCAGACTTTAATTACCTTCTGTCTTCAAGGACCCCAATGTGTAATTACTTTGATTGGACCTTATAATTAAATGGTCAGCCAAGGACATGGGAGGATGCCTTTGGCTTGGGCATTCTTTTCTTTTTCTGGGCTGAGAACTGTAACCTAAGAAACAAAAGGCCACCTGGGTGTTGAGCTGCCCAGTGGCCTGGGATGCGGAGGGAGCATTCGGAGATAGTGAGGCTGCTCTTTATGCAGGACAGCTCTGCTCACTGACAGAATTGCCTTTGGTGTAGGCAGGGTGTGGTAAAAATCACCCAATCCTCAAATGCTTCCCACTGAGTGTCCCTGATTGCCCTGCCCTGGTATCTGAAGTTCTGCCTCTTGTTATGCATGGGGTACAGGTACCTAATAATCCTATAAAAATGCAGAGGTTCTGGTGGGGTGCAGTGGCTCACGCCTGTACTCCCAGCACTTTGGGAGGCTGAGGTGGGCGGATCACGAGGTCAGGAGATCGAGATCATCCTGGCTAACATGATGAAACTCCGTCTCTACTAAAAAAAAAAAAAATTAGCCGGGTGTGTTGGCGGGTGCCTGTAGTCCCAGCTACTCAGGAGGATGAGGCAGGAGAATGGCGTGAACCCAGGAGGTGAAGGTTGCAGTGAACCAAGGTCGCGCCACTGTGCTCCAGCCTGGGCGACAGAGCGAGACTCTGTCTTAAAAAAAGGTTCTCATTAAGAAGTAGGAAAGGTTGGAAATTAGGGAACTTCATGGGGAGCTCAGGGCTCCCAAGTAGGGGTTCCGAAATTCAGAGTTGGCTTGTAAGCCTTGAGGACTCTGAAAACAAGTATCTTTTCTTTTGTCCACTCGGTGTAACACTCAGGCATTTCCTCTACTTGACTGTCAGAGGCTGGTCCAAAAAACAGCCTTATTGGTAATTGTTTAAAGACCCAGAAAATATCTGGGTAACATATAGGACCCAGAAAGAAAGAAACACTTCAGAATTAGGAATGCATTCAGAATACCTGCGAGGGAAAGACAAACTTTCTGATATGAGCAATCCCATCATGGAACCAAAGCAAACCATTCAAGCAGGATTCTACGGTCATGAATATAAAACAAGGAGTATACTAAAGGACAAGAAATTGGGATGTTTCTGAATCAAAGTGTTGGGCCTGTGTATTCTTTGCCTGTGTTTGATTAGTGTTGTTTTTTACTGTTGGTTTGGTTTTCATGTTTGCTCCGTTGGCTGGAAAAGCCAGCCAAGGAAGAAATACCTCCTAGAGTTCAGGAAAGCTGGGCTCTGGTCCCAGTCCCCCAACCTCATAAGCTGCCTCTGATGAAATCATTGTACTTCCTCTGGCCTTACTTTTTTCATTTGCAGAATGCATATTATACCCACTCGTCCTCCCAGGGAGACTGAGGAGAAAATGGAATATTGTGGGAGTACTTTGAAAATAATAAAGTATTATTTTATTAACGGAAAATGATTAGTACTGTTGCCATCAACCGTGGCTATTAAGAATCTATTAATACAAATTAACCCTAAATCTGAGAAATGAAGTGAGAATAAATAAATAAATAATACCTCAATTAACAGGCATAAAGAATTTAAATCATTATGATTGAGTACCAGTCTTGTTCCTCTCACTTCTAGTTGAGTGTTCAGATGAAGGGAAGGAACCCCTGATACTGTTTAATGGTATGAATATTGCTGCTGAGAGAGCCAGCCTTTCACTTAACACACATGGTGCCCAAGGTACCTCATTCCCAAATCAGTCACTCTCTCCCTCCACCCAGCTTGCTCTTGTTCTGTTTCTCTCTCTCCTGCATACTTTCTAGCTTGCCAATAATTAAGTTCCTGAAATTCCATTGCTTCCTCATTAGGCTAAGGGATAAAAAAGATTCAGTTCAGATGTTTGCAAAAGCAGCCCTGGTCACTCTAATGCTCTTTGGAGGCTGTTGGCTTCAATGGCCACCACACAAGGATAACCTCCTCATACAGTCCTCCTGCAAACCAGCTTTCTCCTCCTCATACAGTCCTCCTGCAAACCAACTTTCTCCTCCTCATACAGTCCTCCTGTAAACCAACTTTCTCCTCCCCATACAGTCCTCCTGCAAACCAGCTTTCTCCTCCCCATACAGTCCTCCTGCAAACCAGCTTTCTCCTCCTCATACAGTCCTTCTGTAAACCAACTTTCTCCTCCCCATACAGTCCTTCTGTAAACCAACTTTCTCCTCCTCATACAGTCCTCCTGCAAACCAGCTTTCTCCTCCCCATACAGTCCTCCTGCAAACTAGCTTTCTCCTGTTCATACAGTCCTCCTGCAAACTAGCTTTCTCCCCATACAGTCCTCCTGCAAACCAGCTTTCTCCTCCTCATACAGTCCTCCTGCAAACTAGGTTTCTCCTGCCTAGCCTGAAGGCTGGATGCAGGAAGGAGGGACACCCCTGCATCCTTAGGGCTTAAATGAAATCCTTCAGGAGGCCTCGGCTCCTCTCCCAGACAAACTCTGTAAGGGCTCCACAGTACGTTATGCTTTTCAGAGTCAGTTACATGAATTTTTTCTAGCAAAATTTATAACCATAGAAAGCAGGTTTTCTCATCACATTATACAATTGAGCCACAGCTGGTAAGAGTTGAGTTGTGTCTCCCAAGGCCCTCCCCCTCCCACAGTGTCTAGTTCCATCTGACTTACAAGAATCCTTACATGGACACACTATCCAAATTCTCATCCAATAAATAATTGTTTTCTTTTTCTTTCTTTCTTTCTTGATAGTACTGCTTAGTGGCTTAGAGCAGAACTTCTCAAACTTTAATGTGCATGTTAATTGCCTGGAGATCTTGTTAAGATTCAGATTCAGAAGGTCTGCGGTGAGGTCTATGATTCTACATTTCTAACCAGCTCCCAAGGGATGCCTGTGCTGATGGTTGATGGCCCACAGTTCAAACAGCAAGGCTGTAGACACAGACTCATTGTGTGACCTTGGACACGTTACTCCACCTCTCTGAATACTTCAGTCTATTTGTAAAATGGAGAAAATAATAGTTATACCTCCAAGAATTGTTGGGAGAATAGGCAATGCATGCAAAGATCTTAGCCCAGGGTATGGCACAAAATGTATAAAAACGGGCTGTGCTTAAGGTGGTAGTGGGTAAAGGGTAAAATAAAAAAGAGGGAACCTTCTCCCAAGTGGTCCTTTCCCCAGGGAGATGTTTCAGAGAATCAGAAGAGCACATCTTTCAGGCTCAGCACTGTCTGACCTGAAAGTCAACTAATTCTACACCTCTAAATGGAGAGAATTGTAGCAAATGAACACAGCCTTGTGGGGCTGAGCAGTGAGGGATGCAGGCCTGTTTGCATATAGGGTAGACAGAGGACAGCTGCTGACCCCTGTACCCCACAGTTCACTGGGAAGGCAGTCAGGAATTGAGCCCTTATTAAACAGCTTGGGGAGGCTTAGGCATGCAGGAGCCACTGAGCAGAGGTGGTCTTTGGTTATCCTGTGTGTGGTCAGCCCAGCGCTTTTAAACACCTTTTGGAAGATGAGCTTTTTGTTTGTCTAAAGTATTCATGAATTACATATATTGATCAACACTCTTCAAAATACCTTGAGAATGAGAAGTCAGAGCACAGTGTGCCTGGCATCTGTGAAGAATTTCAGGGCAGCGGATGGGGCGCAGTGGAGTGGAGTGTGGAACTGGCCTTGGAAAGCTGACTGCTAGGGAGAAGTGGAAGGAGATGAGACAGCAGAGCAGAAGTGGCATACACAAAGTCTAGCATAAAAGGGGAACATTGAGGAAATCAGTTTGCAAGGATTGTGTGTTGCAAGGATTATAGAAGCAAGGATTGTGTGTTGAGCAAGATGAGTGTGTTGTTTCCTAGTGCAACCATACAAGGCACCACATGTGTAGTGACTTCAACACAAGTTTATTATCTTACAATTTTGGAAGTCAGGTGTCTGAAATGGGTCTCTGGGGCTAAAATCAAGGTATTGGGAAGGCTGTGCTCCTTCTGGAGGCTCTGGAGGAGCTTCTGTTTCCTTACACTTTTCTAGTTTACAGAGGCTACCCACATGCCTTGGCTCATAGCCCCTTTCAACTCTAAGGTCAGCCACTGCGTTATTCAACCTCTGCTTCCATCATCACATCACGTCTGACTCTCCTGCCTCCCTCTTTAATTGTGAGGACTTTTGTGTGGCACTGGACCCACCTGGATGGTCCAGGATACTCTTCCCATTTCAAGATTCTTCATTTAATCACTTCTGAAAAGTCCCTTTTGCTGCTTAAGTACAGTCATGTGCCACATAACTACGTTTCATTCAATGTACACTGCATATACGAAGGCAATCCCATGAAATTATAATACTGTAGCACCATTTTACATTTTTGATATTTACTTTTATCTAAATAAACACATACTTATCATGTTACAACTGCCTACAGTATTTGGTACAGTAACTTCCTGTATAAGTCCATAGCCTGGGAGCAATAGGCTGTATCCTAAAGCCTAGGTGTGTAGTGGGCTATGCCATCTAGGTTTGTGTGAGTGCACTCTATGATGGTCCACAATCATGAAATAACTGAAGGACACATTTCTCAGAATGTGTCCTTGTTGCTAAGCTGCATGACTGTAACATCTTCACAGGTTTCAGAGATTAGGACATGAACCTATATGGGAGCCATTATCCTGACAACACAATAGGAATGGCCTTCATGTGCCAGCTCTCCAGGATGTTGTTGGAAATTCAACTTTTTAAGAAAATTTCTTAAAAGGAACAAAATTATGATCCAAGAGTTGAAGATAGAAGAAAAAAGAATTTTTCATGATTCAGCTATAGCCCCTAGTTTATACGTAGAAGTTTACCCTCACACAAGGACCTAGGACCCACAGTATGTGGCATAGTGGTGGGGTCTGCTTCCAAGGGGACCCCTCAGGAAGAGCTGTGGGAAAGACATTTACAGGTGATGAGGAGCTTTGAGAGCCTGCCATCTTCAGCCTCCCCTTTCTCTTCTCAAAACTGCCCACCCCTTAGCAGATAAATCCACAAAATCCCTTAGAACCTCAGGCATAAGAATCAATGCCCTCCGAAATAGTCTTCAGTCTGAGCATCTCATCCACTTCTGCCAGATCACTAGAGAGGGAGCCTACAAGGCCTTGCAGGCAGTTCCGAGGTTCCAGCTCTTCTTAGCTTTCTCTGTGTGGAGCAGGATGCCTGATACATGGCAGACTCCGTGCATATTTAGTTAACAGATGAATGAATGAATGAGGTTTATGGACCCTTTCATGAGAGCCTTTACTGTCATTATTTAACAAGGGGTCCTCCTTGTAAAAATAGTACTTTCTGAACACATATAACATCTTACAATTTACTAATATTATATAGGATTCAAGGAATATTTTTCTCATGCCAAATAAAAGGTGGTGCTCCACTATTCTGACCACTGCTTTTTCTGTCATAGCGAGTAATGGCATCAAATGCAGTGAACACTCTGAGCATTTTTATGCCCCTAGCCCTGTATTTGAGAGCCATAGGGTGGAACAAGAGAAGACCAAAACAGAGTCCTGGACTCTGAGGCCTTCCCAGTCTTGTTCTAAGACTGTATAATCTGGTTCCTGAACAGTGCAGGTTGGATGGAAGTCATGAGGAAGAATGAGCCACACTGATCTCAGTCAACATGGAAGGTCATTTATATTCACATTTTCTTACATCCACAATTACACCAAAGCTTGGAACCAGTACATGCTTTGCCTGTTATTGGCCCTCACAAAGTCTATCCTGAGTGACTCATCAGAACCCAGCATGGAAGTGTGAGGACTATTCCACCTTCTCTCCAGAACCACAGAAAGGTGGCAGGAGGGATGCTTTTGTGTTTGTGGCATTTGTTTTGATTTTGTTTGGGAGGGGAAAGAGTATTACTGGATTTTAATCAATTAGTTTCCAGAGCTTTCTATGAGATCAAAACTCAAGTGAAAATTCCGCTTGGCAAATATCCATAACAGCCTGTGCTTAAGATCTTAGATATCCTAATGGATTTAAAACTGCAACTGTTCTTCAAGTATTTCTACAAATTCCCCCAAACTTAACAGACTAACCTGTAGTTCAAAGAGAGTATCCTTTTTTTTTTTTTTTGGCTGTGGAATTCCAAGCCTGTTGACAAGCCTTCTCTTGAGGCCCCTGTGAAATGCAAATTGGCCTTTCTGCAGAAATCATTCTGCGAGGGGAGCAGGTGATCCAGATGTGGCTGGAATGGGTTTGTCTTTTCTAGAGCAATGATGTGATGTTCACGGCATGACCCCACTGATGGCCTTTAATTTCATTCAGTGGCTCTGAATTCCACCAGAACAAGATTGGTTTGGGAAGCCCATGTGGTGAAAGTTCTGTACTGGGGCTCCATTATCAATGCACACTGTTCTTCTTTGCCACTCCCCCACAGAGCAATCAGATACACACACAGGCAGTCAGGTGGTTGAAGGAGAGTCCCGTTACCATAGAGCTGCTGGTTTACACAGCCAGTAGCTGAGGCAGTCCCCTGTGAGCTCTGAGATGTGGGACATGCTTTCTCGCCAGCACGTGCTGTTTTTCTGTAGGTGGAAACACCCAATTCCATTCAAGATCAGTTCACTTCTCCAAAGGAGCAGCATTTATTATTTGAATTATTTAGGGAAGGCTTATTTACCATCACTGAGATATAGATATGTCAACTAAATTATAATTATGCTTCTCTTAAGATATCCACTGAGATTACTATTTTATTTTTTTAAACTTGCAAGGAGGATTCCACCTCTGTTCTCCTAGACACAGCCTGTATTTATGGATGACCAGCCTCAATATTCTGAGGCAGAATGAAAAATTAATTTTCTTCAAATACATTACTGAGTAGTTAACTGCATCTCAGCAACCTATTTGTTTAATACACTGGAGTCCTCTTCAAAGAGCCTACGATTTATTCTCACCTTCGCCAAGAACTTCTTTTGAACACACATTCCTGAGGACAGCACAACAGAATTTCTGGGCTCCATCCCTGCCACTAACAAGCTGTTTTATCTTGAGCAAGTCACTGGCACTCTCTGAGCCACAGAAAAACTGGCCTAATAATCTGGGAGATCCTCCCACCTACTCTTCTGCAGCTGCCCACAAATACCAGCATCCATGGTGGGAAGAGAGTTACGTGTAATCAGTCTCTGCTATTTATCTGCCTAGGAAAGAATGAAAGGAGAAATTAAGCATGGAAAGAAACATTTTGCATGAAAATATTCTCTCTCTCATTCCTCCCATTAATATTTGCTTCCCCTGGCAAGTCCCTAAGAAGCGGGTAAAGCCATGTCAGGAGATGCCTCCCTCCTTCTGCTCTTTCTTCTCTTTGCCTGAGTGCTCTAGGACCATTTCTTTTTCTCCTTTACACAGCATGAATCTTCCCCTGCCTCTCTTTATTCACACTCCCCTCCTTATGATGCTGCCCTGGACCCCCAGAGTCCTTCAAGCCCTCCCCTCACCTTCTCTTTGGGATAGTAACTTAGCACTGGGTACCCAGGATTTGATCCCCTTGTGGCTAAAAGGCTCTGTGCCCAGTAACAGAGTAAGAGCCTGGGAGGACGGGTGAGGCTCTGCAGAACATGACCACCATTCATCCATCCACTCCCCCTCCACGTTCTTATTTGTGACCGACATTTCTTGTGCACCTACCTCATACCTGGAGGTGTGGAAGGGGATGTGGTTCTTATCCTTGTGGATCAAGGAGTCCAGAGCTCGGCTAACCAATGGAAGAGCCATTAGTCACTTGTGACTGTCAAGCACTTGAAATGTGCTAGTCCAAACTGAGGTGTGCTGCTAGGGTAAAATCCATGATGGAGTGCAAAGAGTACAAAAACAATGTAAAATGTAATAATTTTTAATATTAATTACGTGTTGAAATGATAAATGGCTATATTGGACTGAAGTATTAAATTCACCTGTTTCTTTTTTCTTTTCTAATATGGCTACTGGAAAATGTAAAATGACATGTGTGTCTTGAGTATGTGAGGGACCAGGATGGATAGGGAATGGTACAGGCTGGTGCAGTCACACTGGTCCAGATGGGGTGACGAGGAACATTGGGGGTTGAGCTTTTTCCTGGACTGGGCAGAGGGAGGGAAGAGGGCTCATGCCAGGAACCATGTAAGTATTATAACTTAGGGCCATGAGTTAAAGAAGGAATGCCAGGAGTAACACCTACTCCTTTAGCACTTACAAGGTAAGCCAGTGTTCTAAGTGTTTTACATGTATTAACTCAATCATCACAACCCCTCAAGGTAGTTACTATTGTTATCATTTCTGTTGTTGAAAGAACTGAGGCACAGGCAGGAAATGTAAATCTCCTGAGATCACGCAGTCAGGACATGATCAAATCAGATTTGAACCTGAGGGGTTGGGCTCCACAGGCTCAGCATGGAACTGTGCTATGTATAGCCTCCCTCCAAGGTTGGAATGGGCATCCCCACGGTTTGGGGTGAGGTAGACCCTCTGGTGTGCTAACAGGAGCAGGGGTAGGAGAAAGCACCTGCCCTCTACCCCTGTAGCACAAACCCACCCTTTGCTTCTGTGCCACAGGGCGCTGCCTCTGCTTGTCCTGTCTGCCTTGAATACTCTGACATTTGTCCTCTTCCTTTCCTTCACCATCACTTTCTGATCTCCAAAACTAGGTAAAATCTCTCTATTATGGACTCGTACGACACCTTGTACCTCTACTTATAGGATGTCTTATAGACAAAGTTACATTTATTTACATGAATGTTTTTCTGTCACCTAAGGGAAAAAGCTATGTCTATTTTTGCTCACTTTCTATATTCAGCACCTAACATAATGTGTGACCTGGTACCAATAAATACCTATTGAGTAAATAATCAATTCTTCCTGCAAGATAGGTTTTCTACCTATTTTATCAGTGAAGAAACTGCACTCAGCAAGTTTAAGAAACTTGCCCCAAGTTCTAATCCCAAGTAAGTGGATAGAGCTGAAATTTCCCCTGAGCCAACTCACTTCAAAGCCACTACCTTTCAGTGGAAATCCAAAGAGGTGCTGCTATCCCCAGAATGTGCATGGAAGCCAGAGGCTGGTGAGGAGACCTGTGCAACATGCATTGGCCCCTCCCTAGCTAGAGTCTTATCTCACTCATATCTGATGACTTGTACCCTCCTTCCTTCTCCCCATGGGGCCCTCATCTTCTGTCCAAAACCCTGTGTGTCTGCCAGGGACTTCTCAACTCTTTTTCTTGGACAGATGGCACTGCTGAGTTTGCTCGAATTCCGAGGATTTGGCACAGACATGGCCTTATCCCCAGGAACACACTCCCGGTTTCCAAGCTGGACCCTCGTGTTCTCCTTTTCTACAAGAATCATTTCCGGGGTTGCTAGCTCTTAATGCAGTCATTTGTTCATTCATGCAGTCAGTCAGTTGATCTGCCAATACTAATTGTTGAATGGCTATCATATCCCTTATACTTACCTTGAGAAGCTCAGAGGCTTTTGCAGGAGGGGTTAGAACCCATAGGATGAGACCTCAACCACCTCAACCCCATCCTAAAATGACTTGCTTTGAAGACAATTCCTATTTGGAGGCAAGCGATCTGGTTAGTCTTTGTGCAGTTTATTGTGTTCAGAGAGGGAACACATGAGGAGAAATATTCCCTTTCCTAACTGCCAAATTTAAGACGTGCTTTCTGGCCTGCTCAAATATTAAACTCACTCTGTACATGGGCACTTACAACCCACAACAGACAGGCTGTGGCTGTGCCTCTGCAGCTCTGAATCTGTGCCCAGGGCCCTGACAGATGTCAGCTGGTTCAGGAAATTCATGAGGAAAATATCCCCAGATGAATTCTGTGGCATGTCCTGCAAGCAAAAACCTGGGAGGAGGAAGAAAGCTTGGCGGGCTTAAGAGAGGGTTTTGCTTTTTTGCCTTTTTTTTTTTTTTTTTGATGAGGGGCTCACAGGTAAGAGGAGTCTTCATGCTCAAAATGAGAAGCAGGAACAAATAGGTCAGCAGAGGGAGGGAAGCTTTGAAATGGGGGTAGGAAGAATGGCAGGAGAGACTGGCATTTGCTAGAAAGTGGGAAGGGGCTGGCTAGAGTCTGTTTTGTTCACTGTCACATCCCCAATGCCTGGGAAGTACCTGGAACATAGTGGGTACTCAATAAATACGTGTGAATGAATTGAGTGAATTTCACAGCATGTGTCATCTAGGATTTTTTGTTCCCTGAGATAGTCATAGGTACCTAGCAGGAGGACAAATATGGTCCAAACATTTGGTGAACAGTCTACTCTGTTCTCCACCTTAGCATATTATAGTCTCTGAGAGGTTCTCAAAGTTAACCACACCAAAGCTACCTGGAGGGCTTATTGAAACACAAATGGCCAAGCCCTACTCCTGGAGTTTCTGATCCCATTGGTCTCAGATGAGGCTGGAGAGTTTGAATTTCTAGCAAGTTCCCAGGTGATACTGATGCCCTGGTTCAGAGACCACACTTTGAGAACCACTGTTCTGAGGAATCCCGCTGAAAGAAGCCTGATGGACTGTTAAATGAAGCTTTTCCAAAGCATTTTTTACTCTGGACCCCTTTGTTCATGGTTTATCTTGCAAGACAATCAGCATCTCAGTGGGGAAAGGAAGCCTGAAAGGGTCTGAGGTGAACATTTCCCCAAGTAATAGTGAATGGGGGGCCTCATCTCCTCCTGGCATGTCCCATTCCTCCAGGCTCCTGCAGGATCCAGCACAGGAAATGCACAACCGCCACTTCGTTGAGAGTGGATTTTCTGCCCTAACCTCTGACTCTCCCATCAACACTGCCCTACCTCTGTGGGGGTTTGTGGAATTTGCAAATCAGCCCCAGGCTGGGTGAGGGGAGAAGCTTTGAATTAGATAAGAGACTAATGGAAGTGAACTTTTTAATATAGATCCTCCTCAACTTATAATGGAGTTGTTTTCCAATAAACCCATCATAAGTTGAAAATATCATAAATTGAAAATGTATTTAATACACTTAAGCTACTGAACATCAAAGCTTAGCCTAGTCTACCTTACACGTGCTCAGAACACTTACGTTAGCCTACAATTGGGCAAACCATCTAACACAAAGCTTCCATTTTATAGTAAAGTGTTAAGTATCTCATGAAATTTATTGAATACTATGTTGAAAGTCAAAAACAGAATGGTTATGTTAGTACTGAAAGTACAGTTTCTACTGAATAGGTATTGTTTTTGCTCCATTGTAAAGTTGAACAATTATAAGTCAGGGATCATCCATACATGAAAACAGTGACTTGAGACACTACCAGATCTGCCAAGGTATCATCTAGGGGTAGAAAGGGAGATCTGATTGACACTGCTTAAGGGCAGTGGTGAGAAAAAAAGAGAAAAAAAACCCCTGCTGATTATGTACGCAAAAAACACAGCATGGTGCTAGAGTGCTAGGTACATCATCAGCGCATAATAAAGGTGTGCTTACTTTCCCCGGTGATGAAGTTAAATCCTGGGTGCAAAGCAAGTCTTGATTTACATGATCTAAACACAAATTACAAAGATGGTCTTTCAGGATTGTTTTGGGGATTTGCCCAAATGTTGCTCAACCAAATTTCAAATGAGGGTGGTCTCTTTGACACAGGCTACCTTTCATGTTTCCTGCTCCCTAGCACTCCAGCACCCTGAGTCAGCTGTCACTTTTTGACAGGAGGCCCAGCAGGTGCTTTCTGAGCTGTCATGATTACCTTCCAGTGAAAACACACTGCACTTCTTGCTGCCAGTTTGAAGTGCAGGCAACCTCCTGGGAAGATCTTGAATAGATTTGCAAATGAGAGTAACATCTTTGCCCTGGCATAAAGTTGATCTGGGTGCTAACCAAAGTCTCTCTTTTTTTTTTTTCTTCAACTTAAAATAAAAGTTCAGGGGTACATGTGTGGGATGTGCAGGTTTGTTACCTAGGTAAAAATGTGCCATAGTGGTTTGCTGCACAGATCATCCCATCACCTAGGTATTAAGCTCAGTGTCTGTTAGCTATTCTTTCTGATGCTCTCCCTCCCCTGATCCCACCCCCTTCAACAGGCCCCAGTGTGTGCTGTTCCCCCCACCATGTGTGTCTATGTGTTCTCATCATTCAGCTCCCACTTGTAAGTGAGAAGATATGGTGTTTCGTTTTTTGTTCCTGTGTTAGTTTCCTAAGGATAATGGCTTCCAACTTCATCCATGTCACTGCAAAGGACATGATCTCATTCCTTTTATGGCTACATAATATTCCATGGTATATATGTACATTTTCTTTATCCAGTCTATCATTGATGGAAATTTAGATTGATTCCATGTCTTTGCTATTGTGAATAGTGCTGCAGTGAACATACATGTGTATGTATCTTTATAATAAGATGATTCATATTCATTTGGGCATATATGCAGTAATGAAATTGCTGAGTCAAATGGTATTTCTGCCTCTAGATCTTTGAAGGAATCACCACACTGTCTTCCACAATGGTTGAACTGATTTATGCTTCCACCAACAGTGTAAAAGCATTCTTTTACTCTGCAACTGTGCCAGTATCTGTCGTTTCTGAGTTTTGTTTTGTTTTGTTTTGTTTTTTGAGACGGAGTCTCACTCTGTCACCCAGCATGGAGTGCGGTGGTGCGATCTCGGCTCACTGCAAGCTCCGCCTCCTGGGTTCACACCATTCTCCTGCCTCAGGATCCCAAGTAGCTGGGACTACAGGTGCCCGCCACCACGCCTGTATCTTTTT
>NW_012106175.1:2078483-2136023 GCF_000951045.1 Mandrillus leucophaeus
CAAAAATATTCTCCCATTCTGTAGGTTTTCTGTTCACTATGATGATAGTTTATTTTGCTCTGCAACTCTTTAATTAGATCTCATTTGCCAATTTTTGCTTTCGTTGCAACTGCTTTTGGTGTTTTTGTCATGAAGTCTTTGCTCATGCCTATGTCCTGAATGGTATTGCCTGGGTTTTCCTCCAGGGTTTTTATAGTTTTGAGTTTTATATTTAAGTCTTCAATTCATATTGAGTTAATTTTTGCATATGGTATAAGGAAGGAGTCCAGTTTCAGTTTTCTGCATATGGCTAGCCAGTTCTCCCAGCATGATTTATTAAATAGGGAATGCTTTCCCCATTGCTTGTTTTTGTCAGGTTTGTCAAAGATTAGATGGTTGTAGGTGTGTGGTCTTATTTCTGAGTTTTCTATTCTGTTCCATTGGTCTATGTGTGTTTTGGTTACCAGCACCATTCTGTTTTGATTACTATAGTCTTGTAGTGTAGTTTGAAGTCAGATAGTGTGATGCCCCCAGCTTTATTCTTTTTCTTAGGATTGCCTTGGCTATTTGGGCTCTTTTTGCTTCCATATAAATTTTAAAATCGTTTTTCTAATTCAATGGTAGTTTCTAATAGAATGGTAGTTTCTATTCTATGTCAATGGTAGTTTCATGGGAATACCATTCAATCTACAAATTACTTTGAGCAGTATGCCCATTTTTAAGATATTGATTCTTCCTATTCATGATCATGGAATGTCTTTCCATTTGTTTGTGTCATCTCTAAATTCCTTGAGTAGTGGTTTGTAATTTCTCCTTGAAGAGGTCCTTCACTTCCCTTGTTAGCTATATTCCCAGGTATTTTATTATTTGTTTTGGCAGTTGTAAATGGGAATTCATTCATGATTTGGTTCTCTGTTTGCCTGTTGTTGGTATATAGGAATGCTTGTGATTTTTGCACATTGATTTTGTATCCTGAGACTTTGCTGAAATTGCTTATCAGCTTAAGATGCATTTGAGCTAAGATGGTGGGATTTTCTAGACATAAGATCATGTCATCTGCAAGCAAAGATAACTTGACTTCCTCTCTTTCTATCTAAATACCTTTATTTCTTTCCCTTGCTTGATTTCCTGGGCCAAACTTCCAATACGATGTTGAATAGGAGTGGTGAGAGAGGGCATCCTTATCTTGTGCCAGTTTTCAAGGTGAATGCGTCCAGCTTTTACCTATTCAGTATGATATTGGCTGTGTGTTTGTCATAGATGGCTCTTATTATTTTTAGGTATGTTCCTTCAATATCTAGTTTATTGAGAGTTTTTGTTTTGTTTTTTTGAGACAGAGTCTCACTTTGTCGCCCAGGCTGGAGTGCAGTGGGCCGATCTCGGCTCATTGCAAGCTCCGCCTCCCGGGTTCACACAATTCTCCTGCCTCAGCCTCCTGAGTAGCTGGGACTATAGGCACCCATACCACGCCTGGCTAATTTTTTGTATTTTTTAGTAGAGACAGGGTTTCACCGTGTTAACCAGGATGATCTCGATCTCTATTGAGAGTTTTTAACATGAAGCAATGTTAAATTTTATCAAAGGCCTTTTCTGCCTCTATTGAGATAATCATGTAGTTTTTGTCTTTGGTTCTGTTTATGTGACGAATCACATTATCAAATTTGCATATGTTGAACCAAACTTGCATCCTGGAGATGAAGCCAAGTTTATCATGGTGGATAAGCTTTTAGATGTGCTGTTGTATTCAGTCTGCCAGTATTTTGTTGAGAATTTTTGCATCAACGTTCATCAAGGATATTGACCTGAAGCTTGTTTTTTTTTTTTTTTTTTTTTGTATCTCTGCCAGATTTTGGTATCAGGATGATGCCAGCCTCATAAAATGAGTTAGGTAGGAATCCCGTCTTTTCAATTGTTTGGAATAGTTTCAGTGGGAATGGTACCAGCTCTTCTTTGTACCTCTGGTAGAATTCAGATGTAAATCTGTCTGGGCCTGGGTTTTTGTTTTTTTTTTTTTTTGGTTGGTAGGCTATTTATTACCGCCTCAATTTCAGAACTTGTTACTGGTCTATTCAGGGATTCAGTTTCTTCCTGGTTCAGTGTTGGGATCTAGTATATGTGCATACTGGAATTTATAGTATTCTCTGATGGTTGTTTGCATTTCTGTGGGGTCAGTGATGATATTCCACTTATCATTTCTGATTGTGTCTATTTGATTCTTCTCTTTTTTCCTTATTAGTCAATCTAGCAGTCTATTTTATTATTTTTTTCAAAAGGCAGTTCCTGGATTCATTTATTTTTTTGAAGAGTGTTTCATGTCACTATCTCCTTCAGTTTCACTCTGGTCTTGGTTCTTTCTTATTTTGAATTTTTTATATTTTCATATATTTTTTATTAGGTTTTTGGAGAACAGGTGGTGGTTGGTTACATGAATAAGTTCTTTAGTGGTGATTTTTGTGATTTTAGTGCACACATCATCCAAGCAGTATACATTGTACCCAATATGTACTCTATTCCTCACATCCCTCCCACCCCAAAGTCCATTGTGTCGTTCTTATGCCTGTGCATCCTCATAGCTTAGCTCCCACTCATGAGTCAGAACATATGATGTTTGATTTTCCATTCCTGGGTTACTTCACTTAGAATAATGGTCTCCAATTCCATCCAGGTTGATGTGAATGCCATTATTTTGTTCCTTTTAATGGCTGAGGAATATTCATACATATACTACATATACATATACTAAAATTTCTTTATCCACTCATTGATTGATAGGCATTTGGGCTGGTTCCATATTTTTGCCACTGCAAATTGTGCTGCCATACACGTGTGTCAAGTATCTTTTTCATATAATGACTTCTTTTCCTCTGGGTAGATTCCCAGTAGTGGGATTGCTGGAACAAATGGTAGTTCAACTTTTAGTTCTTTGAGGGATCTCTACACTGTTTTCCATAGTGGTTGTACTAGTTTATATTCCCACTAGCAGTATAAAAGTGTTCTCTTTTCACCACATCCATGCCACCATGCCAACATCTAATTTTTAAAATATTTTTATTATGGCCATTCTTGCAGGAGTAAGGTGGAATTGTATGGTGGTTTAGATATTAGGGTGATACTAGCTTCATAGAATGATTTAGGGAGGACTCCCTCTCTCTCTATCTTTTGGAATAGTTTCAGGATGATTGGTATTAATTCTTTAAAAGTATGGGCCGGGTGCAGTGGCTCACACCTGTAATCCCAGCACTCTGCGAGGCCAAGGTGGGCAGATCACGAGGTCAGGAGATTGAGACCATCCTGACTAACACTGTGAAACCCTGTCTTTACTAAAAGAAAATACAAAAAATTAGCTGGGTGTGGTGGTGGGCACCAGTAGTCCCAGCTACTTGGGAGGCTGAGGTAGGAGAATGGCGTGAACATGGGAGGCAGAGCATGCAGTGAGCGCCACCACACTCCAGCCTGGGTGACAGAGCAAGACTCCGTCTCAAAAAAAAAAAAAAAAAAAAATCTGATAAAATTCAGCTATGAATCTATTTGGTCCTGGACTTTTTTTGTTGGCAGTTATTTTTATGACCATTTAAATCTTGCTGCTTGTTATTGGTCTGTTCAGAGTTTCTATTTCTTCCTGACTTAATCTAGGAGTGTTGTATACTTCCAGGAATTTATTCATCTCCTCTAGGTTTCCTAGTTTACGCACATAAAGGTGTTCATAGTAGCCTGGAATGATCTTTTGTATTTCTGTGGTATTGGTTATAATATATCCTGTTTCATTTCTAATGGAGCTTCTCTCTTCTTTTCTTGGTCAATTTTGCTAATTGTCTATCAATTTTATTTTTTCCCCCAAATAACCAGCTTTTGGTTTCATTAGTCTTTTTATTTTTGTTTGTTTGTTTGTTTTGTTTGTTTCAGTTTCATTTAGTCAACTCTGATCTTTGTTATTTCTTTTCTTCTGCTGGGTCTCGGTTTGATTTGTTCTTGTTTCCCTAGTTCCTTGAGGTGTGACCTTAGATCGTCCATTTGTGCTCTTTCAGATTTATTGATGTAGGCATTTAATGTGATGAAGTTTCCTTTAGCACTGCCTTTGCTGTATCCAAGAGGTTCGATAGGTTATATCACTATTATTCAATTCAAAATTTTTTTTTAATTTTCGTCTTGATTTCATTGTTTACCCAACAACCATTCAAGAGCAGGTTATTTAATTTCTGTGTATTAGAATGGTTTTGAGGGTTCCTTTTGGAGTTGATTTCCAGTTTCACAGTGGTCTGAGAGAGTATTTGATATTTCAATTTTTTAAATATATATTGAGACTTGTTTTGTGGCCTATCATATGGTCTATCTTGGAAAATGTTCCACGTGCTGATGAGTAGAATGTTCTGTAAATATCTGTTAAGTCCATTCGTTCTAAGGTATAGTTTAAGTACATTGTTTCTTTGTTGACTTTCTGCCTTGAGGACATGTCTACTGCTGTCAGAGTATTAAAGCCCCCACTATTACTGTATTACTGTCTATCTCATTTCTTAGGTCTAGTAGTAATTGTATACATTTCGAAGCTGCAGTGTTAGGTGCATATATATTTATGATAGTGATATTTTCTTGTTGGACAAGTACTTTTATCAGTATATAATGTTCTTCTTTGTCTTTTTTAACTCTGTTGCTGTAAGGTTTGTTTTGTCTGATATAAGAATAGCTACCTGCCATTCTGTATTTTTTGAGTGGAGCATTTAAGCTATTTACATTCAATGTCAGTATTGATATGTGAGATACTATTCTATTCATTCTGTCATTTGTTGCCTGAATACCTTGCTTTTTTTCATAGTTTTTTGTTTTATAGATCCTGTGAGATTTATGCTTTAAGGATGTTCTATTTTAGTGTATTTGGAAAATATGTTTCAAGATTTAGAGCTCTTTTTAGCAGTTCTTATAGTGCTGGATTGGTAGTAGTGAATTCTTTCAGCATTTTTTTTTTTGGGGGGGGCATCTGAAAAAGGCTGTAACTTTCCTTCGTTTATGAAGCTTAGTTTTGCTGGATATAGTGTTCTTGGCTGATAATTATTTTGTTTAAGGAGGCTACAGATAGGGCCCCAATCCCTTCCAGCTTGTAGGGTTTCTGGTGAGAAATCTGTTAATTTGATAGGTTTTTCTTTATAGGCTACCTGAGGCTTTTACCTCACAGCTCTTAAGATTCTTTTCTTTGTCTTGGCTTTAGATAACCTGATAACTATGTGCCTAGGCAATGATCATTTTGTGATACATTTCCAAGCTGTTCTTCGAGCTTTTTGTGTTTGGATGTCTAGATCTCTAGCAAAGCCATGGAAGTTTTCCTCAATTATTCCTTCAAATATATTTTCCAAACTTTTAGATTTCTCTTCTTCCTCGAGAATATCAATTAATCTTAGGTTTTGTCATTTAACATAACTTCTTGGATACTTTGTTCATTTTTTAAAAGAATTCTTTCTTCTTTGTTGCAGTGAGTTAATTCAAAAGCCTTGTCTTCAATCCCTGAAGTTCTTTCTTCCACTTGTTCCATTCTATTGCTGAGACTTTCCAGTGTATTTTGCATTTCTCTAACTAAGTGTGTCCCTCCTTTCCAGAAATTGTGATTGTTTTTTACTTATGCTATCTATTTTACTGAAGATTTTTCCCTTCATATGTTGTATTCATTAAATTGGACTTCACTTTTCTCTGGTGCCTCCTTGATTAGCTTAATAATTGACTTTCTGAATTATTTTTCTGGCAATTCAGATGTTTATTCTTGGTTTGCACCCATTGCTGGTGAGCTGGTGTGATACTTTGGGGGTGGTAAAGAACCTTGTTTTATGTTACCAGAATTGTTTTTCTGGTTTATTCTCATTTGGCTAGACTACGTCAGAGGGAGAATTTGGGACTCACGGGCTGCTGGTCAGATTTTTTTGTCCCAAGGGGTGCTCCCTTGATGTGGAACTGTCCCTCTTCCCCTAGGGATGTGGCTTCCTGCAAACCAAACTGCAGTGATTGTTATTTTTCTCCTGGATCTAGCCACCCAGCAGAACTACTGGGCTCCAGGCTGGTACTGGGGAGTGTCTACAGAGAGTCCTGTGATGTGAACCATCTTCAGTTCTCTCAGCCATGGATACCAGTACCTGCTCTGATGGAGGTGGGAGGGGAATGAAGTGGACTCTCTTAGGGTCTTTGGTTGTGGTTTTGTTTATTGTACTAGTTTTGAGTTGGTTGACTTCTAGCCAGGAGGTGGCACTTCCAAGAGAGCATCAGCTGTAGTGGTAGAATAGGGAGGATCAGGTGGTGGGTGAGGCCATAGAGCTCCCAAGAGATTATGTCCTTTGTCTTTGGCTACCAGGGCAGGTAGAGAAAGACCATCAGGTGGTGGCAGGATTCGGTGTGTCTGAGTGCAGACTCTCCATGGGTGGGGCTTGCTGTGGCTGCTTTGAGGAATGGAGTTGTGGTTCTCAGGTCAATGGGGTTGTTCCCAGGGGAATTATGACTGTCTCTGCTGTGTCATACAGGTCACCAGGGAAGTAGGGAAAAGCCAGCACTTACAGTCCTCACCCAGCTTCCATGTAGCCCAAAAGACCAGTCTCACTTCCCCCATACTTATCTAACAGCACCGAGTTTATTTCCAGGCAACTGGTAAGCTGGGCTGAGAACTAGCCCCAGGCTACTGACCTGCCAGCTGAGAAAGCAAGCAGGGCTTTCAGGATTTATGCCTTCCCACTTGCAGCAGCTTCTGTGCTGTGTCTGCACTCCTGATTCACTCCCACCCCCAGGTTCTGTCCAGGAAACTTTGCATTCCATTGAAATTGTTACAAAGTTCAGCTGGAAGTTTCCTTCTTCATGTGGTCTATTCCCATTTCCTCTGGCAGCCCTCCCCAAGAACCCCTGTGAGACAAAGTCAGAATTGGCTTTCCTGGGAACTGAGAGAGCCCACAGGGCTCTTCACCCTACTCTTCCTACTCCTGTTTTTCACTTGGCTGTCTAAATTTGTCTCAGCTCCAGGTAAGTCCAAATCCTTCTCTGGTGATCTGGACCATCAGGTTCCCCAGTAAGGGTGTGAGTTCAGGGGCAGATGATTCCTTTTCACACTTTCACAATTTGGGTACTTACAGTTTTTCAGCTGTTTCCAGGGGCCTGCAGCAGCAATCCACTTCCTTCAAAGCGTCTATGGATTGTCTCGGCTTTCCTGGTATGTTCCTGTGGGTAGTTCTTGGAGCAGTTCACGATGTGAGCCTCCACATGTTGCTCTGTCCATCCAAGTGGGAGCTGCAAGTTAGTCCTGCCTCCCATCTGTAATTTTTATTCTGAGTCCTGATCTTTATTTCTTGTCTTCCGCTAGCTTTGGAGTTTGTTTGCTGCTGGTTCTTCTAGTTGTGATGTTAGGTTAACTTGATATATTTCTAGCTTTTTGATGTGGGCATTTATTGCTATAAATTTCACTCTTAACACTGCTTTAGCTGCATCCCAGAGAGTCTGGCACATTGTCTCTTTGTTCTCGTTAGTTTCAAAAAACTTCTTGATTTCTGCCCTTACTTCATTATTTACCCAGGAGTCATTCAGGAGCAGTTTGTATAATTTCCATGTAGTTATGTGGTTTTGAGTGAATTTTTAAATCTTGTATTCTAATTTAGTTGCACTGTGGTCTGAGAGACTGTTTGCTATGATTTCAGTTCTTTTGCATTTGCTGAGGAGTGTTTCACTTTGATCATGTGATCAATTTTAGAGAAAGTGCCATGTGGCAATGAGAAGAATGTATATTCTTGAGGTGGAGAGTTCTGTAGATAGCTATTAGGTCCACTTGATCCAGAGTGGAGTTCAGGTCCTGAATATCTTTGTTAATTTTCTGTCTCAATGATCTAATATTGTCAGTGGTTTGTTAAAGTTGCTCGCTATTATATTGCGGGAGTCTAAGAACTTGCTTTATGAATATGGTGCTCCTGTACTGAGTGCATATATATTTAGGATAGTTAGCTCTTCTTGTTGAATTGAACCCTTTACCAGTATGTAATGCCCTTCTTTGTCTTTTTTATCTTTATTGGTTTAAACTAGGATTGTGACCCCTGCTTTTTTCTGTTTTCCATTTTCTTGGTAAATTTTACTCCATTCCTTTGTTTTGAGCCTATGTGTGACTTTGCACGTGAGATGGGTCTCGGGAAGACAGCATACTGATGGGTCTTGGCTCTTTATCTAGCTTGCCATTCTGTGTCTTTAAATTGAAACATTTAGCTCATTTACATTTAAGGTTAGTATTGTGTGTGAATTTTATCCTGTCCTCATGATGCTAGCTGGTTATTTTGCAGACTGGTTTATGTGGTTGCTTTATAGTGTCACTGGTTTGTATACTTCAGTGTTTTTGTAGTGGCTGGTAATGGTTTTTTCTTTTGATATTTAGTGCTTCCTTCAGGAGCTCTTGCAAGGCTGGCCTGGTGATGACAAATTCCCTCAGCATTTGCTTGCCTGAAAAGGATCTTATTTCTCCTTCACTTACGAAGCTAACTTCTGCTGGTTCTGAAACTCTGGGTTGGAAATTCTTGAAGAATGTTGAATATTGTCCCCCAATCTCTTCTGGCTTGTAGGGTTTCTGCTAAGAGGACCACTGTTAGTCTGATGGGTTTCCCTTTGTAGGTGACCTGGCCTTTCTCTCTGACTGCTGTTAACATTTTTTTTTTCTTTCATTTGGACCTTGGGGAATTGTATTAGTCTTTTCTCATGCTACTATAATGAACTGCCCGAGACTGGGTAATTTATAAAGGAAAGAGATTTAATTGACTTACAGTTCCACATTGCTGGGGAGCCCTCAGGAAACTTATAATCGTGGTAGAAGGCAAAGGAGAAACAAGCACCTTCTTAACAGGGCAGAGTCAGTGCAAGCAGGGGAAATGCCAGATGTTTCTAAAACTATCAGATCTCATGAGACTCACCCACTATCACAAGAAGAGCATGGGAGAAACAGCCCTGGATCCAATTACCTCCACCTGGTCTCACCCTTGACATGTGGGGATTATTGGGATTATAATTCATGATGAGATTTTGGGTGGGGACACAGCCAAACCATAGCAAGAGTCTGATGATTATGTGTCTTGGGTCGATGTTATGGAGTATCATACTGGGGTTCTCTGCAGTTCCTGAATTTGAATGTTGGCCTGTCTTGCTAAGGTTTGGGAAGTTCTGGATGATATCCTCAAGTACGTTTTCCAACTTGATTCCATTCTCCCCACCCCTTTCAGGTCCCCCAATCAATCATAGGTTCTGTCTCTTTACATAATCTCATACTTTTTGGAGATTTCATTCATTCCTTTTCATTCTTTTTTTTTTTTTTTCTTATTCTTGTCTGCCTGTCTTATTTCAGAAAAATAGTCTTCAAGCACTGAGATTCTTTCTTCCACTTGGTCTATTCTGTTATTGATACTCATGATTGCATTGTGAATGTCTCATGTTGTGTTCCTCTCTAAACTGGCTATCAGCTCCTGTATTATTTTATCATGATTTTTAGCTTCTTTGCATTGAGTTACAACATGCTCCTTTAGCTCAGCAAAGTTCATTATTACCCACCTTCTGAAGCCTATTTCTATCAGTTCAGCCAAGCCTCAACCCAGTTCTGTGCCCTTGCTGGGGAGAGGTGTTGCGGTCATTTGAAGGAGATGAGGCACTCTGACTTTTTGAGTTTTCAGCATTTTTGCATTTATTCTTTCTGAATCTTTGTGGGCTTTTCTACCTTCGATCTTTAAGGTTGTTGACCTTTGAATGGGGTTTTTGTTGATGTTATTTTCTGTTTGTTTGTTTTTCTTTTAACAGTCAGGCTACTCTTCCATAGGCCTGCTGCAGTTTGCTGGGGTTCTGCTCCAGACCCTAGTTGCCTCAGTTTTTCCTGTACCTGTATGTATTACCAGTGAAGGCTGAGAAACAGCAGAGATGATGGCAGCCTGCTCCTGCCTCTGGAAGCTCTATCTGGAGGTTTAGTGACCTGTTGCCAGCCAGAATTGCACCTATAGGAGGTAGCTGGAGACCGTTGTTGGGGGTCTCACCCAGTCAGGAGGAACAGGATTAGAGACCTGCTTAAATAAGAAATCTGGCTGATTTTTGGTAGTACAGCTGTGCTGCATTGTGGGGGACCCTTTCTTGTCCAGACCCTTGGACTCTCCAGAGCCAGCAGGTTATAACAGCTGAGTTGACTGAACCACAGAGATGACAGTCACCCCTCTCCCCAGGAACTTGGTCCTTCTCATGCAGATTCCAGCTGTCACTTTTGGCTGGCTGGAATTCCAAGCCAGTGGGTCTTAACTTGTGAGGTGCCGTTGAAGTGGGGCCCGTAAAATGACACTGCTTGGTTCCCTGGATACAGCCCACCTCCTAGGGGTATGTAGGGATAGATATTCCACCACACTGGGAATCCCAGGGCCAGATTATGCAAAATTCCTGGGTCTCTGTGTGTGGCTGAGTGCCTGCTCTGCCGGGACTCCACACACCTCTGTGAGTCAGACCCGAGGCTCTGGTGGCATGGGCTAATGAAGGGATCTCCTGATCTGCAGGTTGCAAAAATCTGTGGGAGAAGCATGGTTTCCTGAGTGGGATCACTCACTACTTCCCTTGGCTCCATGCTGTTCCCAGGTGGCTGTCGCCCCACCTTGCTTTTCTTCATTCTCTACAGGTCAGGCTGTTTGCCTAGTCAGTCCCAGTGTGAGAGTCTGGATATTTCAGTTGAAGGTGCTGAATTCAGGCATCACTTTCATTCCTCTCTGTGAGGGCCACAGACTGCAGCTGCTTTTAATTGGCCATGTTGGCCCCAGGTCCAGCCTCTTTTTTCTAACGTTTAAATCAGTGGCCTGAGGCCATATGGCCTTGCAAGTCTTAAGAGAATCTGGTTTGCATGGTTCCAATCCTCCTGGTAAACAGCTCTCCATTTTATGAAATGAAGTTGACCCTTCAAATATGTCCTTTGGAGCAGGGGCTTTTGTAGTTCTGTCCATTGTCATCTAAACTTAACACAATAAGGCCGTTGGAGTAAAGAATGGCTTTCTAGAATGCAAGGCACTAAAATAAGGTAACACACTCCTTACTGTAGCATGCTAGTCCACTAGAGCCCAGTCTCACCTCCAGCCACACATCTTTCAAAGATATTTGTTGGAATTTATCATTTCATCATACAATCTCATCTATATTCAAATTCACTAATTTTGTTCTCAACTTTCTCATTTATATTTAACTTATTGATTTATTTTTATTGCCTTTCTGAAATTTTTATTCAGCTCTTTTTCAAACCTGCTTTCCCCGTTCCCTTTCAAACTGCTCCTGTGGTTCCTGTTATGTGAATTTAATCATTTGTTGTGTTTGCTATTTCTCAGACAGGCAAAGAATTGTTTCATCTTTGTTTTGTAATCTTTTACTCTGAGCTTATCTCTAGTAGGAATTGTCTAACACATGCCCTAAGCTGTAAATACATCTCTATTGTGAGGTTTTGAGTTTGTCTTTGCTCAGTGCCCTAAAGACTTCAATGATGCATTTTTAAGTTTGTTTCTGAGTCGAGGATTTCCACAGCATGTGAACTGTGTGCATTTGGACTTGATGCCTGGGCACAGAGCAGACCTGGGCGTCTAACTTCTCAGAGGCCACTTATTCCAAAGTGGTTGGCTGGCTTCCCCCCTGCATCCCTAGGGCAGTGGCAGTGTTTATTCTGGGACCCGAATTCAGACAGTCCTTTGAAGCTTCAGGCTTTATGCAGACATCTCAGCTCAAGTTTTGCGTAGAGAACTTAGGTCCCCATTCTTGCTCCTCACAGACTTTAAAACTCCAGTTGAGGTGGTAGGCCACAGCTCCTCAGCAGCCACTCAGTTTCAACTCCCTGGTGCAGCTACGCTTTCCTTGTTTTTCATTCCTGAAGAATTCCTGAAGAGTTCTGTTTTCTTCTGTTGTTAATGTTATATTATATCCAGCATCTCAATTTATTTGGAAAAGGAAAGCAGTCCCCTATTCAATCAGGCTGAAAATATGTGCTAAAAATTGTATACGCCTTACTTAGCTCAGTTCACACAACAAACCTACGCATAGATACTATTATTATCCTCACTTCACAGATGAGGCTCCCAAGGATTAGAAGGGTTCTGTTATTTTCCCAAAGTCAGAACATGATTCCCTAGAAATTCATGAGGCAGCTGTGATACCTAACTCATTACCCAAAGACTTGGCCTGTAACAACCCCTTTCGCTATCCCGTCTGTCTCATTCTGTGGTTCCTCAAAACCCAGGGCAGCTGGTCACTTAGAAGACTGCTCACTCTGTTCAACCACACTCACATCAAAGCCCTCTCACTATTCTCCTGCTACAAATGGTCCTCTTCCCCTGTTCAAGTCCTTTCTATCTTGCAATAACTTGTCTCAGACTCACTTTCTCAATCAGTCACCCCTCCATCCATCTCTTTCCCCTCTCTAGTGAGTATTGTAAGCTCAGATCAGGAATGAGGGGAGAATAGGCAAGACAAAAGCATTATCAGAACTGTGCAGTCAAGGAAGTGGAGAAAGAGTAGGGGAATGCAAAAGCAATGGTAGTATTCTGGCTTGGATGACAGATTGCATGAGGGAGTGTTTACTGAAGCCAGGGATCACAGGAGAGGGAGCAGGCTAGGCTGTAGCATGGGAGACATTGAGCTCAAACTTGGACACAATGTGTTTGAAGTACCTGTAGAACATCCAAGTAGGACCATTTGGAGGTACTCTGACATGCAAGTACACCATTTAGAAGATGATTCTCTGCTCAAGATCCTGATTTGGAAGTGAGTATGACATTGGTTATGTGTGAAGTGATAATACAAGAGGCCGCATGTGGAAGCCCACAGTGGTGTGTGTGTTAGTTCTAACTTACAACAAGATTGTGTGTTCCTTGAGTTAAGATATCATGTCATTTCAGTCACACAATAATAGTGAAGGACTTCAACAGCTCACTGACAGTGTTAGACAGATCATTGAGGCAGAAAACAAACAATGAAATTTGGGCATTAAACTAGACACTTGACCAACTGGACCTAAGAGACATCTACAGACTACTCCACCCAGCAACCACAGAACATACATTCTTCTTATCTGCACATGGAACACAGACTAAGATCGATCACATTCTCAGTCATAAAGCAAATCAAAACCATACTAAGCACACTCTCAAGACTGCAATGCAGCAAAAATAGAAATCAATACCAAGATCTCTCAAAACTGCATGAAAACATGGAAGTTAAACAACTTGCTCCTGAATAACCCTTGGGTGAACAACAAATTTAAGGCAGAAATCAAAAAATTCTTTGAAATAGTTGAAAATGGAGACACAACTTACCAAAATCTTTGGGATGCAGCTAAGAGGAAAGTGTATAGCACTAAAATGCCTTCATTAAGAGGTTAGAAAGATTTCAATTCAACAATCTAACATAACACCTAGAGGAAGAAGGGGAGAAAAAGAACAATCCAACTCCAAAGATAGCAGAAGAAATAACTAACATCAGAGGAGAACTGAACAAAATCCATACAAAAGATCAGTAAAACCAAGAGTTGCTTTTTCAAAAGAATAAACAAGATTGATAGAACACTAGCTAGATTAACAAATAAAAAGAGAAGATCTCAACAGACACAATTGGAAATGACAAAGATGACATTACAATCAATCCCACAAAAAGCAAAAGATCCTCAGAGACCATTATGAAAACCTCTATGTATACAAACTAGGAAATCTAGAGAAAGTGGATAAATTCCTGGTAACACACAATCTCCCAAGATTGAACTAGGAAGCACATGAAAACCTGAACAAATAATGAATTCCAAAATTTTAAAAACCTACTAACCAAAAAGAGCCCTAGACCAGATGGATTCACAGCCCATTATCAGATCTGCAAAGAACTGATAACAATCCTACTGAAACTATTCCAAAAAGTTGAAGAGAAGGAGCTCCTCCCTAACTCATTCTATGAAACTAGCATCATTCTGATACAAAAATTTGGCAGAGACACAACATAAAAAGAAAACTTCAAGCCAGTATCCATGATGAACATAGATGTAAAAATCCCCAATGAAATACTAGCAAACCAAATACAACAGCACATCAAAAAGTTAATTCACCACAGTCAAGATTTTATTCCTGGGATGCAAGGTTGATTCAACACATGCAAATCTATAAATGTGATTCACCAAATGTGATTCACCATGTGAACAGAATCAAAAACCACACAATTATCTTAATAGATGCAGAAAAAGCCTTTGGTAAAATCCAGCATCCCTTCATGATAAAAACCCTCAACAGACAAGGCATCAAAGGAACATATTTCAAAATATTAAGGGCCATCTATGACAAACCCACAGCCAACATTATACTAAATGGAGAAAAGCCCAAGAAGAACCATTCCCCTTGAGCACTAGAACAAGACAAGGACACCTATTCTCACCACTCCTTTTCAACATAGTACTGGAAGTCCTAGTCAGAGCAATTAGGCAAGAGAAAGAAATAAAATGCATCCAAACAGAAAAAGAATAAGTCAAACCATCTCTCTTTTCCAATGATATGATTCCTTACTTAGAAAACCCTAAAGACTGCCAAAAGGCTCCTGGAATGGATAAAGTTTCAGGATACAAAATTAATGTACAAAAATTAGTAACATTTCTATACACCAATAATGTTCTAGCTGAGAACCAAATCAGGAACATAATCCCATCTACA
The DNA here is from genome assembly GCF_000951045.1 of Mandrillus leucophaeus. Lineage (NCBI taxonomy): Eukaryota > Metazoa > Chordata > Mammalia > Primates > Cercopithecidae > Mandrillus > Mandrillus leucophaeus. Next base: position 2,093,132 of record NW_012106175.1, read on the forward strand.
ATAGCCACAAAATAAATGAAATTCCTGAGAATTCATCTAACCAAGGAGATAAAAGATCTCTGCAAAGAAAACTACAAAACACTGCCAAAACAAATCAGAGATGACACAAAGAAATGGGAAAACATTTCATGCTTAAGGATTGGAAGAATCAATATCATTAAAATGACCATACTTCCCAAAGCAATTTATACATTAAATGTTATCCCTATCAAAATACCAATGTCATTTTTCACAGAATTAGAAAAATCTACTCATAAATTTATGTGAAACAGACAAACAACAAAAACAAAGAACCACAGCAATACTGAGCAAAAGAAAGGAAAGGGAAAGGAAAGGGAAAGGGAAAGGAAAGGAAGAAAGACCAAAAACCTGGGGGCATCACACTACTCGACTTCAAATTATACCGTAAGGCAACAGTAACAAAAACAGCATGATACTGGTACAAAAACAGACACATAGACCAATGGAACCAAATAGAGAACCCAGAAATAAATCTGCACATCTACAGCCATCTGATCTTCAGCAAAATAGACAAAAAATAAGCAATGGAATAAAGACAGTCTATTCAATGAATGGTGTTGGGATAATGGGCTAGCCATATGGAACAGAATGAAGCTGGACTCCTACCTCTCATCATATACAAAAATTAACTCAAAATGGATTAAAAATTGAAATGTAAAACCCCAATTATAAAAATCCTAGAAGAAAACCTAGGAACTACCCTTCTCAACATCAGCTTTGGCAAAGAATTTATGGCTAAGTCTCACAGAAATTGACAAGTGGGAGCCAAAGTAAAGGGCTTCTTCACAGCAAAAGAATTTATCAACAGAGTAAACAGCCTACAGGATGGGAGAAAATATTCATAAACTATGCATTTAACAAAATTCTAATATCCAGAATCTACAAGGAACATAAATCAACAAGCAAAAACAAATAATCTCATTTAAAAATGGGCAAAGGATATGAACAGATACTTCTCAAAAGCAGATGTAAAAGTGGCCAACAAAAATATGAAAAAAATGCACATCATTAATCGTCAGAAAAATTCAAATCAAAACCACAAAGAGATATTATCTCATACCAGTCAGAATGGCAATTATTAAAAAGTCACAAATAACAGATGCTGGCAAGGCTATGGAGAGAAAGGAATAAACTGTTGGTGGGAATGCAAACTAGTTCAGCCACCATAGAAAGCAGTTTGGAAATTTCTCAAGGAACTTAGAACTACAATTTGACCAGCAATCCCATTACTGGGTATATATTCAGAAGAAAAGAAATTGTTTTACCAAAAAGACACATGCATTTGTATGTTCATAGCAGCACTGTTCACAATAGCAAAGACACAGGACCAACCTAGGTGCCCATCAACAGTGGACTGAATAAAGAAAATGTGGTACATATATACCATGGAATACTATGCAGCCATAAGAAAGAATTAAATCATGTCCTTTGCAGCAACATAGATGGAGCCAAAGGCCATTATTCTAAGCAAATTAACACAAAAAAAGAAAACCAAATACCACATTTTTTCACTTATAAGTGGAAGCTAAACATTGAATACTCATAGACATAAATATAAGAATGATAGACACTGGGACTAATAGATGGGGGAGGAAAAGAGAGGGGAATGGTTTGAAAAACCACCTATTGGTTATTATGCTTGGGTATTACCTGTGTGATAGGATCATTTGTACCTCAAACCTCAGAGTCACACAATATACCCATGTAACAATCTGCATATGTACCCCTCAATCTAAAATAAAAGTTGAAATTATCTTGAAAAATGATGTCATTTCTTTCTCATTAATTTTCTAATATTGCCTAAGAAAGAACTGGTCCTATTTTGTAGGGTTGTGGTAAAGATTAAATAGTGTAAGGAGGAATATGAAAAGCTGCTTCAATATTGAAAAGCGTGTTCCAAGATTGATTGATTGTTTTTATGACTGTCACCCCCTTCTCCCACCTGGAAGCCTCCAGATCTCCCATTGCCTACAGAATAAAAGCAACCCAAGTGCTCAGTTTCAGATCTCTCCTTGCAGCCTTATTGCACACTCTTCACCTTTCCCAAATGTAGGCTGACACCCCCAAACTCTCTCATCCCCATCCACCTCAACAGTTAACATGGCACCTTGCACAAATCTGTGCTGGATATGAATCCCGATCTGTTACAAGCCTTTCTGTCAATTCCATGACCGGACTATAAGCTCCATAAAGGCGGGTGCTTTTTTTGTTTGCAAAGTAGGATATGCATTTTAATAAATGTCTGTAGGAGTTAACAAATGAGTGAATGTGTGTATCTTTATATGCTCGCAAACCTAGTACCTCTGACAATAAAAATAGATGAATGAATAGAGGAATAAGAGGTTTCTGCTTCACTGCCTTAGAATTTATTACTTGCCAACTATTCGTAATGAAATATTAACAGTTCTTGAATATCCACCCTAAATTCCACCTTCCCCACGCTGGAAAGAATCTTTCCATTCCCTGGGACCTCACAGTGCCTTGCACCTGGTCTACAACACTTACCTCAAGGTTCATTACATTTGAAGATTTTGTGTACTTCATACACCCCCTCCATTAGATTGTAAATCTTGAAAGCAAAGGACATATCTCATAACCTCTGTATCTCTTGCAGTACCTAGTAGACATAATAGTTGATAGATAGTAGTTGGTAGGTGAATGTATCTCATGTTGAATAGCTGCATTCAAAAACACCTGATTTCCTGGGGAAACCAAGTCAGAACTTCCGACCCGGCCACTCATATAACGCTTGGATCAACCAGCCAGCAACTACATGGAGAACCTCTCACCCGATTTTCTCCTCCTTATCTCATGGGAGGCTTCCCTGGCCCCCAACTCACACTGAAATTCCAGCATACTCCTAACTCAGACCTCCTTTGGCATCGTCCCCACTACTGTTCCTGAACGTGTATCCCTGGGTCTCTGGTCTCTGAGTCACTTACCAGGTAAGCTGCAGCTGCCTGCCTTGGGAGCATATCTGCAGGTGTCCAGAGATTCATGTGTCTTTGGTCTAGGTAAGGCCTTAGGCATCATTCCAGGGGATAGTGTCAGACATTCTTGGAGCTTGGACATGCTTGGTGTGGCTGGGTACACCAGTGATTCATGAACAGTCGGGAATTAAAGTTCTTCTCTCCCCCAAGGAAGGGTCACTTTGCTGAATTTTCTTCTTTCTTGGTTGAACTATGCATTGACACATTTATTTTAGCTGCCTCCTGGCTTGATCATTTTTCAATTATAGTTTGTCCCTGCAGTTCTAGCAGAGGGTCAATGTGGGTCTCTTCCTGATCATAGATCCACGTTTATAAAACCCTAATTAGGCATTTCCTTTAGCTGCTGTCATGGATTACTTGGTGGAAAAACTCTGCAGGCATTAGCCTTGTGTGAGCTAAAAGATTGTTTAGACACCCAATTAGGAGCTCACTGGGGCAGCTCCCAAGCATTCCTACCTCTGACTCTTGGCTGAGGCTGTTCTTCATACCAACGATGCTCTCCCTGTTGATCCTGGAGAATATAAATCTTGCCATCTTTTGTTATCCATATTAAAATGAGATAAAATGTGTCCCTTTTACATTAACAGGATTTTGATTTTTTCTAATACTCAGTGTGGAAAGGGTACAATGCATATGCTGTCTTACCCTCTGCGAGTAGGAGTATAAATAGGCATAATCTTTGCAGAAAAAAAAACATTGATAATATGTATCAAGAGTCTTAAAAATACCTCCAGCTTTTGATCCAGTAATTCCATTTCCAGGAATCTTTCCTAAGGATATAATCAGAAATGCAAACAAATATTTATACACAATAAATTCATTACAGTACCATTTATAATAACTGTTACATATCTGGAAATAATTAAGTATAGTATAGCCATATTACACAGCTACTTAAAATGAAATTTGTAAAGGCATCTTAGTGCTGATGCTAAATGAAACATGCAAACTCTCAAATTCTTATGCAGTGTGATCCAAATAGACCTTTCCCAGCTGTTGTTTCACAGGATGTTTATAGGAATGCTACAAGTAGAAAAGTTCTATTTTTCAGTAAGGTTGAAAAGTTATTATAGTTTGAGAATCACTGTTTTTATGCCGGGCATCATGGGGGCTGTTGTTCAATGCAGCACGCTTTGGAAGAACTGGAGAAAAAACACCTAGGAAAAAAATTGTAATGTTGAGAGGGGATGCTGCCACTGTTGAGTTATAGAATTACTTCTTTGCAATGTTTTGTGTTGTCCTACAAAAATGCTAAGTGTTATAAATGAAATAATGCCAGAGGATTATTCTCCATCCAGCTTCGGCAGATGAGGATTGTTGTAGAGCTAGCTAAAGCACATGAATTCAACATGCCAGTCACACAGAGAGGATGGTCACTGTGAGGGCGGTGACAGAGGCCAGGATGGGGGAGCCCCCAAGTGCTGTCTGGTTGGTTCTCAGCGCTCTGCCTACATTCCACAGGGCATGGGGTATGGTCAGGGTTACCTCCCTGTCACCCACTTCCTCCCTGCCCTAGGCCTGACTGGAGGTTTCCAGATACCTCTGGGAATATCCTCAGGATGTAAACCATATTCCAGGTTACCTCTGTTGCTTGGCTATCCTTGATTGCAATCCTCAAGCCCAGGGTGCTCCTACCTCTTTGGGTTGGGTGCTTGATTCAAATATGTAGTTCTCTACTACTCTATCAGCCTTGCCCTCTATGTTCAGGTCTGCCTGTGTGCCACCTGCATGTCTTGGGGTCACCCCAATAACAGGCCTAGCTTGAGAGCCCTGCACCCAGCCCAGAGTTTGGTCCAGGGCATGGAGCATGAAGGGAGTGGAAACTGGGTTGGGACCTCTCACTGAGTATAACAGAACTTCATAGAGATCTGCCTGGACCCCTCCTGCTTACCTTCCAAAGTCCCCTAAAATATTCATCAGACTTTATCAGACTAATGGGCTTCAAAAGGAGCAATTTTCTGAGACATGAGGCAGGACAATATAAAAAGAACATTAAGGGAAAAAACCTTATTTCAAAATGAAAGGAGAAAGATTATTTAGCATCCCTGTTGGTGTTATCTATTCATGAGAAACAGCACATTTAATCCAGCCTGGAATTGTAGGGAGGGCTTTGATGCCCTCACCTTGGGGTCACCTTCATTCAGAACTCATCTGTCTCCTCTGCCACAGGTGGCAGAGTTGATGGAGACAAGAGGATGCAGATGAGAGACATTTCAGAGGTGGCCTTCACAGGGTGTGGGAGGGATTAGAGGGAGTGTGAAGGAGAGTCCAGCATGACTCCCAAGGCATTTGCTTAGGGATGGGACAGATGGTGGCATTGTTCTCGAGTCTTGGCACCATTCATGCCTCCCATCTCCCTTTCCAAGACATGCCCATCTTGGTTTCTATCTCGTCTCATGCTGTATGAATTCAGTCCCTTGAAGTTAAGAATCTTGACTCTGTTCCAGCCCCCACAGCATCTTTACCAATCCACTAAGCTGCCTTCTGTAGCCCTGGGCACTTGTGGGTTCCCAGAACAGAGGGTTTGGGGTTAAACAACTTGTGTGGGTATAAAGCGAGATCCTTGGTTCCTGATCAGCCTAGCAAACATCAGAGCCAACTGGCAATTTTGACACAAGATTCCCAGCCCTGAGACCAGGAGTCTTGGGTTTAAAAAGCTGTGAAAGGGTGTCCTGCACTGAGTTCAGGCCAGTAGGACCCACTTGTTATTCCTCTCTGCCTCCCCAGGTGCACCAAGGTAAGGCTGAAAAATCTCCCCATCATCCACTATCTGCCTGATGATGGAATTCTTGAGTATTTCTCTTTCCTACAGTTTGCCCCATCATGTTTGATGGTGAGCTTCTGTAACTTCAGTGTATGTCAACTGTTATATTCCTTGAGTGCTTTGCAATAAAAATTGTTGACCCAAAAATGTGTTGTTCTCCTTTCATAGAGTAAAAGCCTGTTTGTTTTATTACATATTCAATTTTAAATGTTGCTTCTCTTTCATTTTCTTAGATTTGTGACAAAGAGTGGCACTACTATGTCATCAATGTGGAATTTCCTGTGGTAACCTTATACATGGATGGAGCAACATATGAACCATACCTGGTGACCAATGACTGGCCCATTCATCCATCTCACATAGCCATGCAACTCACAGTCGGCGCTTGCTGGCAAGGTAATCCTAAGTGAAACCCTTTTCTCTGACCTGTTTGTGAATAGTTCTTGGAAGATAACTGGTAGAGAAAAAGGAAAAGCAAGTGGTGTGAGAATAGGCTAGAAAAATTACTACCCCTTACAAAAAAAATGCAAGACATATAAAAATGAGTATAAATCCACAAACTGAACATATTGTATAATAACAAGCTTAAGGCCAGATTTTGATTTTAGATCAACATGAGCAGTTTCATGGTTGTCTCTGAGTTGCTAATGTATTTTATTGTTTTGAAGTCTTATTCATTTCCAAACTGGGGCTATACAGAGAAAAAAACTGAGTATAGAATCTTGTGTTCAAATTTCTGGTTGGCTCTGATGAGTGCTAGGCTGATCAGGAACCAAGGATCTCCCTTTATCCCCACACAAATTGTTTAAGCCCCAAACCCTCTATTCTGGGAACTCACAAATGCCCAGGGCTTGCCCAGGGCTGTGGAACGCAGCTTGTCTACAAGCCATGGGGCCACAGAAAGCCACTCTCAAGGTCAGCTCAGCCCTATTGCCTTCCCTGGCATCTAAGGATAGAGGCCCTTTATGCCCTCCTGCTTGAAGGTGTCTGTCCCCTCCTCTCTTCCTGTGCTGTTGCCTCTCTCCTAATCCCCAAAACCAGGCTAATCTCCTCCTTGGGATCAGGAAACCCAGCTCTCCAAGCATGCATGTGATCTTTCTGTCTCTCATTCAGGTCTGCTGGAGTCTTTGTTTCAGCTCCTTTAAGGGCTGGGTATGATCTGAAGTACAAGTAAGAGAGCAGAAGGAAATGAAAATGCTCCCCAAATAAGCAGATGAGTACTTTGAGATATGACACAACCTTGTGTTGATGGATTCTGTGAAAATTACCAAGATTTGTGACTTTGACTCTTCACCATGAGGGGCTGGGGATAGAGGTGGGCAATAGTATAAGAATATGCCGGACAGGCGCAGTGGCTCACACCTGTAATCCCAGCACTTTGGGAGGCCGAGGCATGTCCCCAGAGTGGGGAAGTAGCCCCACAAAATAAAATGTGATTTTATAAGGAACTAAAATCAATAAGAATAAGCTAAGTTGCACTGCAATGACAAGCCCCAACTCTCAGTTCCTAAAATAATTCTCACTTCATATTTACTGAAAATCAGTGAGGGCTCTTTTCTGCCTTATCTGCAGTCAATAGACAGAGCAGCCACATTGCATGGCTGGATACGTAGCAAGAGGAAAAGAAAACATGGCAAATCGTGCACAAACTCTTAAAGCTTCCACTTGCAAGTGATGCCAATCATTTTTATTCGTATTTTATTGGACAAAGCAAATCAGAAGGCCACGTCTAACTACATCAGGGCAGGAAACTGAAATCTATACTGTATCTAGGAGAAAAATTGAAAATATTGCATTAACATTGATGAACGCCACAGTCTGTCCACTGGGCCAACAGATATTTTGTTTGGCTCTCTTTGCCACATGGAAACTACTCCCACCCGTCCTTAAATGGGACATGCCCAAAGTCTCACTTCTTACTGGTTTCAGGCTCAATGTCCAAGCTTTCCGAGTGATTCCTAGTGATCTCCTCATCAGGGTGAGATGCACAGAGGCCTATAGCAGGCCAAGATGTAGCTGCACTTGATGTGGAGACTATATACTAATAGGACAAATTACTTTCCACCAATGCAACCACCATGCCCTCCCCACCAACACACACATATTCATGCATCTGCATATGTGCACATGCACACATACCATACAACAGTAGAATGAGGCAGACCAACCAGCAAACTCTTTCAGTAAGAGGGAGAAATACAGCAGTCTTTGGTCCATAGCAATTCTGAAATCCCTTGGGGCAGATGTTATAAGGACCCCTCCCTTAGGGTGGGAAATATTATTTGTGGCCCTTTAATTCCATTCCCTGGAAGATGTTTCCTTCCTTAGTATCCTTCTAGACCACATCTGAAGAGGACATTGTCACTCTATAAATAGCAGCTCTACTATTGTATCTCATTACAGTTTATTTAAAAGCCATTCCACAAAAATGATTTCAAACAGGAAACCCAAGTATACATTGACTTTCAAAGAATGTAGTAGAAAGAATGACGACAAGGGTGTTCACCAAGTATTTTTGGTCCTTTTTCTAGATACATGCTAGGACTGATCTTCCGTAGAGTTAGGTGTGGTCATGGGACTTGCTTTGGCCAATTAACTGTGAGCAGAAGTGCCTTCTGTTGTTTCCTTGTGGAAACTTTAAAAGCTGGTATTGCAAGGAGGCCCTTTATACACATGGGGTGTTTACAGTTCTGAAAGAAAATGTTATCTGTCACAATTTGTAGATAAGGAAACTGAGGCTCAGAGATGAAGGAGTTTACCCAAAGTCACTCAGTTGAATATGCCCAACCTCAAGCCTTCAATACCTATGCTCTTTTCACTGTGTCTCACTGCCCTCTATTGCTAATTGGTCATTTTGCTTATGTAATTATGCTTGGAAAAAGGCAGGAGCTAATGTGTACTGATACAAATGCTACAAACTTTTCAACTCCAGAGACATATGACAACCCTGTAATAAATTTTTAAAAACACACAAGAATGCTGCATTCTCCTTGCTAATCTTTTATTTTGTAAAACCTAAGTGACCCACCAAGGAACAATAAAAGAGTTTCAGTTTTGGGGTTAAAAAAAAAAAAGTGATCTCAAATCAAATCCCAGCCTTGCCATCTAATAGCTGTATGGACACAGCAGTATCCTTAACTTCCTGGAGCTTGTATTTTATTTTTAATCTATGAAATAAGAGTAAGACCCACCTCACAGAATTCCTGTAGGGACTAGATGCTAGGCACATCTAGTATGCTTGCATGTTTTGCTTGAATGATTGTGTAAATTTTAGAACATCTCCCTGTCCTCCCCTCCACAACCGTCTCTGAGCCTCTCATCTAAGACCAACACTGCAGACAATCTGCAAGACCATAACATGCTCTAGCTTCTGTGGCCCTGGCTGGCTTTCCCATGGCTCCTTGCATGCACTGACTTTTTTCTCCTTCCTCAGGACCAACCCTCAAGTATTGACCCTGACCTCACAGGCTCACTGATGGTCAGGAAGGTAAATGAAGCTGGCAAATAGTCAGAGGACAGGTATTGGAAGGTGGGGCTTGAGATGTAGGTAGGAACCCGATCATGCAGTGGTTTGGGCCATGGGAAGATTACAGCGGAAGAAAAATGCTTAAGATCTTTAAAATTGGGCTTTATCAGAAGTCTCACAGGTCACCAGGAAGGTAAGGAAGGCAACACCGTATGCTGCGGCAGGGAAGTTTGGCGTACATGTATTCAGGGTTCCTTATCACTGAAATGTACGTGAACCACAAGGAGTGGAATCTGGGAAAAGGAGATGAGACCAAACCCTGGGACAGCACACTGCTTTGTTAAAGACTTTGGATTCCCACAAATATTCACATCCTCCTTGAAGCCACATTTTTGTCTTGGATGAAAATATCAAAAGATCTTTCAATAAGACATGATGCTGGGAAATTAATGGCCTATGATGCAGCCCTTATCTCTGCATGCTTCTAAACCTTCTGAAGTCCACTTAGATACATAGTATAAGCTCTCTGTCTGAACCTCTAATTGCCTTTGGGCTTGCAGTTGTGGGGAGTGTTTCAGGTGCTTTTGAGGTTGGCAAGGGAACTAGCTCCCATTTGTGAAATTTCCAATGAGGCTTTAACAATGGGAATAGAAAATGGTTTGATAGCAGCTGCTTGTTGGGATCTCCTGGGAACTGGCTCTAGCACTGTGGCTGGACAATGTTCTGCAGCCCCAATTAGACAACTCGTCCTATTAGCCAATTTGAAAGCCAAAATAGTCACTGAAACTTCATTTCCATTAGTATTTATTCTAGCAATTAAAAAAAAATGAGACTTCATTTACACTTAAGAAATGTTACCAGAAAAGCCTAGAGCATGTGGCATCTCTTGATTGTAGGGAAAGGCTTGTACAGTCGGGATGAACCTAGCATCACAAAAGAGGTCCCCTTCCTCTGTGTAGCTGTGGCTAATGCACATCCCCTTGCTATATGATTTCTGTGTCCCGGATGACACAGAACTCTCAGGATGGAGTCAGACCCTCTCCCATGGCTGAGCTCACCCAGTGCTGAGTCAGCTGCTCCTGGCTTTAGGCAAATACCAGGTTCCTTATTTCTCTATGGGTCACAAGGGAAAAGATCATTTAAAAGACTAAATTAATTTGTCCTTTTCCTTAGATTTCCTAATTATCACATTTCTTTGTCTCAAAAAAAAAAAAGAGTCTCGCTTTGTCGCCCAAGCTGGAGTGCAGTGGTGCGATCTCGGCTCACTGCAAGCTCCGCCTCCCGGGTTCACGCCATTCTCCTGCCTCAGCCTCCAAGTAGCTGGGACTACAGGCGCCCGCCACCACCACGCCCGGCTAATTTTTTGTATTTTTAGTAGAGACAGGGTTTCACCATGTTAGCCAGATCCGCCTGCCTTGGCCTCCCAAAGTGCTGGGATTACAGGCGTGAGCCACCGTGCCTGGCCATTTCTGAGAACAAAAATTCAAGTTCTATTCATAAACAGTAAAAATTGTATACTCACATCTGCCTCAATCCTGGACCTCTAAACTGGGCCTGATCACCCGGGTACTATAACCCAGCTGTGCAAGGGAGTGAGTCAGGTAGGTTGCCGGTTGTGCCAGACCAGTGCCTTAAAGATGCTGCAGCATGGGGAGGTCCGGGGCATCTCTCCCCATGCCACGACCAGAGCAACTCTGTTTTACTTATTTTGTGTTAGCCGTTAATGAAATGGCTAAGCATGTTTGAAGAACTACAGTTCTAGGCACTTTCTCACAAAGCTGCCACCCTGCTCCTTGCCTGATCCTCATCTATTCTTGGTGAGCTCATCTCAGGGTAGACTACCTGTGACTCCACTCTAGTGATTGCCTCAGCCCCTGTCTCTGCCAGGGGACTCTCCTCCAGTGTCGTGGGCTGTGACCTTCCTAGAGTGTCCAGTCTTGCCTACTCCTACTATGATACCTCCCCTCTAGTCTTAGATAAGGAAGCCTTTCTACTCTGGATCGTGGTCTTGCTGAATCCTACCCTCTACTTAACAAATAAGGCAGCAGGATGTAGAGAAGCTGTTTCTAAATATTAGAGCCTGTAAAGAGACAGATGCAGAATCCTCACTGTGGCTTTTGGGAGAAGCCGAAGCAAAGAATAGGAACGATCAAAAATGGATAAGAAGGCAGAAATAACCCCTGAGAGTTGCAGTAACGTATGATTTGTGGGTATAGGGAAATTGGAGCCTCATGTGGTCCTGAGATCATGTGGCTGCACATTTTCAGGTCATTTTTTTCTGCCAGACAATAGCATTAGTACAGACGCTTGGAGTGCATGCCTTCATTTAATAAGCTTGGTCTAATTTAGTACAAACTTCTCTTAATAAAGTCTGCGTTGAAATTATACTGAATCCCTAGTGTGTCTGCCGCTGGAAGAAAGAGGCACATGCTAGCATAGCCTGCCTTACATTCAGGTCACATTTTCCAAGGAGTTCTTCATGAAGCTCCAGTCCTACAGGATACCCTTTCACAAAGAGACCAAGGTCAAGTTGGGGAAACAGGATAAGCCATTCCCAAACCACCATATTTGAGAGTCACAGTGCATGTTCACTTATTAAAGGCTCTCAAAAGCACTCCAGTAAAGCAATGTGTTTGACTTTGATTCAAGTTCCTCAATCTCATGCAGCCGTAGAACTCACTCTGTGAAACATCTTATTGGAGTTACTAATGCAGTTCTTCCCTATTAGGTCAAGAGTTTGCAAGGGGCAAGGGCTAGCCACTCTGAGAGATCCTCTCCTCTGCTTTCGTCAACTTCAGGATCTATAGAAGGCTGATAATTAATGTTTGTTAAATTATAACCTATTCTTGAGGCTATTTTGACAAGGGTATGTGGCTCATGTTCTGGCACACACAGAGGTAACTAAAAAGATGTCTCCTAACATTGTCTATATTAAAAATCAAGAAAAAATTGTGTTAGGTCCTAGAGGGGTCTATTACACACTTCACTTAGTCTTTGCATTCCATAGGTATCTACATCACTGAAATGAGGAAATGAGAGAAAGCAAGATTTCAGATGGTCTCGTTATTTGCATTGCTTAAAATTGACACCCAAGCATCCATGAAATTGTGTTCATCAAGGGGCATCCCCAGGAACCAGCCATACACAGAGCAGCATCCGACCCCAGCAAGAGGATACATGACCCCCAGTCCTCTCCATGAGTTTCTCAGATTAAATAGCCATGGGAATGGCAACTGAAAAGACCAGCAGGATCCTGAACACACTTTGAACAGGAAGAGACTTAGCATGTTCACACTACATAGATGCGTGCATATTTTTACCTCAAAATATACTTAGAAGAGAGTGGACATACTGGTTCAAAAGCTGTATTATCGTGTGTGAGCATGATAAAAGGAATCTGGGGGAATGAGTGTGTAGCTCTTCATTCCTGATGCAAACTCCGACTCAGAATAAGACAGGCTACCTTAAATTGTGTTTGCTAAATACAACTGTTTTTTAAGACTATCATGTATTCCAGCAACCTTGACACCAGTTTCTGGGAGTTGCTGCTGAAGCCATTCTGTATCCACAGAGCCCAGTATAATTGAACATTTTCCCCCAGCACTGAGTCAGTCCTAACCCACCCCCCTCTAAGAAATTCCCCCTTGAGCCTTCCCAGCCACATCTCATTGTCTGGCATGTAGGCCAAAGGCTTGGGAGCAAGCAACACCTGAGTTTGAATCTTGGCTTCACTCGTTTCTGGTTATATGGCTTTGGTCAAATTATCTAACTTTGAAAACCTCATCTATAAAAGTTTTAAGTGTGGCAGATAAGAATCTCAATGCACAAATTTAGAAACTGTCTTTTTCACATCCAGCCTGGTTTCAGTTCAAGCCCCTAGTCCACCTGAGTGAGGGAGATTTAACCGCTGCTAATTTACATTTCTTCAATTTCTGTAGGGTGCTGGCTGATTGCAGGGAGATTTGTATAGTGCTAGAGTTTTCAGCAGGGCCTCCAGGAACCTTTCCATGCATTGTGGAAATTGTGCGCACCTGTTTTGATTCTCAGTCACTAATGGTCTGTCAGAACTGGCAGCTGTCTTGGGATTGCCTTACTTAGGGGCACACAAATATTTCTGCTGCTTCTCATTCTTCCTCTGTAGGAACATCCGTGGTCCATCTGCCCAGCTGTACCAGGCCAGCATTCCTTGCTGGCATCACACACACCCCTGCCAGGGCTCAGTCCAGGAAGCAGGCTTCAGGTGTCTCCGCTCTGTACCTCGGATGTCTTCTCCGCTTCCCTGCCACAGCCACACCCACCCCCATGTCTGGGGTTTCCTTTATGACTCTGCGGGGAGGCCAGATTCTCTTCTTCTGTTTCCCCAAAGGTTAATCTATACCCAGATCTCCTCCACCCTCCTCATGGTTTAGGCTTCTGGAAACCACACCAAGCAGAGACTCAGCTCCAGGCCCCTTCTGCTCTTCTCTCTGCCATGACCCTCCCTGTGACAATGAGCTCAAAGCCAGGCTGTATTTAGATGGAAGGTAAGGTAGAAGAAGCAAGTAGGGAAAAAGTAAAAGAACAGAAGCTAAGACTTCAAACATACTATCCCTTGCTTAAGGATTAAATAAAATAGCATGTGAAAGAACTTGTCGTGTTTCAAGGGCCTAACAAATGATGGTTATTTTTTTCCCTCTTACCTGTTGGACACATTGCCTATATCAATTGTTTGAAATGAGTCATATCCTGCCTTAGAATATCTGTCATACTGGCAATTTACTCATATTTTTATTTTATTTTCGGTCTATATGTTATTCTCTCAAATAAATGTAAGCTCCTGAAGACCATGGTTCACATCTTAAATTAACTGAATCTAACAGAAGACTAGTCATACAGAAAATGCTTTAAAAATGGGTGCAGATCTAGCATCAGAAATCCAAAATCATGTTTGCAAACATTTACGGAAGATTCTTTATGGAAAAAATGAGGTTATTTTAAGATTATTCATAAGCATGTTTATGTCTAATTGTTAACCAACAGAGGAGTCACGTGGCCTTATGCAGACACCCTAGATATTCAAAGGAAAGATTTTTTTCAATGCATCTTTTATTTTTTTTAAATCCTGCATCACAACCACCCGAGTGGAAATATATTTCAAATTTTATACTGGCCTATTGAAAAATGCTCATTGAATCAATTTCCTGGAGCCTTGTCACTGATAAATAGAGTACATCACACATCTGATATTCTTGAGTCAAAAATGTAGAACATGAGTGTATTTTGCTGAGAGAAGATGGCTTGTAGGAAACTGTCTTAGCATTCAAGACAGCACAAAGTTTGGCCTTTCAGGCTAAAGCTGCTGAGTGATCAGTTGAAGAGGGCTACAGGATAGATCCTAATGGGCTTTCTCAGTCTCATTCTAGGCCTGGTTGCCTGGCACCACCAGGAAACCTCGGCTGGTCCTGTGCATGGATGGATGTATTCACACTATAGGAACATATACTTTACCACTTCCTACCGGTGTGGCTTTTGGTCACTGACTTCCCCTCTCTAAGCCTAAATTTGTTCATCTATCATTATAGAATGAGTATCTACCTCCCAGCAGTTTTATGAAGATTCCATGAGATGATGTATGCTGAGGATGTCACATGGTATGGGGTACATATTGTATGCCCAGTAAATGATAGTAGTTGTTGTTGGATTTGCTGTTCCAAGGAGGAGGAGGCTAAGAAGAGATCACCAACTGGATGCCCTGGAGAGGGACAGCTCCACTATTCACACACAGGCTCACACCCTCCGCCTGCAGATCAAGAGAGATGCCCCTTTGCTGGGACAGGAACATGCTAATGGCTTGAAGGAGCACTTTATGCATGGGGGCACTGAGGATTTAAATCAGAAGACCCCAGTTAGCGTCCCCATAGCCATGGACCATGTCAACTAATTCCTCAAAGCCAAATCTGTGTAGAGCTTTTTGTAAACTGAGCACCTCAAAAGAAACTTATCCTTTATTTTCAAAGTGAAGATGCTTTGGGTGGCAAGTAGCAACACTGTTGGTCAAAATGGCTCAAACTATAAAGATGGATGAGTGGCACTCCAGGCTGAGAACGTCCCAAGGCAGAGCAGGGAGCAGGGCAGCTCACGCTCTGCTCTTCCCTGCTGGGGCTCTCGTGGCACTGCCCTTCTCCATGCAGGGCCTTGGTCATCACCAGTCTGCTGGCAAGATAGCTGCAACAGCCGGCCTCCCATCTTCCCAGAACTGAGTCCAGGAAAGAGAGCAAGAGTTTGTTCCAGAAACTTTCAGAAGAGGAAAAATGGAAGCTTTTTATACAGAGGTTGACAATTAATTTATTTCATGATACTGGCCTCAATTTGTTCTCATGATTCTTCTGAATCAATTCCTGTGGCTTATTGAATGCCAGGTGATGGCTTCATCCTGGGTCCCAGGTCCACCCCTCAATCAATAGCGGGTGCAGTAGGGATGGAATAATCTAATTGGCTTGAACTAAAAAGAGTCTGTCTCTGGAACTCAAGTCAATACCCTAAACTTTAGGGCTGCCTTTGCAAGAAGGAAGGAGTGAGATGGATACTGGAAAGACAACCAGTGCCCAGCACTCTGCTGATACTCAACTCACCATCTCCTTCAATTCAAGCAAACAATTACAAAACGTCTGCTATGTGCCAGGCATGGTGCAGGATGCCAGGAAATTGCAAGATGCCCAGTGTTGTTGACAGGAATAAATGAGCCGACTTATGCAAAGTGCCTGTTGCAGCACTCAGCCCCTAACACTTGCTCAGTATTATCTTCATTAAAATGAATAATGCATGAGTGATCCCTGCCATCCAGGAGGGAAAGACTCAAACTAATAAATTATAACAGTGTGCACAGAGTGACAAGAGTAAGCCTGCAGGTGGCACAAAGGATAGAGATCACAAGAGGAGGGTGCAAGAGGCCCAACCCCACAAGAAGCTATAGCCCAGTGGTTCTTAACCTTGACTTCACATTCGATTCACCTGAGAAGCTTTTAAAACTCCCCATACCAATTAAGTCAGAATCCCTGGGGATGTGACCCAGCACCAGGCATCAGGTTGTCTTTTTAAGGATCTCCAAATGATTAAAATGTGTAGCCAAGGCTAAAAACCACCATATTTTAGGCTACTGAGGACATAAACACCTACATGCAAACCATTAGCTAACAATGCCAGGTTGTGAGGGGTATGTTAAAATGAACATTCCAAGGCTCAGGGTGGGGAGGGGCAGGCTCCAGGCAGGGAGAGGGTATGCAGGGAAGGGGACTCAGGGATAAAGGGAGACACATGGTGGGCAGAGGGGGATCATGGAGGGTTTCCATGAGCATCAGGAAACAGGAGGCTTACGGGGTCTTGAAGAACTGTGAGATTTGCCTAATCTAAGCTATTTAGGGGTGGTGTCTCAGTGTAAAGAGGAATGGGTTTAAGCAAAGACATATGGGCAGACGTGGAAGGTTTATGGATCTAGATTCAAACAGGAGAGAGAGAACTGTAATTTCAACAGAAAAAATCTTTTTAAAAATTATAAATGTGGGGATTGGAGTAACACAGGATTAGTGGGTAAGAACTCTAAAGAGAACTCTAAAGAAAATAGGAATAAAATATGTAAGGAGCATCCAACTACCCTCAGGGCTGAAGTAGAGCACCCCAGAAAAAGCCAGCCCACCCCCAAGCTGAGGTCTAGACTTGGTTGGCACCGCGTAACTTGAAGAATAGCGGAGAAGTTGCAGGGGTGTCATGTGTTGGAAATCTGGCCTGTAGGGAGCCAGAGAAGACTTTCACAGAAGGTGTCTCACTGGAGCACACTCCATTAGCAACTGCTGGCAGCAAAGAGGGCTGGGGAAGCTGCTGGCCAGGTGTTGCAAGAGCCAGGCATTGGGGAAGCTGAAGGAGCCACCAAGAGAGCCCAGGAGAACCTGGAGGCAAAATCCAGAAGTGTGTCCTAGGAGTAAATAGAGGCCCAGAGAGCTTATGAAACCTTCCCAGGAAACTAGCAAAGTTAGATTTCAACCCAGGCCCATCTTTTCTATGTGTTGTTGTTCTTCTGTGAACAAATAGTAGTACAAGATCCAGGCTGGGAAGGTTGCTCAGAGATGGAAGGAGCCTGTGCTCAGTAAAGTCAGTGAGGAAGGTCTCCTAGGGGAGGCGAGGCTTCAAATGGACCTCAGAGATCCGATTTGGAAAAACAGGGAGAAAAGAGGAGGGAGTGGATTCCAAGCTGGCATTGCAACACAAGCACTTGGAACACTTGCCCACGGGTAAAAGCGGACCTGAGCTCCCACAGGACTCAGCACAACCAGGAGGGAGTATGACCGAAAACAGAAAGCAGGCAATGAGAAGAAAGCCAAAGACAGAAGCACAGGAATCAGGGAAGTCCTCTTATGTCAAAGGCCTTGAATTTAAGCACATGTGAAATCAACACATTGTGAGAAAGCCAGAGCTCATAAATGCAGCATTTCTAGTACTCCTCAGTCGCATGCCAAGCTCTCAGTGGAATGTAGGGAAGCAAACTCCAGCTTTGAGTTCAGACCAGAACTAGAGCTCCAGCTCCAGTGTTTAGCTCTATGTCCTGGGGCAAGTACCTTAACGTTTTGGAGTCTCAGGGCTCTCCACCCGCCAGGTGAAAACAATGCCACCACATCCTTGCAGGCTTATTCAGATGAAGTCCCTGGCAGAGAGACTGGCACAAGGCAGACCTGGAGTTTAATCAATGACCGCTCCCTTCTCCCTATTTTCACTCACTAGAGCCCTCCAGTCTCCTAAGACCGTGTGCCCTTGAAAATAACCTTTAAAATTCAGAAATGCCAGGATTCCTAAATCTGATGATGCCAGGGAATGCCAGGGTATTAGCAGCATAAAACTTCTTACTGAGATTCTGGCTACTGTGTTCATCACTCAGAAGGAAAAGCTCAGGTTCAGGGAACAGTCAAGGTGTCTTCGGCTGCATGGCCAAGTGGTGCCTTGAGGTGCTATTTCCTGCCCAGTCTCCACAGGGCAAATGACGCTGTTTGTTTTTTCAGGAGGAGAAGTCACCAAACCGCGGTTTGCTCAGTTCTTTCATGGAAGCCTGGCCAGTCTCACTATCCGCCCTGGCAAAATGGAAAGCCAGAAGGTGATGTCCTGCCTGCAGGCCTGCAAGGAAGGGCTGGATATTAATTCCTTGGAAAGCCTTGGTCAGGGAATAAAGGTAAGGCAGGAGCTGGCATCACCCCCAATAAGACAGTGATTCATGATGGCCAGTGTGCACAGTGCCAACACGCTCCAGGAAATGGAGCGCGTGCTGGAACGTTACACAGAAATGAGTCCATGGCAAAGGTGCGGCCATGAGATGGGGGTCCGGGGAGAGATTTGTAACCATGACTTCCACAATGGACTTCTGCTGCCATCTTCTGAAACTCCTAGATCAAGCCCTTGTGTATAGTCAGTCCACTACACAAAAGCAGGCACATGTTCAATATCCACCTGGAGGAAGTTGTTGTATTTCATTTGTGCATTAGTTGGCTGCTCTGTTGTTTATTTGGCTAAAGGAACTGAAGGATGCAAGGAAGCATTTCAAAAGCATAAAAAGTAAACAAAAACTTAGGACCTTGTAAAATACAAATTAAAAAGGAAAGTGAAAACCTGGGTGGGGTAGAATTAGAAAGCAGGTATGGAGGTCATTCTGTCTTACATTGTTGCTTCAATGCCCAAGAAACATGGGCCGGCGTGGTGGCTCACGGGTCACACCTGTAGTCCCAGCACTTTGGGAGGCTGAGGCAGGTGGATCACAAAGTCAGGAGTTCGAGACCAGCCTGACTAACATGGTGAAACCTCATCTGTACTAAAAATACAAAAATTAGCCAGGCGTGGTGGCATGCACCTGTAATCCCAGGAGGCGGAGGTTGCAGTGAGCCAAGATTGCACCACTGCACTCGAGCCTGGGCAATAGAGCAAGACTCTGTCTTTAAAAAAAAGGAAAAAAAAAAAAAAACATGAACAGTTCATGATTTGTATTGTTTATACAAAACAATTTTTTGCATGATTTGTATTGTTTATGCAAAATAGAGATATTCAAGTGATCTCAGAGAAGCAAAGCTTCTTCTGACTGAAGCTTGTCTCATTCTCTCATTTGAGAGAAGCTCCTCCTGATGGGGGCAGGGAGGGATGTGACTGACTATGGCCTCAGCAAGCACCCCGACAGCCAGGGTCACTTTCTAACCTCACCTGGACTTACAGAGCGAGCACACGTTGGTACCGGCCCACGAGGTCCTGAATAAAGAGCAGAGCCAGTATCACTGTAGCTCCCACTCAATCATAGTGGACCCCAGTGTGAAAAGACAGTCCCTTGGCCTCCTCTGGAAGTTGGAACAGACCAGCCCGTGCCTCCTGGAGCACAGGACAGCCCCATGAAGCCCCAGCAGCTGTGAGGATTTCTGTCCTTGGTCATTTCTCCAGAGAATGTGACAAAAGCAGAGGTTTCTCAGCTGGCCTAACATCCCTGACCCAGCACTGCCCATGGGCAGCTCTGCCCTGCCCTGGGCCTGCCTCTCCTGGACAGGGAGTCACCACTCCAACAGAAATTTCCAGATCAGTAGCCTACTGTTAGTCACACTCTGGTGCTGGGTACCCTTGGAAAAGCTGGTGGTCTGAGAATATTCTTTAAATTACAGCCACTTCCATAATCATTCCATGGACATGCTAGTATTCTGTTATAGGCTGGGTTCTGAGATGTGAAAAGAAATGGCCTGAGGAACTCTGTGACCCAAGCAGACATTTGTAATCCAGTCGATGACTACTACAATGATTATGAACACTAACATTTACTGAGGGTCTCCCAAGTGCCAGACACTATTTGTTCTAAACGTTTTATGGGTATTGATTCCCAGAACACTCTCATGACAAAGGTACCATAAATACTCCCATTTTGTACATGAGGAACGAAAGACTGAAGGAGGTGGGAACTTGCGTAAGATCCCAGAGTTAGTGATGAGTAGATTCAGTCCCACTCTGGAGATCCAGAACCTTGGAGAATGGCAAGTCTGGGAAGGCTCCTTGGATGAGGAAATGAGGTCTGAGTAGAATGTTTAAGAATAGGTAGGAACCAGCTAGGAAAAAGGCAGGGGTGGAGAGGGGATGGGAAAGAGGGAAGTCATTCCAGGCAGATCCAAAAGTGTGAGTGATGAGAGAGGGCTGAGGAATAGCACAGTATTCACTAGAACTTCAACAAAGCCAGTGTTATGAGTCCCAAACTGAAAGAAGAAAAAGGTGGAAGGTGCCAGAGAGGTAGGCAGAGGCCACATCAGAGGCCACCTATTAACCATGTTTAGGTGTTTATGGGTTTTTTTGTTGTTTTTTTTTTTCTGTCAACAATGGGGAGCCACTGAAGGCTCAGGCAAGGGAGCATGATCTCAGCATATGTGGGGTTTAGGATGGAGACTGGGGAAGATGGGAGGAGTACAAAAGTCATGGCAAGGCAAGATTGACTTTCCAGAACAACATTTAGCATGGATTAGATACACATAGTTGCTCTCAATAGCTAATCACTTGTCATTGGCACAAGCTCAAAAGACCATCTCATATGGGAAAGGCCAGTCTTGACGTACTGTTGGTGTTGCTTCCTTAGAGTTTTGTCAACCCAGTGATGCAAAAATCTATCCTCCTAGTGTCTTCTCTTTTTCTGATTCTAAATTTACTCTTTGCATCTGCGTAGATCTTCTCTGCTCTGAACTGTTCCAGGCAGGCACAGTTTCAGGGTACTGGGCACCATAGAGCAAAAACACAAAGATGCTGGGCTCAAAAGTCATGCCTTTTTAAAATTATAAATTTAAGAACCATAGCAATTTCTACAGAGTCGTCATAGCCTATGAAAAGAAGAGGTGCTAAAATAAGTGGCACAAAAAACTGTGGGGACTGAGGAGGCTAATCTGACTTTTCAAGATACTCCCCGTTTATAACCAAGTCACTGCAAATGATCCTCTTCCATTCCTAGGGCGTGGCTGGTAAGAACTAGAGCACCGTTTGAGAAGTTAATAAGATGCCCAATTTACAGAGCACCCACTGGGGGCTATTTTATGTTCATTATCCCTACTTCTCACAACAAATTAAATACTATGACCCCATTTCAAAACTAAGGGGACTGGGGCTCAGGGATTTGTCCAAAATCAGTTCATGCTCTTTCCTCCATACCAGCAACTCAGATTAGAAGACATTCTTGCAAATCATTAAAACAAATATCCTTCCTTTCCTGCCTCCCTTTACTCCTCATGTCATTTCTGAATAATGACTATTATTTTATTTGCCAGTTACTGCCCTCCTCCCACCTCTCTGGCTGGTCGAGGGAAGTGAGGCCCTTTTGTGATTAAGGAAATTCTCTGTCTGCTCACAGGGACCAGCCCATGTTTCTTGCTTTACCTGTCTTCTGAATCATACCTATTTATGAATATTTCTCCAGCATGTCTAGAGTCCTAAAATGGTTTAGTGGCTGCTGTATTGTATCCATACAAGATACTGTGGAATCACCACATTCCTGAGTAATACTCTGTTCTGATTTACATAGCACAACCCCTGCCAATTTGTCATCTCCATCATGTGGAAGAGTGGGAAAGAGCAAGAACTTCAGTACTAGACACTCCTAGGTTCAGATCACTGCAGGAGGAAAAAGGTTGAAGGTGCCAGAGAGTTAGGCAGAGGCGGCCACCTAGTAATCATGTTTAAATGTTTATGTCTTTTTCTGTCAACTGATTATTTATTACCTGGGTTACCTTGGGCAAGACACATTAATCCTTTAAGCCCAAATCTCTTGTGTATAAAATATTATTTATCTTGTAGTGATGTTGTAAGAATTTAATTATATATCTAAATATACATTTATCTATATATACTATATATTTTATATATTTAAATATATATTATATATTTTAGTATATATATAATATATCCTAGCAAACCTAATAGACTCTCAACAAATCACAGTTCCCTTTTGTGACAGAAGAACTTCTAAAGTGGCAAATCTTCATCTGGCCCCACTCACAGAAATGGTTCAGCTGAATCTGTAAGTCAGAAAAATCAGAGTCCAAATTTTGACTCTGTTATTGACTTAATATGGACTATGGGCAGGCAGGTGTCAGAGGTAGCAGCAGGGTTCCTGTCAGGTCATAGCCAGCCTGCTGTCAAGGATCAGGCCAGAGCTTTGATCAGGGACTTCCCTGATGGTCCAGCCTGCTGGGGTGCTAGAGATGCCAGTCAAACCTCTAAGAAAAGCCCCTAATAAGAAGACCATTCTGTAAGGGCTGTCTAGCACTTTCTTGGCTCAACGAAGGGCTATAGTCACTGCACAGATACCCAAGGGCGAGTGAGCAATGTCACCCTTTGCTGGGGCCCCTAGCATGCCACCATCTCCTGCCCTGGTACAGATGCAAGTACAAACAGGTCCCCTGTTTAATCAGACACCCACTCACAGAGCTGGGAATACCACAGTTTAAAAAAAAAAAAAAACACCCAAAACCTGCTCTGGAGGTTTTATTGACCCTGCAAGAACTATGCTGCTGGCTAGGCCAGTGCCCACCTTCATGCTCTGTGGCAGACCTCCCAATGCTGTGGCACAGACCAAGGTATTAACTGGAGATCCAACACACTCTCTCTCCTGGTCTCTCTCCATGTGGCTGCAGAGGGATTGTGCCCTCTGCTGACTGCCACAGGATACTGCTTATCCGTCCCTCTAGAAGAACCTCTTGATTTTCCTATGCAGCCCTCTTGTGAGGCTCAGAGACCAGCCTCCACTGCAGACCTGTCATCTACCTCATGCTTTTCATGTGCTAGAGCCTGCAGTGATGCTGAGGAAGTCAGTAGCCCCTGCCCTTGAGGTGCTCACAATCTGCTGGAGGATGCAGACAGATGGATACACAGATAGTAACAGCACAAGACTGCTACAGGAGGATGGTGCAGGGGACGAGGCTGGAGAAGAGGGGCAGAAAAACCTTTTAAAACATAGATGGTATTTGTAGAACAAGGACCTTGAGTCTTCTCAAATCTGAAACTGATGACTTGCGAATACTTCAGAACTAATCATGACTCACTAGCGTGAGGCAGCTCCAGGGATAAGCACTCTAAGCTGGTGAGGCCTTCCAGGCAAGAGAGATGCCAACTCAGACACTGACTGTGGCATCAACCATGCATATGCCTGGGGGCTCCAGGATCTAGCACCAGAGAGTGGTGCTCATGGCCAGGTGTCACAGCTCAGAGAGACAGCGCTCCTCAGGACTTGGAAGGACAGAAGAGAATTGTGTCACAAGGACACAAGAGCAGTGAAGGCTGGGGCACAAAGACTCAGTGCTGGCATAATTACAATAGTAAGAATGATCATCCAAACTATCATATATTTAATATCTTGTAAGTGCTAGAAACTTTATATATATATATATATTATTTCATTTAAGACCCACACAGGTAGATATTAATTTCACCATTATTTAAATGAGGAAATGAAGTCTCAGAGGGGAAAGGAAATACTCCAAAGTGGTACTTTGTACTAGAACTGGAATATTACAGTCCACAAAGTCCATGCTCTTTTAAAGATGCCTTATGACCTTAGAGAAGTGAGAATCAGGCCTGGGAAGTGCTAAATTTTCCCAAACAGGCTAAGCTGTTACAGTAGCATATGATCCCCAAACCTCAAGCCTCACTGGCTTAACATGACAAGTTTAGTTTTCTCCTATACTCAGCTAGGGAGGTGGGGTGGGGTTTCTGCATAGAATGCTGCAAGCCACTGAACTGGAGGAAAAAAAGAGGCTCGAGCATCTTACAGGGTTTTTCACTGCCTCAGCTCAGAAGTGTGACACCTCACTTCCTCTCCTGCCCATTGGCCAGAGGTAGTCATGTGACTCTGGCCACCTGTGGCACAAGGTGGCTGAGAAGTGTAGCCTCCACAATGCCCAGAAAGGAAAGGAGAACAGGGTTTGGTGAGTACTGATAATGACTCCCACAGAGCTTCACTAAAAAGACAAAAGAAAGAAGTCCCTTTGGGGAGTGACAGGAGATGACAGTGAGTACAATGTAGGCTGGAGACCCTTCACTCATTCATCTTACAGGGTCTTTTAGAACACTAAGGCTAAGTGCTGGGATTCAGGGATAAGAGGCTCATTCAGAGGTAAGAGGATACAATCTCTGTGCTCATGGGCTACTGTCCACTGTACTATATAGTGGTGTTACCATTTTGTAAGTGCTATAGGAGAAAGGCATCAAAGCCCAGTGGGAACCAAAATGAGAGAAGCTGGGAGGCCTTATGGGTAGGTAACAATGAAACACTCGTGATGATTGAAAGTGACAAAGATTGAGCTATCAATCCTATTGGCTAGGGGACACCATGCAAGGGATTTAGGTGGTTCAGTGTCACCAGTAGTGCTCATGAGACATCCAACTCCTGTTTCAGTCCAGACACAGAACAGAACACCCTTATAAAGACATTCAAGTCAGATCAGGGAAAAGTTAATATACATTTTTCCTTAAACCTATGAAAAGATATACTCAGCTCCTCATACTAAGAAAAATACACATTAAAACTACACTAAGATGGCATTTATCATTTATCAGATTGGCAAAAGTCCTGACATCTGATGGCATACTGTGTTGCTGAGGAACTGAGAGAAGCTGCATTCATACCCTGGTGGAAGGAGTATGCATTGATATAATCTCTAGCAATGGAGAAGTTGGCAGCATTTATCCAAGTTAAAAGTGCATATACTCTTTGACCTAGCAATTTCACTTGTAGTGATGTATCCTACAGATGTGTTTGCACAAGATTATTTATTCTATCATTGTCAGTAAAAGTTTAGAAATAACCCAAATGTCCATATTAGGAAACTGGTTTTAAAGATTACAGTTTATCTATACAATGGAATACTTATACAGCTACTAAAAAAGAATAAGGAAGCTTGTCATGTATTGATACAGAAAAAGCTCCAAGATATGAGCCAAGTAAAAAATAAAGTGTGATACATTATGTAATGAGATAGTTTTGATATAAGAAAGAAGAAAAATGGAAATCTATATTCACTGATTATATATTTATAAGAATGAGTATAACTGTCAGGATAAGCTAAGTTATACTACAGTAACAAATTATTTAATATCTAAGTGGCTTATACAACAACATTTTATTTATTGCTCATGCTTCGTGTCCATTATAGATTGGCTGCAGCTCTGATCCATACCTCCCTCACTGTGAGATGCAAGCTGATGGACCAGCCCCTAATGGAATGTTGCCAGTTTCATGGCAGAGAGAAAGGGATGTTGCAAACCATGAACTGGTTATTAAATCTTCCATAGGGTATGAATCAAACAATATTTCTGCCCACATTTAGCTGACCAAGCAAGTAACATGACCACTGCTGAGTGCAACAGGGCAAAAATGTATATCCTGCAGGGAAGGGTACTGTAAGTCATATGATCAAGCTTATTAACAATAGGGCAGACATGTATAAGTCTCTCACGGGAGGGGAAGCAACTAATTGTGAACAATAATGCAATTTACCACTAAGAAACTAACATAATAATGAGTACTTGTGAGATGTGACTGTGGAAACTGAGTGGATGGGAGATAGAAATAAGATAGCTACTTTTCACCTAGCACATGTGTACATTTGAATCATGCGAATATATTAACTATTCAAAAGAGTAAATAATTTTAAGTTAGGTAGCTACTTAAAAAAGATCCATGTCTCCCTTTCCTGTGCCATGAGCATTCAATATATAATCTGAATTCACAGATATGTTTCTGATATTTTATCAATAGCATTTCCTAATAATTCTTGCTCAGAAGTGTGTCAAAGTCAGTAATTCAGGGCAGTACAAAGGCAGTTTTCCCTGCTTCATTCCAAGAAGAGTAACTGCCGTGGGGACATGGAGAGGGCAAGAGCCTATGTCCAGCTTGAGTACCCACGTGACTCAGTGGGGAGAATCGCCACAACATGGCCTTTGGCAAGTGTGGGATACCAGGGACTTGGGATGAAATGGATAGATAACAGGGCTGCTGGCAGATGTGTAAGCAGCAGGTGAGTGCAACTCATGGGAAACCAGTGTGTAGCCCTCGAAAAGCAAGACAAAAAATTAGATCTGAGAGAGAAAGAAAACCATTAACTGAAAAATGAGCTTGAAGGTTGGAAGCTAGGAAGATAGGGCGTGGGTCAGAAAATGGAGTGCAAGATGAATTTGGGGAGCAGTTCAAGGCCAAAGACAAAGAGAGTAAAAGGAGTCAACACGCAAGTTCTGAATGGTCCACACCACCCGGTAGCACAGAGCATGGGCCACTGTTCGCCAAGGGCTGGGCTGTGAGAGCACCGTGGCTGGGTTTTCAATATTCAATCCTGTGGCTCAGACCGATAATACCAGGCACAGTTCCTGGAGAGACTTCATAGGAGAGGGCCTCAAAGCCCACCAGAGAGTAGGAGGAACTGCTTGAGAGTTTAAACACTACCATTTATACACACAAATGGGTCACTGGCAGATGCTTTAGAGGTGTTTATGGTGACCTTTGGTGCCCTGTATGGACAGGAAGTGCTCCCATAAAACCATGTACATCCTGACCATTCTCTTCCATGATGCTCACTTTTGTCTTCCAGTATCACTTCAACCCCTCGCAGTCCATCCTGGTGATGGAAGGTGATGACATTGGGAACATTAACCGTGCTCTCCAGAAAGTCTCCTACATCAACTCCAGGCAGTTCCCGACAGCGGGTGTGCGGCGCCTCAAAGTCTCCTCCAAAGTCCAGTGAGTGGACACTGATCAGCCTGGGGCCAACTGAGGCAGCAGGGTTGGTCCCTTGGGAATGTTCCCTTGCAAAACAGGATTTGCCTTTCTTCAGCTGTCCTCAACTTCTGCTATTCCTATGAGGATGCCTCAATGGATCTGTGTTCTTGTTTTCTTCTTACGCAAGATGTTCTGTTGTTTTACCACCTTGAATCCACCTTTCTCTATTTTACCCTGTTTCTTATCTAATGCCTTACTGCTTTCTATAAATTCTCAGAGAGCTGGGAATTTGAAGTGATCTGGGTATGGGTTTGAAGTGTTCTGATTTAAGGGCACAGTGCCTGGTACATAGGAAGTGCTTGACAAATGTTTATTAAATTGAATTAAGTTACCCAACCCAGCTATGTAGAGTTCCTAAATCCCATAGGTATGCCAGAAAAACAGAAGGCATGGTTCTTGTTTCCAGAGATCAGAGTTAAATTAGAGGATTACTGAAGCCTTTGGATAACTCACTCACTGGCCTATCAAATCACTTCTCAGCCACAGTGGCTACCTTGGAGGGCTGCTAGGAGGGGGATCCCAGGAAAATTCCTGGAAGGTGGAGGTGCAGTCATGCGGCACCTAGAGTTGGGAGAAGGACTCAGAAAGAGAGGAACAAGGATGGGAAGGATGGGTCTGCTGACTGCCACATTGATGGAGCCTGAGACAGGTGCCAGAAAAAAGCCTGTAGATGGTGGTTACATTCGATAGTTCTGGAACAATGGAGGAGTGCCCCACCATTACAGGCTTAGGGGTAGGAAGCAGGTACCTCCAGGTCAGTGCCACATTAGAGTGAAGATGAGAGAACAAACTGGCCTATGTCCTGCCGAGACCAGCCTTCTGCAAACTGAAGAAAGGTGAGGAGTGCTGTGGGGCTGGCCTGGCACAAGCAGGAGAAAACTGGGAAGAGGAGGAGGACACCACAGCTCCCACATTTCACCCACCCACAGAAGAGGATAGAGTAGCTCAGCATGGAATCCATCCAGACTATCCTTTCCTCGGGAACTGTCCCAAGGCATGGAAGGTGATGGCTGTCACCAGCTGAACCCCACCCCCAGAGCATCTGCCTGGCTCTGGGGTCCCCCATTTTAACCTACATCTAGATGACCAGGGGAGAGGGCTAATGACATAATGCCCCCATGAGGTCTGACGAGAGGTTCAAATCAACCACTGTTTACTGAGCTCAAACCATGATGCAAGCTCTGGTCAGCTTCTTTTCTATATATGTCTGCATTTAATCCTTTACTGTAGGACAAAATTATTGTTATCCCCATTGTATAGATGAAGAAACTGAGGTTCACAGGAGTTGAGTGCCTTGTCCACATTTACCCAGCCCAGAAGCGTCAGAACCAGGCCATGGATCCTTGTCTGTCTCAGACCTCACTCTTGTGGCCATACCATTTCTGCCTCCCAGATAATTGTGTGGCAGTTATCAGGAGAAAGGAGGGTGAATATGATAGCACTTTGCTCTTACACCTAGAAAAGGCACACGTGTGTGATACCCACATAGTGTCATATCATATAAGCTGATGCAGGAGAGTTTAGCCCTGGGTTCTCAATTAGTAAGATGGCTGTAACCGACCAGGTAGACAACAATTTGCTTACGAAATACTAAAGCATATAACAAGCTGTTGCTATCTAATTAATGTTGCCATTGATTACTTTGTTAAAGGATAATGAAAGGTTTCATGGTTATGTGTTGCGCGTATAGAAAATTCCCATTTCTCTCAGGAGCCAATTTTTCAAGTCCCTAGATCACTAGTGGTTTTGATTATAATGTGTCTTTAAATTTGAATGTCTGTTGACATCCTCAGAGACTTTTAGGCAGTCAGGATGCCTGGTTAAGAACTGGAGGTGGCAACCCCTTATTCCTGGCTGTATGACAGATGGTTTAATTGCTTGCTCATCAGTGCCATGACCAAGGCTGTTTTCCCAGGTGCTTTGGGGAAGACGTATGCATCAGTATCCCCGAGGTAGATGCCTATGTGATGGTCCTGCAGGCCATCGAGCCCCGGATCACCCTCCGGGGCACAGACCACTTCTGGAGACCTGCTGCTCAGTTTGAAAGTGCCAGGGGAGTGACCCTCTTTCCCGATATCAAGATTGTGAGCACCTTCGCCAAAACTGAGGCCTCCGGGGATGTGAAAACCACAGGTACAGGTGCATTTGAGTTTGTGGGGAGGGTGGACCTTAATTTTTTCACAGCCATGAAAACATACTTCAGAAAAACAGCATTGTTCATGTAATGTATACATGGCATAAATGTATACATGGCAGCATAATGTATTACAGCAAAACAGGCAAAGAGCTATAAACAAATGAAAAGAATATGAGGGGAATGAATGGTTTAGCAATGAGGGATATGAGGTTGGAGGGAATGCATTTGTGCTAAATGGTTAAGTGAAAAAAATGCAAGACACAAAGTTACATAGTACTTACAGATAGAATGATCTCAACCATTTAAGAAAAAAAAAAAAAATAGAAAAATGCCAAGAAGGACATACACCCTATGCTAACAGGGTTATTCTATGCTAACGGTTATTCTTTGAGAAGCATAGTGAGAGCCAATTTGTTTCTGCTTCCCTTCCATTTCTGCAATTGCAAAAATGTTCTATAGTGGGCATATATTATTCTGATAATCAGAAGAAAAGCTAAAGACATATAAAGAAAAAATATAGCTGCATCTTTATATATACACCATAAAAGTTAGGTCTCATTCAGTAATATTACTGTAAGCGCTCAGAAAACTTTTAAGTTGTTATTTCCAACAACTTCATTATTGGAAAGGTTTTTCAGTGAAAGAGGAGTAATTTGAATTATCCACCAAAGGGAAACAGTTACGCTGAAAGCTATAATATATGCTGCGGGAGGGGAGGAGAAGAGAAGGAAGGAAACCGGGAAAGGAGCAAGGGAGGGAGGGAAGACAACTTCCCTTTTGTTACTCTGAGGGATGGGGGAAATATAAATTTAAGAAGTGTCCTTTGCTGCCTCTTCCAAGAGAATATTTTCAACTCTCTCCTCCCCCTCCAAAAGCCACTGCTAATGATGTGCTGGTGCCTCTGGTCCTGAGTCCCCGAAGAGCTGCTGTTCTAATAATCTTAACTACCTATTGCCTTAAACCACCCTGGTCCCTAGTGAACGGGGTACTCAAGAGACAGCCCTTCTTAGCTCATAAAAATAGATGGTGTTTTACCACCTGTCCAGGCAGGGCAGTTCCCTAGTCACAGACCAACGTGCATTAGGTTGTGTGATCGTCCCTCTTCCCCTGTTCTCATTTGTGGCTAAAATCAGACAGAAATAAAGAAGAGCCTCTGACTTCAGTGGTTGCGGGCCATGACCCAAGTGTCTGGATTTGCTACATCTGACACCAGCAAACAGGCAATGCAGGGAAGAGCAATTATCTGGGTTCACATTTCATCTTCTGTTTATGAGAGGCACAGGCAGAGCACATAGTCAAGTGTCCAAGGGCTATTATTAGTGCCTTTAAATTTTTACTCCTATTGTTGTTGGAATGGTCATTATTGTGGATATCTTAAACAAGTAGGATAATGACATTTGCCACCAGGCCTCAGTGACTGGCTTCAGCATCATCTGCTGCCCCCATTGACACTCTTTATGCTGTCAATACCAAAGACAGGAGGTTCCCCCAACATGCACACACACACACACACACACCCCTCCCTCATGGTCTGTTAGTTCACACCTCTGCTTTGCTCTCCGGCTGGAAGGTCCCTTTCCCTCCCTATCCCTTCCTTCCTGGCAAATAACTCTGCCTTCAGCACCTCCCCAAGAAGGCTCTCCCACCACCACCATTCTGACACTCCCAACTGCTGGTGCTTCCCTCAGCACACATTTTTTAGCCCTTGGTGGTGGTTTCCTGTTTATTAAACCAGACCAGGAGACCCCGAGGGCTCATCCATGGCCGATTTGCCTCTGGGTCCCTGAACCCAGCACACTCCCTTCTACACAGTGGGAATCCAGGAAACTGCAGGTGGAAGATAATACCCATAGTGAGAGAGCCATGAGAAAATGGCAGCCGTGACACACTCCCTACCTCAGGGAGCTCTCAGTCAGCCACAGTGGGAGGTAGGAACAAGGGCAATATGACCAGACCTGACAAAAAGCCAGCAAAAAGCCTGGAAACTGTGAGAAGGCCATTTGAAATAAAGATGCACATACAGCATTGCTAATTATAGACCCTATCTTAAGCGTATGTTATTGTGCTTTTAGATTTTGCTGATTATATATGAAACCATTGTGATTGACAAGTATTTAAAAATTAAGATCAAGAAATTATGTATAATAATATATAATATATACCTAGTGAGAGCAAAAATATTTTTGGTATCATTTAAAAACTTAAAAGATAATTATTTAAAATAATCCATCTTTAGTGAATTTTTTAAATTTCTATTTTAATGTTTTATAACACACAAAGTATATTTAGTCCACTCTATAAATAAATAAATATACTGATTTAAATTATCTCTCTTCACAAGTTTTTCAGTAAAGGAGTGCAAGATCAAAACCACTTGAAGACAACTAGCCTATGATCAGTGAGATGGGGATAGTAATGGTACTCCCTTTAACGTCTATTAGGATTATATTTCCACATGCCTGGCACATGGCACATACTTCATAAATACCAATCACCTTCTTAAGATGGGATTTTAATTTAGGACTGCCAAACTCTGCCCGGCATTCAAACACTCACACATTTCTTTGGGAAATTTGGAGTCATACAATTAGACAAGGACAACTTGACTGACCAACATGCTAATGTGCTCCAAGGGGAGCACATTAATTATATTAATTTATCAAATATTGATTATTGGTTATATCATATTGACTTGATTATTAATTAATGATTCAGCTCCATTTGAGCAAGGTTTAGTAATAACTACTCCATGCTCGTTCCTGGGTTAGACACTAAGGATTCAATCATAAAAAGATAGTGCTTCTGCCCTTCAGAATCTCAGGTGGTTGGGGAGACAGACACATTAGGACCACATGGAGAAAGCTACGAGAGCATGGTGGAAGGCCACTTCTCTCTCCCCAAATGAGAGCTATTGCTTATTGAGCACCTACAATGTGCATTGGACACTGTTTTCAATCATCTCAAGACCCTTGCCTTCCTTACAGATGAGGAAACTGAGTGGTAGGTAGTTCCTCTAACACTATGCAGCTTCTCAGTGGCAGAGCTGGTATTCAAATCACATCTTTTGGCTACAGTATTCATGCTCTTCCCACTAATTCATGCTACGCAACCTCAGGGCCGCCTGGACATCTGAGCAGTCGATGTGGTATTTGGGATCACACAGACACTGCTCCTGACCCAGCCTTAACCTGGAGTGCAATAACAGAGGAGGAAGATGATTAGCAAGGACTGTTTTCTGAGCTGTCCTTTATGCCTGCGTTTCCCGTGTCTGTCTTCCTACAGCCCCCAAATCAGAAGTCTTAGAGGAAATGCTTCATAACTTAGATTTCTGTGATATTTTGGTAATTGGAGGGGACTTGGACCCAAGGCAGGAGTGCTTAGAGCTCAACCACAGTGAGCTCCACCAACGACACCTGGACGCCACTAATTCTACTGCAGGCTACTCCATCTACGGTAAGGCCACACTCAACCCCCTTTGCCCCAAGGGTGTCCTCTTAGAATGTCCTTGTCCAGGGAGACATGAGTGAGACTGCACCTGTGAAGGAGCACTGTGAAGCCCCAGGGACCAGTTGGAGATCCTTGGCCTCAAGCATGGATTTCTAGACCCTCCTCTGGCAAGTTACTCAAGCATCTTGGGGACCAGTCCCACATTCCCACTCCTGGGGAATTCTTCTGTAGAAGCTGGGTGGATGCCTTCTCTTACAATGTTTGATTTCAGCAACTGTCACAGCAACATCTGGAAGATTGAGGCAGTCTGTATGGAAAGCTTGTGCATCGGTGTAATTTTGGCCCCTTAGAGTTTCTGCACATTGTCTGCCCAACATATCTTGAGCTCTTACCCTCAACAAATTTACAAGACCCGCGAGGTCTCGTACCACAAGCCCCAGCCTGTCTCCTGTCTTCTCTTCCTCCTCCTTTTCTGCCTTCTGATGACAGGTGTGGTCTCTTGGCACAGGTGTGGGCTCCATGAGCCGTTATGAGCAGGTGCTACATCACATCCGCTACCGCAACTGGCGTCCAGCTTCCCTTGAGGCCCGGCGTTTCCGGATTAAGTGCTCAGAACTCAATGGGCGCTACACTAGCAATGAGTTCAACTTGGAGGTAAGTGGGTCCTGCCATTGTTAGGGAAGCCAAGGCTCACCCATTCCCTCATCATTCATTCAGAACTGCTGTAACTGGCTCACCTGCCACTCCTGAGTCAATAGCACCTCTCCCCACTCTTCCCAGGTCAGCGTCCTCCATGAAGACAGAGTCTCAGATAAGGAGCATGTCAACCACCTGATTGTGCAGCCTCCCTTCCTCCAGTCTGTCCATCATCCTGAGTCCCGGAGTAGCATCCGGCGCAGTTCAGGTAGGGTGCCCAAGAGGAGGGACTCTCAGGACACAGGTGGTCATTGTGACTCAAGACTATCTACTCAACAGACAGTTATGTTGCAGCAAACATAGGTGCCCAGAACTGAGGGAGGGAACCCAGCAATGGAGAAAATGTGCCCTGGCTCTGAGACACTCACACCCTCAATTGGCATTCAATACGTAAACAAGAAGTTACACAACACACATAATAGCAGAGGTCACTACAAAGGGCTGGGACAAAATTTCAGGCCCAACTCAAAACTATGTCCGGTATGAAGCTTTCCATGAGCCCTTAACACACACACACACACACACACACACACACACACACACACACACACACACACACGTATGCACCATATTGCAAAGTCCTCTGCCTACATTTCTGTTTGAGCATTTGCCATATTGTGTTACCATCTGGTGGGCACTTGTATCTGTTTCTACTAAACTCTACAGTGCTTGGCTCTGTGGAAATTTCTTTATAATTTGAGGGGTAAAGCCAGGAATAAAAGAGAATTTGCATTTAATGAACACCTATACTGTGCCTATGTGGAAACTTACAGATTAATTTAATTTACACCTAACTATTACTCATAGGATAGGAATTATTATGTCCATTATAGAGGTGATGAAAATGAAGCCCAGACAGGGTAAGGTGCTGCTCTAGAGTTCTACAGCTGGAAAGTGGTAGGGCAGACTTTATCCTATGCATGGATGTTTCATTCATGCTCCCTCACAAGAATGAGCTAGGCCTTTGTTCGCCATGTCATGGGAGTTTCTTCCTTGTTTCAGTGGTCCCAAGCATTGCCACGGTGGTCATCATCATCTCCGTGTGCATGCTTGTGTTTGTCGTGGCCATGGGTGTGTACCGGGTCCGGATCGCCCACCAGCACTTCATCCAGGAAACTGAGGCTGCCAAGGAATCTGAGATGGACTGGGACGATTCTGCACTGACTATCACAGTCAACCCCATGGAGGTGATCCCCATGCAGGGCTGGGAGTTCTGGGTGGGGCGCTTCTCCCTCCACCCAGCTCAACCCTTCCTATGCCTAAAGCCGCCCCATACCCCCGCCTTCTGGAAGCCCTGCCCCATCTAGTCCAGCTCCACTGGTTCTTCCTGCCTCTGAGCTCCTCTAGCCCTCTCAACCTGAACAGACCATACCTTCCCACCAACTACATTCTCTGATTTAAAATGTATTCATTGCTCTTACCCCACAAACAGAATCAGAAATTTTGTTAAGGCAAGCAAACACCACGAGGTGGCTATGCTTCGTTTCCCCCACAGTATTTAGCTCAGAGCTAACTAACCCTTAGGGACTCAGTACTGAAGTTTTGATTAACTAACAGTGCAAATTAGATGGCTTTGCTCCATACTGCCTGAAAAGTTCACTCAAAGGCTTGGAACAGATTAAAAGAAAAATATAGCAGCAATGCCTGCCATTTATTGAGCCTCCATTATGCCAGATACTGTATAGAGTGCTCTATATACACCACCTCATTGAATCTTCCAAAATCCTATAAAATAGGAGTTATCATCTTCATTTACCAAGGTGAAAACCAACTAAGAAAAAAAGTAACATACTCAAATTAACACAGCCAATAGTCAAATTTAAGGATGTCTGATTCTAAAGTCCATATCTTTCCAATTAGCCAACAGCCCCCAGAATCTATCCATGAGTGTCAAGCGAAGCCCTCTACATCATGCCCTTTGCCCATGGGTTCTGGGTGATGACAGACACAGGCTTAGAAAAGGTAGGGGAAGATGATTATCCCAGCCTGGTCCCAGTTTCCACCTCAGCTGGCCTCACACTCCAATTTCAAAGGCAGTGTGCTGATGTGGCTCAGTTTCACCAAGCATGTGCTGTAGGTAAAGTGCTGAGCTCAGTGCTATACAGACTCCAGAATTTCCACCTTCAAAGAGTTGAGACTGGAGTCTAGAAAACAAGACCATTATACCTGGAGTGGTCTGAGGACAAGGCAAGAGTGTGCCTAACAAGGGCCAACCTTGTGATGTCAAAAGTCAATGAGCTTGAGGAGGAAAAGCCTTCAGGACTGCAACAATTAGGGAAGATTCCTTGGAGGAGGTTGGCCTGGGGGAGGCCTTGAAGAGTGGGTAGGATTTGGGGTAAGGTAGAAGGTAGGAGGTAAAAGACAATTCCCAAGAAGTGTCAGGGGAGGGGGTGGGTAGCCAAGCAAGGAGAAACAACTTTTATGACCTGGTTCATCAACACAGAACATAAATCCAGAAATAAAATTTTGCTGGAATTATCCAAAAGCTGGAGTGAGGGGGAACTGGACTGGAAAGGAAGGGGTACAGCCTGAGGACACAGTCAGAGGGTGAGCAGCAAGCATGGAAAGTGAGGACCAATAAATTTGTCCTTTCCAAAGGAATATTTTTGAGGGGAAGCATAACTGAGTCTTTGCTTAAAATGCCTTCTGCTCCCAGGGACATTGCATGCACACTTGGAAAAGAGACACAAGATCAAATGCCATCCTCTCACTGAGAAGCAAACACTAAGGCTTGGACAGCTCCATTTAAATAGGCTCCGGAAATGCCTGAAAACAAGCCTTGGCCTGAAAGGTTCGGTAAATGATGGACAGGATTGGCTTCAATGTCCAGCCCATCATTTATACCCAACAGTCTACCCTGAGTTCATGTCTTGGAATTTGCTGCTATTTCAGGCTTTTGCCTTGAACCTTCTAGCTTCCTTTTTATCAGAAGACTTCCCTTCCAGGAAGTCTGTGTCCAGGCTGAAGAGTTTGGCACTAAGAGAAGAAATTCCAAGGGGCCCTAAATGTTTCCTTAATGGATGGAGAAACATAAGCTCCAAAGTGGCCTCTGTTCAGCCCCTGACGAGCACTTCCTTTCTCTCCTTGATATCCAGAAGCATGAAGGACCAGGGCACGGGGAAGATGAGACTGAGGGAGAAGAGGAGGAAGAAGCAGAGGAAGACATGAGCTCCAGCAGTGGCTCTGATGACAGCGAAGAGGAGGAGGAGGAGGAAGGGACGGGCAGAGGCAGACATGGGCAGAATGGAGCCAGGCAAGCCCAGCTGGAGTGGGACGACTCCACCCTCCCCTACTAGTGCCCAGAGGTCTGCTGCCTGGCCCACATGTCCCTTTTGTAAACCCTAACCCAATGTATGCCTACGTCTATCATACCTCACCTCTGATGTCTGTGACACGTCTGGGAAGGCCTTCTCCAGCTTCCTGGAGCCCACCCTTTAAGCCTTGGGGACTCCCTGTGTCTCATCCATGGGGAAGTTCCAAGAAG
Source organism: Mandrillus leucophaeus (assembly GCF_000951045.1). NCBI lineage: Eukaryota > Metazoa > Chordata > Mammalia > Primates > Cercopithecidae > Mandrillus > Mandrillus leucophaeus. The sequence goes on from NW_012106175.1 coordinate 2,129,925, forward strand.
CCCAGCATGGCCATCAGTGGGGACTTCAGGGTAGACTTTGTCCTGTAGCCCCCACTTCTGCCCTAAGCTCCCCAGCATCCTGTCTACCTGTCTGCGGAGTCTGCCTTTGCTTTTTCCTGCAGAGAAGAAGGTCCACCTTTGTGTCACTCACCTCCCCAGGCTCACAGTCCCCAAGGCCCTGGGGTTCCAACTCACTGTGCGTCTCCTCCACACAGACCAGCAGGTCCTCCTATGCTGACTCCAGGTTGCTTCACACAGGGAGGGTGGTTGGAGCTTCACACACCTAAGGTCTTAGTGCTTAACAGTTTAAAGGAAAGTCCTTGTTGAGGCAGAACTAAGTTCACAGGGAAAGGTACACACATTCTCTCTCTCTCTGTCTATCTATCTAGTTCCCCAGCTTGGAGAGCCTTTCCCTTTGCTTCTTTCTGAGGCCACATAAGCTTAGAAGAAAATTCCTAAACCAAGAATAGGTCCTTGGCCACAAACAGGGCCTGATCCCCCATCAGAGCTATCTGAGCCTGCCTGCCTGGGCACCTGCTGCAACCATGCAGCTGCCCTGCCAGGGGCGCTCACCACACAGAACCACAGGGCCCAGGAGGCATTCCACACAGGCACTGCCCCAGGCGATAGCCACAAGAAGCCTAGAGCCAGGAAGCAGAAGGAAATGCTAACGAGATCACACACAGGCTTGATGGTGGGTGCGGTGGGGGTGGCTGGGCTCTCCCAGGACAGAGGGGACCCTGAGGTTGGCAAGGCTCTCCCCACTCAGCCTCATGGTCCCTTATCTCCTGTTTTACACTATTTTCCCTCTTGAGAAAATACGTGCTTTCCGGATGTATTAGAAATGCATGAGCTCCACCGAGTCTACAATGAAAGTTTGAAATTTAACTGCAAGGAATTAGAAGCATATTTGCAATCATTGCAGCTTCTTCTTTCTTCTGCTCATAAAAGGAGGAACACTTAGATAGAGGGCAAATATATCTGAAAACCTAATTTCTTTCTTTTTTTGATAAGGAAATCTTTTCCATCTCCATCCTAACATGCACAACCTGTGAAGAGAATTGTTTCTATAGTAACTGGTCTGCGATCTTTTGTGGCCAAGAGAATAGCAGGCAAGAATTAGGGCCATGACAGAATTTCCACGAAGCTCTGAGAACATGTTTGTTTCGAATGTCTCAGGTTCCTCTTTGTCCTCATTGTGTACGATCTGTCCCCATCCTTCACTCCTCCCAAAGCTCACACCAATTGGTTTGGCACAGGCACGGAGCTGGTCCCTAGTTAAGTGGCATTTATGTTAACAAAAAAATAGTTCAGAATATCAGCCTTTTTCATTGTGTCATCAAAACAGCTTAAGAAGGGGACTACTGCCAATGTCTTCTAGTCTGACCTCCACCCAGGGAGGACCCATGGCAGGCCTTTTCAACTTTCTGATTCATGAGAATGACCTTGTGCAGCTTTTCCCACCTCCTAAAGTGTTTTCTGCATCTGTTCCTTCCTTTGGACCTCACAACAAATCCTGTGAAGTAACTGAGACATCTGTTGTTAGACACATTTTTGTGATGAGTAAACTGAGGCTTGGTGATTCTATGTCTTGTTCAGAGTCGTTAAAATGTATAGACAAGCCCAGACTCCCCAGTTCCACTCCTGGTCCAGGATTCTACTTAGGGGTCATAGGTATGCACCTAACAGACACTGCTGCAAACCTACTATGTGCTAAGCATTCTACCAACGGCTGTGAGAAAAAGAAAAGCTGAATAAGATAAGCTCCTCCCCAACAGAGGACTTTATATTTGCAGAGGGGAAATAAACAGGCCTAGAAATCACACAAGAGGCAAATGAAGGGAAAGAGGAGAAGTCACAGGAGAGGAAGGATGTGGTCACAAACTTAACCAGTGCTCTTGTTTTCCCCTTCTTAGGGAAAAATACCAGAAGCTGGGGTTTTGTATTCATTGGATGGAAATAGATATTTCTCCTGGGAATTCTCCCAACCAAATAGCCCTTTTCTATTAGGCTGTGTCTGTACATCCACAAGAGGAAAGTCTGTAGGACTGATTAGTTTTCACGATCCCATTTAAATAAAAAAAAAAGATTTTTTAGTTGGGCATTTAGGAGCTACTGAATTCTCCCAAAATTGTGGCAGCAAAAAGAACACTTCATATGCTTAAAACCCATTCCTTTTGAATTAGATTTTGATTTTCAATATTTAAGTCTAGTGTTTGTGAGAACGCTTTTCTCTTTGCTCAGTCTTTTCGGTCTGGTTGGGTAAGGAAGGTGCTCCTCATGCTCTCTGGGTGGCTGCCTTATTCATAGTTGAGAGAGCTATTTGGTAAAATCTTTATATGTTTTGGGGTTTTTTGGTAGGGGGGTAGCAGGTAAAAGTGGCCCATGGCTAGGGCAGCAAAGATGAATAATTTGAGGAAGCATTTGGTTAGTGGACTCATTTGCAGAGAAACAGTGGTGACAACAAATCAGAGCCATTTCCCTCAACTCTGGCTATGTGAGGTCATTCTCTGCATGTCAGCTGCAAAGATCAGGCACTTGAATGAATCCGCTGGGTCAGCAGGCATTGTTCATCTTCGCAACACCCTCTTCCTCACCATGGGTGAGAACAAGACGGGGGTGGTTATATCCCAGTAACAGAAGCTTTGGGAGGTATCCAGGTGAGCAGGGCAATGTGGCTTGCCCTCCCGCAGATATTCTGATCCCAAGGAAAAGGTGTCATTAATCAGTCTGGCATTTTCCACCCTCCGTATGCTGGCATCCAGGAACCAAAACCCCTGAAGGCCTAGACACCCTGTGACCTCTCACTCAGATGTTGGCAGCCAGGCAGATACAGGTTCCTGTCCAGGAGGAACTGCTGACTGGTTTGGCCACAGCCCAGTTCATTGCCTGTCTTGCCAAGTGGACAACCAGATTCTGCCTTCCTGAGCTTGAAAATAGGCTACAACTCTCAGGTGATTCAGATGACATGGAGAAGTTGGAGGAGAAGATTGGAATGGTTAAATCCCAGTGTAGAATGAGTTGCTTCAGTGGAGTAAAGCAACCAGCTAGTTGGTAGCCTGCCTTAAAAAATACTAAACATATATCATACATTTGATCAAATGCTGTAAGCCTAGCCCAAATTCATCTAGATACCAAAAATGTGATTTCAGTGAAATCTCTTTTCATTACCACTTTCTTTTGTTATTGTTTGTTTGTTTGTTTTTTGAGCCGGAGTCTTGCTGCTCTGTCGCCAGGCTAGAGTACAGTGGTGCAATCTCGGCTCACTGCAACCTCCGCCTCCCACGTTCAAGTGATTCTCCTGCCTCAGCCTCCCGAGTAGCTGGGATTACAGGCATCCACCATCATGCCTGGCTAATTTTTGTATTTTTAGCAGAGACAGGGCTTTGCCATGCTGGCCAGGCTGGTCTCAAACTCCTAATCTCAGGTGATCTTCCCACCTCAGCCTCCAAAGTAATGGGATTACAGGAGTGAGCCACTGCACCCACCCCTCATTACCACTTCCTTGAATTTACTCAATCATCCTATCAAGCAGGGTTTAGACCAACATCTTTGCATTTAATAAGGGGTATCCTTTGTACACATGGACCATCCAGTGAGAGGGCTCGGGGTGGTGGGAAGCAATGTCCCCCATTCTTATACGTCAGGTGTCAGCAAACTACCTGTAAAGAGGCAAATAGTAAATATTCTGGGCTTTGTGAGCCATTTGGTACCTGTCACAAGTATAGTCGGCCCTCCATATCTGAGGTTTCCAAATCCATGGATTCAACCAACCTTGAATCAAAAATATTTGGGGAAAAAAATGTATAGTTGCAACTGACCTGAACATATTCTTTTTTTCATTATTATTCCTTGAACAATACAGTTTAACAGTATTTACATAGCATTTACACTGTATTAGGTATTATAAGTAACCTAGAGATGATTTGAAGAACACAGGAAGATGTGCATAGGCTATATGCAAATACTATGCATTTGATATAAAGGAATTGAGCATCTGTGGATTTTGGTATCTGAGGGGGTTCTGGAACCAATCTCGTACAGATACTGAGGGATGACTGGACTCAGCTCTGCTGTTGTAGCATGAAAACCAACAATATATACACAAATGAAGGTTTCAACACAACTTTATCTAGGTTCCATAAAACAATTTAAAAACACTAAAAAAGCATGCAGTTTGAATTTATATAATTTTCATGTCATTTTTTTACCCTTTTGATTTACATTTTTAATAATTCAAAAATATAAAACCTTTCCTCAGCCCATGGGCCATATGAAAATTAGCAGCCAGTTAGATTTGGCCCAAGGTCATAGTTTGCCAACCCCTACCACAGACGCATGGAAGTTAGCCTCCCACTTCAGGAGAAAGTAAGCTGCTCTCCTAAGCCTCTCACCAACTACCCAGTAGTCTTTGCCTCCAAACTGAACAACAGGAAAAAGTGCCATCGTTTTTAATTAAGCTGTTTTACAAGTCCATGTTCTGGGGGAAAACAAAAAAGAAACAAACCAAACACTTGTTATTTGCTGAACTGACAAACTCTGACAGATATTCCATGAGAGTTGAAAGCCTTGGATCGAGGTGACTGCCTGATTACTGAGTGCTAATTCCACTGAGGCAAGTGTTAGCCCCCCAGGCTCAGTGCCTTCCCAGCACAGCTCAGCCCATAATGATCTCTGAGCAGGAGTGTTCATTATCTCAGACTGATTTTCATTTCAGCCCTGCTCTTACCATTGCTCTAAAAATGATCCTAAAGACTTGTGACTGTTTGAATCAATAGCAACATCATCAGTAGAAAGCCCCACCGAGCACACTTCAAAATTAGCAATCTTCTTGGCTCTATGACTCAATATCGGCAAGCAGAAAAGAGGGCTTTTTATTTTTTTTTAAATCATACCCACATTTAAATTAACCAAATAGTTTTTACGAGAAAGTAGGGAAGTGGGTTTAATTCTTTGAAAGAATTTGCTAGTGAAAAGTAGATGATTTTTAGGTAAGATAAGGTTTAGGCCTCTGGGGGATCCCCAAAGCCTTCTGCAGTGTACTCTGGCAGGCTATGAATGATACAGGATTCTGTATCTATATCAGACATTTATTGAGGCTGACAAGCAAAAGCCCTTGGCACCATTTAATTTTCACATAACCACTTTCCATTGTCCAGCTGCAGGCAAAGGAAATGAGCAATGAAAGTTTTGAAGTCTACCCCAATACCCTCATTTCCTGTCTTTACTTCCTTTACTTTATAGATGTATGCTATACCTGCTCTGTAGATCATGCTCTAGTTTTCCTTTTAATGCCAACTGGAAAAGGAGAGTTGGCTTTCCAGGGGCTGTGGATTAAGAGCCAGGTTTCACTCCATCCCAGGGAGACAAAAAGAGACAGAAGAAATTACCTCCAGCAGCACCCCAGAAAGCTGACAGACATTCCCTGTGTGCAGGCGGTAAACAGATGGGAGTCTGTGTTAACAGCTATGTTCAGTGTAATTCAGCAGACCTTCACTGGGCACCTGTGATGGGCCAGGCCCTGTGCCAGCAACAGGGGAAGGGAGGATGAACAAGGCACGTTTCCCTGACCATGAGGAGCTCTTGGCCTGTCCCTTTGCGGTGTTGGGAGGCTGTGCACAAGCAGTCAGGACTTTGGGGACAGAAGTTTAGTGTTAGGGAGGCAGGATAACTTGCTTTGACAGCTACCCACCCTAAGTCAGATGACAGGTGTAATTCTGGAGGCCCTGACAAGCATCACTGAGGCAGGCCGAGGAGCTCTCCAGGGAAGTGGGCAATGTTTACCTGAATGTTCCTCAATTCTAATCAAGGCTGACTCAGTTCACTTACGGATGAAAGCCAGTCACCCGGCCCACTGGGCAGAAATAACATGGGTGACAGTTGAGATTCAGAGAAAATAAGACAGAAGCAGTCCTTAAATATAAACAGCAGCCAAGTGGACCTGGAAATTTAGGAAGGGTGACGCAGGTAGAGGGGCCAGCAGGAGCCAAGTCTCAAAAGGCACAAGCCGCAGGCCGGGCGCGGTGGCTCAAGCCTGTAATCCCAGCACTTTGGGAGGCCGAGACGGGTGGATCATGAGGTCAGGAGATCGAGACCATC
>NW_012106175.1:2136073-2137332 GCF_000951045.1 Mandrillus leucophaeus
CCAGCTGCAGGCAAAGGAAATGAGCAATGAAAGTTTTGAAGTCTACCCCAATACCCTCATTTCCTGTCTTTACTTCCTTTACTTTATAGATGTATTCTATACCTGCTCTGTAGATCATGCTCTAGTTTTCCTTCTAATGCCAACTGGAAAAGGAGAGTTGGCTTTCCAGGGGCTGTGGATTAAGAGCCAGGCTTCACTCCATCCCAGGGAGACAAAAAGAGACAGAAGAAATTACCTCCAGCAGCACCCCAGAAAACTGACAGACATTCCCTGTGTGCAGGCGGTAAACAGATGGGAGTCTGTGTTTACAGCTATGTTCAGTGTAATTCAGCAGACCTTCACTGGGCACCTGTGATGGGCCAGGCCCTGTGCCAGGAACAGGGGAAGGGAGGATGAACAAGGCACGTTTCCCTGACCATGAGGAGCTCTTGGCCTGTCCCTTTGCAGTGTTGGGAGGCTGTGCACAAGCAGTCAGGACTTTGGGGACAGAAGTTTAGTGTTAGGGAGGCAGGATAACTTGCTTTGACAGCTACCCACCCTAAGTCAGATGACAGGTGTAATTCTGGAGGCCCTGACAAGCATCACTGAGGCAGGCCGAGGAGCTCTCCAGGGAAGTGGGCAATGTTTCCCTGAATCTTCCTCAATTCTAATCAAGGCTGACTCAGTTCACTTACGGATGAAAGCCAGTCACCCTGCCCACTGGGCAGAAATAACATGGGTGACAGTCGAGATTCAGAGAAAATAAGACAGAAGCAGTCCTTAAATATAAACAGCAGCCAGGTGGACCTGGAAATTTAGGAAGGGTGATGCAGGTAGAGTGGCCAGCAGGAGTCAAGTCTCAAAAGGCACAAGCCAGACTGATGCAAGGGAGCCCTCCTGAGGCCCAACATCAGAGCTGAAGATCTAAGGAGGGCCCACCTCCGTGAGACCTGCTGAGGACTTACACTTGGTGCTGAGGAGCAGTGGTTCCCCAGGCCAGCTGCATCCCCTGGGAACATGTGAGAAATGCATATTCTTGGGCCCCAACCCAGACCTACTGAATGAGAAGCTCTGGAGGCAGGCAGTCTGTGATTTCATGAGCCTTCTGACATGCACTCAAGTTTGAGAACCACTGATGCAGAGAATAAGGAGATGACTTGAGCTGGCATTAGGAAGAACTGACTAAACAAGGCAAAATCAGTGACTAGTGTAGTGAGGGTGCCAAAGCAGACTACCCCAGGCCCCCCATCCTGGGCCTTTTCAGCTCCAGTTTATACTCA
>NW_012106175.1:2137382-2154293 GCF_000951045.1 Mandrillus leucophaeus
AACAAGGCAAAATCAGTGACTAGTGTAGTGAGGGTGCCAAAGCAGACTACCCCAGGCCCCCCATCCTGGGCCTTTTCAGCTCCAGTTTATACTCACTGAAGCAGTGGTTTCAAGGAACGTTGATCCTAGTCCCCATCCCTCACCTGCCCTTGGGCATGAGACAATTCCTGCCTGCCTGCCCCTTCTATCCTAGAGAGACAGACTGCCCAGGAGAGGCTGCCACGAGGTCACTCATCCCCGAGGCCACCTGCCAGGTTTCTGTAAGCTGAGCAGCCTCTGCGAGGGCCATATTTTGTGGAGAAACACTGAAACTGCAGCAGTGACCCTGGTCACTAGGAAAACTGCTTCCTACACAGCCCATATGCTGGTGGAAACACCCAGACCCCAGCAGAGAGTGGAGGGGGTCATTTAAGGACGTTGCCAGGTTGCCGCAGCACTGCTCTGTGTGTAACGAGACTGGGGCCTGCAGCATCACAATTCAAACACTGAATTGCTTGGGGAATGGATGGCCTTCCTTGGAAGGGCAGTGACTCATTCTGGATGTTACTAAAAGCAGAAACCAAAAATCCAAAAACAAACCTACAGCCTCATTTACAATTAGAATCTGTCTGGGCCTTCTAATTTCTAAAGTCTGTGAGGCTGCCAGGATTCACCAATTCCCCTTCCCCCTGAGGCCCAGCAACTATTGATTTATAGCTTAAACTCTGTGAAGGTCCACAGACCTTTGAAAGGAACTCGCTGGTACTTTGTCAGTCATTTACACCTAACTGACTCCTCCTATGAGGTACAGTCTCCTCCTACAAGGGTTTTTGAGATGGGGAGTCAGAGGGCCAGGGCCCTGGGCTTTGGGGTAGAAGGACAGAAGAGGAACAGTCTAGGAAAGGGACTAGACATGTGGCCTAGGAAAACTAGCACCATCTGTTGAGTTCTGCAGAACCCAGATTGTCTTCTGCTCACAGCCTCAGCAGTCTTTTCAGAGTCCTCCTGAATGGCCCAAAGATACCCCCGTTTCTGGGGAGCAGAAAGGAGCTAGTACCTCTGGACCATGGAGGCAACACCTCCCCAGAGGCAGGACCCTGCCCCCATGAGAACACACAGTTGAATGATGCGGTGTCTGACCAGGACCTTGGAAAACGTGGCTGTGCGAGACTAGTATAGATCCCTAACTATTGCTGTCTCTGCTGCTATGGCCACCTCCTCAAGGCAAGCAGACTACTGACTTAGCTATTGTGGCACCACGGGGGCCTAGCTCCGCACCTGGCCCATGACGTGTGTACCACAAATGTTGAATTGAATTGAATCCCAGAGATCATTTGACCTCAGTGAAGGGACTAGGTTTGACGAATTAAGATCCCCCCAGTGGAGAAAGCCTCCTCCATCTTCCTTGGTTTGTGAGTCAAGGTCCTTTGTAACATCAGATCGACGAGGGGTGGAAGTGCAGCGAACAGAGGACATTTGTGATGCACATGGGAGAAAACAGGAGTGGGGTTGTTTGGGGACTACCCCTTCCTAGCTATAGTCAGTAAACGGAGCCCCTAAGCAAGGAGCAGGGGTAGATGTGCCTGGGTGAGGCCTGCTTGCTCCACTGTCGAGGTCATGGGCAGCATCCCCACTAACTAAGGAGAGAAAGTCCTCATTTGTTAATGACCCATCCCTGTGCCGCTCTCCAGTTCCTTTTATCAGATTTCCTGCAGAGGAGATTCATCAACATGAAGCTCAATTCCCAGTAGACTAATGAAAAGAGGGCAACAGACTTGAGAAGAGCCAAAATGCAGACAGTGTGTATTAATCACAGACAACAGAAACGTGTTAGCTTTAATGCCTGTTTGCTTTTATCTTGAAATGAAAATGCATCTCTGTTACCTGGACCCTTTTTACTGCCCATTTCAGAACAGAAATGGGACACCCACACACATATTGAGGGTCCTTTTCCCCAGCAGAAGGAGCAACCAGAGAAATGAGCCACAGTTTGTGTGCAGAAAGAGAGAAGCAACCTGCAGGTCTCAGCTGCAGACTCCAGAACCTCTGCAGAAAAGGCAGGCAAAGGGATGAGGAGGCAGTATCTGCCCTTTAGTAGGATTCATAAGGGCCTCTGTGAGGAGGGCCTTGCTTGTGCCTGTGGGTCACGGATGTTAACATAAAGGCTCATCCACCCTTGGTGGCAAAAGTGCATCCATCCTGGCCAACACAGAACACCCACATCTGGAGCCCACGCCCACCCACCTCCAGCTCCCCTACATGGCTGCAAGTGCACGGCTGATGTGTGGCATTCAGAAGAGGTCTGCTCGTGTTCACTAGCCAAACTTCAGGTGGTGTGATATGGCAAAAAGCTTTTTTTGTTTTTCTGTTTTTGTTTTTGTTTTTTTGGCATGGGGGAGAAAGTCAGACTTGAAAATCAGGGCTGATCACTCAAAAAGTAAGATAGGAGATACTGAGGGAAAATGTGACTCCTAGTTGGAGAGGAAACAGGAGAGTTGGTATAAGTGACAGCATCAGGAACAACCCCCTTCCCCAGAAGCCAAAGCATTGCTCTGTATTTAAAGATGCATCCAAGTTTGCAAAAAAATTATGGTTAAATCTGGCCATGTGACCAAAGAGGCAGTCAAAATCAATTGCTTCCAAAGTCAGAGCTGTTTGAAGGTGATCAGTTCTTAATTGAACTAGTCATGATGAATCAATCTAACTGATTGCATCCAGTCTGACTTCGGTGGTTTCCATAAAGGGTTGTTGATGCCTTGAGCTGGACAGTGTGGGCAGGAGGTTGAAGAAAACCAGTTGGTGAGTTTAGAAAAGAAATCGCATGTAAAAGTTGTTTGTTTTCAAAGAAATCTGTAGGCATTAGAGCTGGGTTTGTTATGTTATTGTCAGGGACATTATAATGTTGGTAAGGAAGAGAGAATGATTTGGTAGGGGTATTTGGGAAATTTGAGTACAAAATATACATTATCAGAGATGAGTAGGCTATGGACAGCTGATTATATATATGTGTGTATGTGTGCATATGTGTGTACATATACACACACCCCAAAGCCATATACATAACTATAATACAGAAGTAAGAATAAAGTCAAAAGTCCCAACATATTTTAAATCCTTAGAAGCACTGGTTGGGATGTTACATGTTTTTTCATTGTTGTTGTTTACTGTTAGCTCTCAAAGCAGTGGGAATAGTGCTTGGCACATAGTAGGAGTTGGGTAAACATTTGGAAATTGAAGACCCAGCTTGTCACTACTTCATAGAGACTCAGTGGTATGACTATACCCCAAATTGAATGAGCCACGGAGAAATGCATCAGCCACACTCCCTCTTAGCTGAGGAGAGCCTCTGTGAATCCACAGATTCCATGCAAGATTCAGCCAGCCGCAGGCACAAGGTCTGGCTCCCTAGTAGTGAGAGTGAAGCATACTGCACACAGTGGGTTTGCATGCATCTAGACTGCATCTGCTGAACACCCAACAGCTGTTTCTACAAGCTAAAGTTGTAGCTTCTCTCTACCACTGTCTAAAGCTGTAGCTTGTCTCTACTATTGTCTCTCCACTGTTGCCCAAACACTTGGTATAATGCTATTGAATTTGTCACCTCCAGGCATGATTTTGTAACCAAATGTAAAGGTTCTAGGTTCAGCCGGTTTAAAAAGTCTAATAATTTCTTCTCTCAGTCCTTCCCTTCTCCCTTGTCTGGAGCTGCCATCGCCATTTAGAAGGGTCTGACGCTGTTTATTCCCAGCTTCTCAACCTCAGTGTGTGTGGGAAAGGCCTGAGAGAGAGGGGTATGTTTTCTCTCCTCTGGAGTCTCTGGTGTTGACACAGCAGAGAGAGGAGGGGGAGCAGCCTCATCTTGCAGAATCACCTTCAATCACTGCTACTGTCTGGGCCATTACTGCCAGTCTGGCCCGTGTCTCCCACAGTGGATGGCTTTGCCTCCAGCGGTGGACCAGAGTGTACCTGACATGTATCAGACTTCTGAGCTCTTCAAGCTGCCTCAAAGAATGAATCATTTTAGTCTAGAAATATGTTTATTTGATAAATATACTATTGTGTATGACTGTGAAACAATTCAAACTTTGGAGTATCTCATTAGAAGGACTGTATGAATTTATAGAAAATTGAATCTAATTTCAGAAGAGCGCATTGTCTTCTCAGTCAGCAAGGTTGCCCAGCCGCAGAGGGTCAGAGAAAATGCCCTTTTCCCTCCCCACTCCTTTTCTCAGAATCCTCTCAGGCCTAATTGAGCTGTCATATCCAATTCAGACTGACACAGAGTGAGGGGCTCTGAGAGTCTCTATGTATATAAAGATATAGGAAGAAAATAAGAACCATCACGGGAATCTGTTGGGCTTCTCCCCATGACTGTGATCTTACCCATGTTTGAAACACAAACTTCAAATTTATAACAATTATGATTCTTGCAGTTTTCAAGTAATTTGTTAAATGCCTATTCAACACAGACAGATTTTTATTTTCAGCCGTGGCTTGTAAATGCCTACAAACTGATTCATGTTGGTGGTCGTTACGACACTTTCTGTGAATTGGTGAATAAATATGATTTTAGAATTTCACAGTAAAGATGACCTCGGAGAGTTTTATTGTTCAGAGTGTTTGATAAGGTGAGACACCAAGAACTGCTCTGGCTGGGTCAATATTCTCTGGGGCTCTGTCCTAAATCCATGCCTGAGGAAGGGAGATGGGTGGGGATGTGAGGCTGGTGGCATGGCAAGTTGGCCCCTATCAGGCTTCAGTCAGGGAACTTTGTTATACCCAGAGCCAAATTTGGCAGCACAAGTTTTGGAGACCAATGCAAAGACGATCCTTATAACACTGGGCATTTATTCAGCACTTACAAAGTGCTGGAGATCTACATGCATGATCTCAACCCCCAAGGTAGGTTGTTCTTACTATTAACTGTGGAAAAGATGAGACTCCGAGGAGTCAGGGGCCCTGCACGAGGGCAGCAGAATTGGACACCTCCCTGTCTCTCTCCTACTGCTTCTTCTGCTCCCTGTTGCTCCTCCAGTAGACCTTCGTCCTGCTGACCTGCCCTAACATCCAGATGCCCCCCAGGGTCCCCTTTCCCCCAAAGCCCACTGAAGATGGGCTCCCTTTGCCATCCAGAGCTGGCAGAGATCCAGAGCGCTTCCCTAGGATTCTGCAAGTTGTGGTTACTGCAGCCTCCGTCCTGTTTTGTATTGGGCCAACCCAAGGGTTAAGCCCTATCTTTTGCTTGAGTTCCTCAGGGAAGCAGGGAAAATTCAAACAAAGTATTCTTGAAGTGTTGGGGTCATGAAGATGAGTCACTTGCAAGGATATGGCAAACAGCTACATATCACAATTGACATTCTTGTTTTCAGACTCTTTTTGGCCAGCCTCCCCAGCCATGTGCCATCTTCCTGCTCTCTCCCCACTCCCTTCTCTCCCTGCTCTCATCTTTCTTCATCCTTCGCAGATGTAAAAAATAAGTTTCTTTTTTTTTTTTTTTTTCCAAAGAGATGGAGTCTCACTCTGTCGCCTAGGCTAAAGTGTAGTGGCATGATCTCGGCTCACTGCCAATCTCTGCCACCTGGCTTCAAGCGATTATCTTGCTTTAGCCTCCCAAGTAGCTAGGACTACAGGCACGCACCACCATGTCCAGCTAATTTTTTTGAATTTTTGGTAGAGATGGGGTTTCACCATGTTGGCCAGGCTGTTCTCGAACATCTGACCTCAGGTAATCCACCCGCCTCGGTCTCCCTAAGTGCTGGGAATATAGACGTGAGCCACCACATCCAGCTCCCCCCCTTTTTTTTTCTCTTTAAAGAGCGGCTTCATCATCTTTTCTTCATTGCCTGGTCTCCTGCCAAAAGCCATACTCCTCCTACTCTAAGCAGTTAATCAAAATTTGTTCCCAAATATAGAACATTCACACCCTAATAGGATTTTTTTTCTTCTAAACGTTAAGATAGGATTTTTTTCTGCCCAATGTTTGTCAACTGGAAATATAATTTTTCTTTTACATCTCAGAGAGTCAACAAGGAACCTAAGAAGGCTTCATCTGTTTGGTAGTCCTTCCACACCATACCTTGGTAACTTCCATGCATGCGCACATGCACGCACACACACATGCACCCACACACACACCCCTATTTTTGGGCTTCCCTGTTGCCCAATGTAGCAGCTCACTACCAATTCAGACAGTTCTAACCACTCTTACTCTCCAAACAATTCTGGCCTGTGTTCTTGCTGTCTGATAGATTCGTCATTGCCTTTCTCTGTCTATTCCTTCTCATCTCTTTTAAAGGCATCCCCTCATCCCTTAGCCACCATAGCAGCCTCCTCCCTGGCTTCCATCTTTCAGCCTGTGTGCGTGCCATGGGGCTGACATTGCTGAAGTTGCACTGGGAGGTGCCCCTCAGGTTGATGCGCCACAGAAACTTCCAGTAACTTATACTTTCCAAGTAAAGTCCCTGGTGCTCTAAGGATTCCTCTTCCCTAGGGGGCCAATAAACTATACTTTTTATCCTGAAAAAGTACTAGTTTATCTGGCTTGAATAAACTTGATAGAGGTTCACGGCAAAAACTTCAAAACAACAACAAAAACAAATGTGTAAACTATGGATAAAAGTCCTGGGAAGAGGTGTTACACAATCATATCTGGGTTCGTGCCCTAGTGGAGAGCTTGGGATATAGCAAGGGCTCAGAAATAATTTATTATATGGAATTAAATTAAACCTAAAATCCAAGGTTCTCAATGACCTGGCCTCAACCTAAGTTTTCATCCTTTTATTACCCACTTGCCCAGCACAAATCCTAGGTCTCGGCATTCTCAAAGCACAAGGCAGTCCCAAAGCACAGGGAGACTCCCATCTGCATGCTTTTGTTCCTGCTACTCCTGATACCTGGAATGTCATCCCTCCTTATATGTCTTACACAATGAAAATCTTATCACTAACTGGAGGTCTCACTCCAGAGTTACAGAGCTATTTATCAGTGAGGCCATGCTTGATTTCCCCAGTGGAATGTAATCCTACCATTCTATGCAACCCCGGACCATGTCCTGTCTTATTAAGTTCCTTCTAGTGGAAGGTGGGGAGAACAAGATATAGGATATGTTGCTCTAAACCAAACTCAAACACCTGCAGAAGTAAGGCAGGTAGCATAAGTGAATACAGCTGCCTGAGTGGGACTAGGGTGAAAAGAAAAATGCATGGCAAGTGCAGAGGGCTTGCTGCACCTCAGCTTCCACCAATTGTCTCAGTACAAGGATGGTTGCCCATTATTGCCAGATCTTCTGATTTTTTTCTTTTAAGAGAAGTCAGAAACATAGGTTTTCCATGTGAAATCTACCAGATTTTAAATTGGGGCAGAAAATTCACTTTTTAAACAAATGTTATGGGGGCCAAGTAAAATAAGTTGTCAGGCTGAATGTAATACATGGGCAACTGAGTTTCAGCCTCTATTCTAAACTATATTAGCGTGGGCCAGGTGAGTCAGATTAACCAGAAAAAAAATTGTCCCAACACCCTCAATTTAGGTGATTGGGTCTTGTAGGTGATGGGTACTCATAAATGCCACTGCAAGGATGGCAGAAGGACAGAGATGGTAAAAGCAAAGATTAGCCATGTGAGCATCTGGGCAGTGGTGTGCCGGTAAATGGTTAACAACCACCTTTGGGGTTGGGGCAGGTCTAATTTGTAACGTGTTGATTCCCATGGTGAAAGTACCACCATGGCTAGTTTTAAGCCATCAACATGATGCCACTGAGCTCAGAGTTGGTAAGAGATGCTACTATTGGCTTTTGGGAGCCAGCTCTAGCTCACATCACTGTTTAAAGATCAGATATCAAGAAAAACCCAAGAGCACTTTTAACCATGAACAAATAAAGCTGCCACCTTCCTAATGACTCAATCTAATATTGGGAAGGCTCATGACCTACATGAAAACCTCCTTCACACAACCAGGGATAAAATGCTGCCACTTTCATTTATGACTATAATCCCTGTTAATGGCCAAATGACTTGAGTGGGGGCTGCTGGTTACATTACATAAGGCTTAGTCATTGAAGACTGAGTGTGTGGGGAGGAGGAACCAGAATGGAGAGACACGGTGCTGTAAACTGGCTGTGCTCCAGACAGAGGAGCCTGGAGGGCAGAAAGGACAAGTAACTCAGCTACCTTTCTTCCATCACAAACCATGTGGCCACCTCCTGACTTTTCATGACTGAGAAGTGAGACACAGCCAGGGTACAGGGAGCAGCAGGAGGAAAGGAAAAGAGCAACGCTGGTAGAGATGAAATGAGAGCTCGAATGGAGGAGAGTTGACAATATCATGTCCCCACCTAGGAGAATAGAGAATTTTCAAAAGAGGCCCAACCTCCAGTGCTCCTGTTTGCTCTCCTTTTGGAATTTTTAGTGAATTTTATGATCTTCTGTAGATTCGGTACTGCCCTATTTAAAGTCAAGCTAGAAATGTGGGCAGCTCAGTGAAGGGCGGGGCCCCTCTAGAAACTGCCTGTGTTCATCAGGATTCTTTTTGGTAGCAAATTGGACAAGTCTAAGCAAAAGGATGTGTATTTTTGGCTCTCATAACCCAAAAGTGAGAAGAGCTGAGGTGTGGCTGGACCTCACTGATGACAAGAAGCTTAGGACTTGCTAAGGTGATTAATATCTAAATCATTACATAAATCTAACTAATCATTGTATATAACTATATATAATTCCATTCTTACATATTATGTGCTTACATACAATTAGGGCTTGCTAAGGTTATTGAGAGAGATATATATATACACACACACACACACACACCCTATATTTTATGTAACTATAAAATTATGTATGTTCAGTATTGTATATATTGTAACAATACATTATAGAATTATATGCTTATAAATTATATATATAGTAACCTTAGCAAGACCTAATCATTCTGTATTATATAAACATATAATTATATGCTATATATTATATAATTGAATTACATATTATAGTATATAATTAAATTACATAATTTATCTATTAATTACATAATTATATTATATGCTATTTATGTGTTAATATCAACATTTTATGCTATATCATTGATTAGGCCCTAACTAGGTGCCCCTCATGTCTGCCCTTTTTTCATATTGGCAGGTTTTTTCTAACCAATTTTTATTACTAGGCGGGTTCTGTAGTAGATGGCAGCTCTCAAGCTCACATTTTGTGTGCTGTAACTTCAGAAAGGAAAGTGCTCATCTCATCGGTACTGACTCAAAGTCTTGGTTAAGCACTGCTTTGACCCTCCCTGTGTCATGTACAGCCCCTGGGACTAGAGTCCATGCCTGACAGCCTCCCTGTCTCCTCACCACCGAGACAAATGGTTCAGGGGAGAAGGGAGGAGCATTCCTCAAAGAAGACACAGAGAACCTTCACTGGAAGAAGGAACAGGGCTGGGAAGACATGAGAAATAACTCCCCATTGACTGCTTCAGATCAAGAAGTCCTTGAGCCTGATTTTCCTAATGTGCACTGCATGGAGCACATAGAATATTCTTCAATTGATGATATTTTTAAGGCTCCCTGAAAAGTTCTGTTCTTGAAAATAATGAACAGGTTTTGTTTATTGTAAGAATTTTCAGGATGTTTACTGCAAATCATCTAAATAAATGGACAAGTGTTTCTCAGACCAATTTGACTATGGAACCCTTCACCTCCTTAAACAATTTTGGGACCAGTATTCACTCCAACATGCTTCAGGAACTGTGGCCTTAAGCCTGACATAAGGACCTGAAGCCAAGATGTAGGGTTCTTCCCCTTGTTAGTACCTCATTCCAGGGAACCATCCTGAATTAGACAATTAAGCATCCATTTAATATGACTTCTAGGATGAAGAACCTGCTCCATTTCCCTCAAGGCTTGTCTACTCTGACTACCCATTTAATATGCCTTACCTCCCAGTTTTATCCTCTTGACCTTGCACAGGAAGGTCTGATCTCAGGTTCAATCAGCCTACTTCAAAAGCTGAGAAAAGTTATGGAGCCCAAGTATGCAGACACTGCAGCTGACTAGAGGATGCTGGTGCACAGGCATGACGGCAGCCATGACTGGTGCTGGCCACCTGAGAGTCAACACCACAGGCTGGAAGTGGCTGGTGTCTCCAACCCCACAATGCTCAGGCACCAAAGGGAAATGGCCAAAGACAAAGGACTCCACACTGTCCTCAAGGCCCAGTACCCCGAGTGGCACATGGCAGCCCTGGGAAATGCCTTCTCTCTTCCTCTTCACTAATTGGCCTCCACTGTGTTAACAGCCTGACTTAAAGCTCACTCTGGGTCAGTCCCACTAAACTACGACCAGAATATGTTAGCAAAATAAACCAAGGTACAAACCTTCCAAAGAGCCTCTGTGTCTTGTTAGTGATCCTAAAACCAAATGGACTAAGGCTTAGAGATGGTTTATCCTGTAACAAATTTTTCATGGGAATCATTATAAATATACGTACTTTATTAAACACTCACTAGGTGCCAGGAATTGTGCTGTGCCTTACATACATTATTTCATCTTCACCTCACAAAAATTGTATTAGATAAGCACATTTATGTCTCCATCTATGAATGAGGAAATAAAACACATAGAGATAAATAATCCAAGGCTATGTGAGGCCAGGGTTCAGGGCCATGCAGGACTATCCTCATCCAACTTAAACTAGTGCTTTCAATCTACATGTCCACTCAAGACAGTCTGCTTCATGTCACTCAAAAACTGGGTGTCAATATTCCGTGTGTTTCCAGTGTTATTACAACTATAAAGCTACTTGGAAGCCCTTAAGAGGGAAAGCTGTGGATGCTGACATACATCACTTAAATCATTACATGCAAAGATATACACACGTGCCTGATGGTTTCATCCGTGCCCTAGGTGGCTACTGGCCTGCAGTCTCGGACCCTGGAATCTGTGAACACAGCCTTCTTGCCTTACTCAGAGGCTCAGAAAACTCTCCCAGGTCTCTCTTCTCTAAAGAACAAGAAGGTAGCCCCAAAAGCCCACTGTCAATTGCCTTTGTATTCCCCTTCCCAAGGCTACCTTGTCAAACTATCATTCCTGTTCTACCCTTCACTTTATCTGCCTTTTACTCTTCCAAGTGCCACCAATATTTATAGTCACTCAATAACTGTACAATCATGTCACGGATGACTACTATTTTGGGGAGACTAAGATAAATACTATATATGTATGTATGAGTGTGATACATACATACATATACCCACAAATACATCTATGTACACACATACATATCTGTGGCCTTCTATTTTCATGACACTTAGTAAAACCACTTACTAGTCATGGCACCACTGTTATGTGACAATTTCACTGAGGTTTTGTTTCCTCATTTGTAAAATGGTGACTATGGTAACTTTCTTAAAGGACTCTTATAATAATTAAATGAGATAATTTCTGTAAATTGCCTACCACAATGTCCAGCCTTTGGGCACTCACTAAATAATTACTGTTACCAGTACTATCCCAGCATCCTTTAGTAATGGATCCTATGGCTCACATTATCATTCATTCAGATCTTCCTTTCTTCATTCATTGAGTTAATTCACTCATTCACTCAGAGGTTCTGGGGTTTAGCCTAGAAAAAATTCTCCATGGGTGACCTCCTCAGATTATTTTGAGAAAGAGGGGAAAGGGAAAGGGCACGGAGATGTATTATACAAACATTTGCTGAGTTTTTACTTTGGATCAGGACTTCACTAGTATTTTCTATTTAATCCTTCCAGCAACCACATGTAGAAAGTATCTTCATCCTCATTTTATGAATGGAGAAACTGAGTTCCAGAGATATTAGGTCTCCTGTCCAAGGTCATACAGGTAGTGAGAGGCAGAGCCCAGATTCCATCACAGATGTCACATTCTGAATACTGTGGTTGTATCCCTGAGCCAAATATCTACCCAAACCACTAGGGAATAATCAGCCTTGAAGAGTAAAATGTTGCTTTTAAGAAAGCAGAGTGTATAGTGCTACAACCCAGTGACAAATGCCATTTTCCTTTTTAGCACCTTGAGCTACAATCAGTCCCCAAACATACAACAGATAGGAACTGAAAAGCCCTGGTTATACAAGTACAGTTCCAAAAATTTTTTTAATAAAAAGCCAGAGAGAGACTAAAAAACAGCAGGAGTGCAAAGTATGTGGAAATACGGAGTTAGAAATAAGGGCAAATGAGTCTCCTCTCCCAGAGCAGTAACACCATCCTCAAGGTCTCTGATCATTTCCATGCCCTGAAATCCACAAGGACCCTGGAAACGTCGAGCAACCTGAAGTCCTTATTCATTAACTATTCATTGCCAAAGGTGTTCCACAACTACTGTAACTCTGTTTCTCCTGTGAGTCATACCCTGTGCTAAGCACCAGACACACCTACAGTACCAGGTTCTTGCCCTCACTGAATTTCTCCTCTAGTGGAAAGAAAGGATTATTAAATAATCCTATAAATAAGTATATAGTTGCACTTACAATAAGCACTATAAAGGAGAAACATCTGGAGCTGTGAGCCTCTATAATAGGGTGAACTGCCATAATCAGGAAAGCCTGGTTACTTTAAATTTACATTACCCTAAAGAAGTGAGGAGTAAGTTGAGAGAGAGGGAGAAAGGGATGTGTATTGGTGAAAGTTCTTAGCTACAAACAAGGAAGTCATCTTTAGCTAGCTTAAGACAGCAGGCTTTTATGGAGGGATATTAGACAGCTCACAGGATCATGGAGAGAACAGAGAACCTGAGCTTCTAGAATCATCTTCTCCAGCAGAAATAAACTGAGGCATGGGTACCAATATGGGATGGTGATCTAGAAAGATCTCCAACTTGCTTCTCTCCATTTCTTCCCTTATGACTTTCACTTCAAACTCTCCCTGTGGTTTCACCTCTTGAAACACCACGTCTCAGCTTGGATGAGCCACCTGAAAGACAACCAGTGAGTGTGTGTAGACTAGGCATGAGGATATTTCCAAATGGGCTCAGATTGTATCACTCAGGATATGCTGATCTCCTGCTCAAAATCTACTAAGAGTTTCATGACTTCAAGATAAAAGTGAAACCCACTGCATGGCTCCCAACCCTGTTAATGAGCTGGCTATAACCTACATACAACAGACACATCCACACCATTCCTTGCCTATGTGGAATTCTGCATTCCAGAGCTCGCCTATGCATCTAACAGACGTAGCTAAGCAGCAGGTAAGGCAGCTGGAAGGTGAGAAGTGACCACAATGAGCAGGCGGCCTTTTGAAAAATGTAGCTATTTATCTGCCTCACTAGTGATGAGCAGCCACAAGCTTCCTCTGACAAGACATTTAAGGAATGGGAAAACTGCATTGTATCCTTTCCTTCTGTTAATAAATGATAAAGTAAGTTGCATTTTATAAAAATATGTTAACTCTGTCACTTGGTACGAGAGTACTTGGATTAAAAAGGCCCTCTGTGTACTCATCTCTCAACAGTAGCTAGAATTCTATGATTAAAGCCTGCTTCTAACAGACTTTGGCCCAAATACTAGAAGCTGGTTCTTCCACTATGAGGTGCCTCCAACAGAGAGACTGTTTGACAGAGAGGCCATGGGACAGATGACTTGCTACTAGGAAACCCTGATGAAGGTTTCCACAAATGTGCAATCTGTATGTGTGTCCAGCACGCCTGAACAGGTTTGGCTGCCAGAACAGGTTTGGCAAGAAAAAAGTAAATATTGTGTCTAGACTCAAGGATAAAGGTGTTGATGAGTGTGTCTCCCCAGGTGCATTGAGGAATAGCCACTTCTCATTGAAAACAGAAATTTAAGGTAACAGTTTCAGAACTGTGTGCTGGCTTAGGCGGAACCTCCAGATTTTTCTGGGGTGAGGGTGCATGCTCAGCCTGCACTGTAAGCCCATCATGAAGGCAAGCTGGGCTTCTGAAATAAGGACCCCTGGAGGATCTCGTCTGTACACAGTGAAATCTTAACACAAGACAGATTGATTTGAATGTATTCTTCCCCTGACATAAACATCTCCTGGGAGAGCTAAGGCAGACCAGCCTGGGGGTGTTCTTCTCCTGGGTGAGAGGCTAAGTATGAAGGGAGAGTCCAAGGAAGCCCCCACCTCAACCAAGATAATGGTGCAGTTTGTGTGGACATCCTATGGCTATGCCTTTATGTTCTCTGGGATAAAAAGTATTTCCCTCAAATGGGACATTCTGCTTTAGGCAAAAGTGTACACCTTCAAAACATCCCCAAAATCATAGAGCTCCAAATTTCCAGGACTCTTATTTTGACTAATACACCAGAGAGTGACAGAGAGAGAAGGAAAGAGGGAAGGAGAAAGAGAGGAATGGATGGAGAGAGAGGGAGGGAGGGAGGGAGGCAGGTAGAAGAAAGAAAACTAGCCCTCCCACCTTCTTCAGTTTTTTTATAGGTTTAATTTACTATGAGAGTTCTAACCCAGAAACGGTAAAAAAAAAAAAAAAAAAAAAAAAAAAACTGTATGTTTTTGTACATTTAGATGTAAAAAGATTTATAGTAGGCATAAAGAAAACAGTGATAGTTTAAAACTAAATTAACTACTCCAAAGAAATCCTTAGTTAAAAACTAACTAGACAGATTGTTACATAATCAAAGTGATAATTTCTTCAAATTTACTTCATTATAAATAGCATTGTACATATGTGTGTGAGAGATAGAATAAGGAGAAATGGTTAGTTAACACTTGAAATATTTTGAACAGAAATCCACACTTCAGAGAGAGCTGCTTAAACTCTAATTATAAAAATCTATATATGAGACTTGTTTATCAGCTAAAAAGAGATCAGAAATGTTTTTTTCAGAACCCAATAGAAAAATGGACAAATAAAATGAACAAACAATTAACAGAAGGGAAAACTCAAGATGCTAAAAAGCATATAAAGATTTCTCAAACTCATTAATTCTAGAAATGCAAATTTAAACCAAAATCCGACATTATGGACCCATCAGATTAACAAAACTGGACGGCTGGATAGCATCAAAGTTGGTGGAACTTGGAACCTCTGTGCACCGTTGGTGGGAACACAGACAGGGGCGGCCATGCTAGAAACCAAACCAGCACCATTAACCAGGACCCAGGAATTCCCTTCTGAACAACCCCCAGGGAAGTTTTCTCAGATGCACGTGGTAAATGGGCATGTTTGCTATAGCAGCATTTGCAGTACAAGGAATTGAGGAAATGGAGGATGAATGATGAGGTGGAAGGTACGTAGATCAACATGCAGCCTTGGAAGCCATGTGTCAAAGATGGCAGAGCCAGGAGATGGAACCAGTTGGAAAAGAGCTATGTGCCAATCAGAAACACTTGCTTTGGACTTTATAGGAGCAAGTTCATGCAAAGAAATTAAATTTAAAAAGGAATTAAAACATGTCATAGGACAAAACTAAGAGACATAACATTTCGTCATCTAGTACCCATTGTATATATTTGGGTTTGTGTGTTTAGGTTTCTGCATTTCCTTAATTAGATCTGTTACATCTGCCTGCGTACCTCAGGAATTAACCAAAAGAGTACTCCTCATTTTATTTCTTAAATAATCAAACATCATTTTAAAAAATAAAAAATACCCAGGTGACAAATATTCAAATGTGGCTCTCTTTATAGGGGTGGAAGCTAAAATGAGGCCAATTATGAATAAAAATCCAATATTTCTCATGTGCTGGTCAAATACATGCAGTTATATTAAGTTTTTAATTATACAAATGGCTTTATTTTAACTCACTTAAGTTCATGAGATAACCCTAATTGCCTATTTAGTATCCATTTCCACTTTCTTACTAACAAAACAGTTAAAACTATTCCGCCTCCCTACTGCCCTTGCTGCTAAGCATAGTGATTTAATTCAGTATGGCAATAAGATGTAGGTGGCCCTGAGGAAGAAGTTTTGTCTGAAATATAAAAGAAAGCTTTGTTGAGAGGTAGCCTTTTGCTTTCCGCCTTCCTCCTTATTTCTGCCTGGACCATGGATGAGAGGTTTGAAGGGCAGCAGCCATCTCGTAACCACAAGGCACACCAAGACTGAGGCAGAAAGTCTGCACATTGAGGGTGACAACACAGAGGGATTTAAAGGAGCTGAGTCCTGGTGGCTTTGCCGAGCCACAGGAACAGCCTGGACTCCCTGCTACCCGCCAACCCTACCCTACTTCTTATCTGTTAGTCATTGTTAGTTGGTTTTCTATTATTTGCAGACAAATGGATTCCTGATACCATGTTAATCTTTCTGCACAATTTCAAATACAAGGACTTCTGTTTTCTTTAAAAAGTGGGGGTGGTGGAGAAAGTCATGAACTTAGTGTTCTATAATTTATATAAATGTCTTGCAAAGTAATTTAAATTTATAGTTTTAAAATGATATTCAGAAATTAAGTTGAGGAGGGAAAAAGACTGTCTGATAATTAAGAATTTCTCCTGAATATCCAATATAAAATACGAAATTGAAAATCTAAAACTCTATTTATAAAAGTGTATTTTTTAAAACTTCTTTTAAAAAATCAGCTTGACAATGTGGTGATTCCTCAAAGAACTAAAAAACAGAACTATCATTGACCCAGCAATTCCATTACTGGGTATGCACCCAAAGGAATAGAAATCATTCTAGCTTAAAGACACATGCACATGTATGTTCACTGCAACACTATTTACAATAGCAAAGGCATGGAATCACCTAAATGCCCATCAATGACAGATTGGATAAAGAAAGTGGATCACCTGAGGTGAGCAGTTCGAGACCAGCCTGGCCAACGTGGTAAAACTCCGTCTCTACTAAAAATACAAAAATTAGCCAGGCCTGGTGGTGTGTGCCTGTAGTCCCAGCTACTTGGGAGGCTGAGGCAAGAGAATCGCTTGAACCTGGGAGGTGGAGGTTGCAGTGAGCTGAGATCGTGCCACCGCACTCCAGCCTGG
>NW_012106175.1:2162648-2163603 GCF_000951045.1 Mandrillus leucophaeus
GGGTGTGGTGGCTCACACCTGTAATCCCAGCACTTTGGGAGGCTGAGGCAGGTGGATCACCTAAGGTCAGGTGTTCCAGACCAGCCTGGCCAACATGGCAAAACCCAGTCTCTACTGCAAATACAAAAAATTAGCCGGGTGTGGTGGATGGCACCTGTAATCCCAGCTACTCAGGAGGGTGAGGCAGGAGAATCACTTGAACCTGGGAGGCAGAGGTTGCAGTGAGCTGAGATCACACCATTGCACTCCAGCCTGGGAGACAAGAGCAAGACTCTGTCTCAACAAAAGAAAAAGGAAGAGATTATGTCTTTTGCAGGAACATGGATAGAGCTAGAGGTCATTATTCTTAGCAAACTAACACAGGAACAGAAAACCACATACTGCATGTTCTCACTTACAAGTGGGAGTTAAATGATGAGACCGCATAGACACAGAGGGGGGCTTGGAAGGAGGGAGAAGATCAGAAAAATGTACCTATTGGGCACTGGGCTTAGTACCTGGGTGGCAAAATAAACTGTACAACAAACCCCCATGACAGAAGTTTACCTATATAAGAAACCTGCACGTGTAACTCTGAACCTCAAATAAAAGTTTATTTTTTAAAAAAAAGATGAAAACATTTTTTAAAAGTCTGCTTGAGAAATAAATACGTCCTAACCAGGAAAAAGTGCAATATATACAAGTGTTTGTAAACAGCTACAAGCTATAATTTTTATCAATTTCATGATAAATTCAAAATCAGGAAATAGAATGCTATTATAATCGAACTGGGCTTTAATTACAAATTTTATTTTTAAATATAATTTTTTAAAAAGAAAGGAATTAATATGCTATGAAACTGGCAACACTCTAAAATTATGCTAAGGTATAAAAATAGAAACTTAAGATAAACATAAAATGACATTAGAAGTTCTTTCAAGGATAAAATTTCCACCATGAAGTTGTAGAATCTGAG
>NW_012106176.1:0-373 GCF_000951045.1 Mandrillus leucophaeus
TGCTATTATTAATGTGTTGATGATAATATACAATGTTTTTATTCAGTATCCTTATTTATATTCATAAAATCTCAGTAACTTACTGAATGAAAACATAGTTCTATGTATGTGTCAATTTTCAGGCAAAGGTTTCAAATGTTTAAATTCTGATTTAAAATTATTCTTGTAATCTTTATATTTATCTTTTATTTTGTGTATTTTTTATATGAAATTGGTCTTAATAAACGTAGAGTTTTATTTTTTGTATCCCTAAAAGAATTTAACTCAGTCCTCAGAAATAGGGCGTTAAATCATAAATCTGTCAAAAACATTCCATTCCTGCTAGACATTCTTGAATGTAAAAAATTGTTCAGGGACTATCTTCCAACATTCA
>NW_012106176.1:4693-6076 GCF_000951045.1 Mandrillus leucophaeus
AAAGTATGTAAAGCAGCTTTCAATTAAGCGTGTAAAGCTATGTATTAAGAGTCAGTATGACACTAACTTATCTAAAGAGTAGTGTTAATAACACAAAATTTTTAAAGTACTACTTAAAATTCCTGATGCCAAGGTAATTATATACTTTATGAAAACAAATGTAAACATGTGTGAGCTGGTTTCTTCATAAATGTCTTTGAGAAAAGTAAGTCATCAAACCTCTGCTGAGTAATTCTGACTTAAGTGTTATTTAATGAAAATGTTGTCTCTGGATGTGTTCATGTTTTTTATAAGATATTCTATCAGACTCACAGGTGAATAAAGTCTTCAATGGTTTAATCTGCAATGGTGAAAGAATAAAAAGTGGGCTGAATCTTGAAGGGAGGCAAATTTGGAAAACCAGTCGAAGTATGATTCAATCTACATTATGCGTATTTTCCTCTCAATATTTTCTCACATATTATTGAAAGAGTTCTGATGATTTTGTTTTAACACTTGAAATAGTTCCTTCTTTCAATCTTTGCTGGTTTTATTATTAAAATGATTTCCATTTTTAATTGTAGAAGTAGCATGTTTAATATATCCTACTTAAAAATTGTATTTTACACTCAATGTAAACACACAGGTCTAATTAAATGAAACTTATCTATTCAGTAATATATAGGTCACATGGAACTATGGAGTGTATTGTTTATTTTAAATATAAAGAGCTAGTCTGAGTTTTATACTTTATGCAGGAATTTTAGATCTTTCTAAACATTTATTATTATCATTAATTTGTTGCTAGTATTATGCTTGTGTATATATAACTCTATCCCATACAAATTCTGTGTTGAATTAAAAATTAGTACAAATGATTTAAATAAATAATGCACGTAATATCTTAAGTAGTGTTAAATTTTACTCATATATAGTAAACATAGACTCTATCAGTAAAAATCACTAAGCATACATCATGAAAAATCAATTAAAATCCTCAGAGTGAAGCACAGTCTTCACTGGCTAGGAAGAGGGGTAGAAACATGCTGAAAAAGAAAGCAGAACAAGTGTAGTGACTCAGCTGATGTTCTCCACTGAAAGAAATGGGTTTTAAGCTCAATTAAATGAAAGATCCAAAACCTTAATATATCTCTTACAGTGCGACTAGGATGCATCCCAATAGCATGCCTTTTAAAACTACGGAACTTAAATAAGATGAAAAATGCTTATTAAGCTTTTTAGGTAGAATTCTAGATTTCTGGCCGGGCGCGGTGGCTCACGCCTGTAATCCCAGCACTTTGGGAGGCCGAAGTGGTCAGTTCACGAGGTCAGGAGATCGAGACCATCCTGGCTAACGCAGTGAAACCCCATCTCTACTAAAAATACAAAAAATTAGCTGGGCGT
>NW_012106177.1:0-513 GCF_000951045.1 Mandrillus leucophaeus
TTGTGCACATGTACCCTAGAACTTAAAGTATAATTAAAAAAAAAAAAAAGATGGGAAGAAATTTTAAAAAAAAAGACATTAAGTATTGTATTAAAGCTATTGTAATTTGGCGTTGGAAAAAAAGTCTTATATGTGTGAAGAAATTATCACTGCCTGATTGGATTAATATCTAGTATTTTCTCTCCTACAAAATGAGAACTTTAGAATATAAAAATCATTTTCAAATTTACCTAGCAAAAACTCCTTTTCAAATAAAATATTCTGCAGAAATTGTTGTTATGTAGAATAGAAAATAGTAGAACAGTTGTATGAAATAGCAATGAGTGAGTTCTGATCTCCTACACTGTCATGGCCTTTATACTCAGAGTGTTCTTGGTTGAAAATAGTGAATTAGGTAATCAGTGCAGTCTCCTCTCCGGCAATTAGGAATCTATGAAATTTACAAAAGCCAGTTACACATTGAAAGCAGGGAAGAGTCAAATTTATGGACATGGATACAAAGAGAAACATTTG
>NW_012106177.1:1943-3741 GCF_000951045.1 Mandrillus leucophaeus
TTTAGTTACTCTAGCTTTGTCGTAGATTTTGAAGTCAGGTGATATGATGCCTTTAGTTTGTTCTTTTGCTCAGCATTACTTTGGTTATTCAATGTCTTTTGTGGTTTCATGTAAATTTTAAGAGTTTCTTCTATTTATACAAAGAATGTCATTAGTATTTTTGTACAGATTGCATTGAATCCATAAATTGCTTTGAGTAGTATTGTTATTTAAATAATAATAATTCTTCTAATTGATGAGCATGAGATATTTACCTATTGTTTTTTATTCTTTATTTTTTTATTTGAGTTTATAGTTTTTCTTTTAAAAGTATTTCCCTTCTTTGGTTAAATTGATTTCTAGATATTTTATTCTTTTTGTAGTTTTTGTTAATGGAATTTCAGTCCCAGCATCTAGTATTGCCTGTTGTATCCTAAAACTTCACTGAATTGGAAATTGCTTTTAACAGTTTTTTTTTTTTTTGGTGGAGTCTTTTGGTTTTTGTAGGTATAAGGTCATGTCATCAGCAAACAGGGCTAATTTAACTTTTTCTTTCCAATCTGGTTGCTCTTTTTTTTTCTCTTGCATAACTGCCCTGGCCACAACTACCAGCAATATGTTGAGTAATACCAGTAAAGTGAGCATTCTTCTTTTCCAGTCTTTGGAGGAAAGACCTTCAATTGTTTCTCATTCAGTAAAGTGGTAGCTGTGGGTTTGTCACATATGATCTTTATAATTTTGTGGTATGTTTCTTCTATACCCATTTTGATGAGGGCTTTTACCATAAAGTGATCTTTAAATTTATCAAATGCTTTTCTGTAAACAATTGAAATAATCATAGGACTGTTTTTTTTGTCTTTCTTTTGTTAATGTGATGTATCACATATATTTATGTGCATATGTTGAACCATCTTGGCATTATTGGGATAAATCCTACTTAATCATGATGAGTGATGCTTTTAATACATTGTTGAATTCAGTGTGCTAATATTTCCTTGAGGAGTGTGTATCTCTGTTCCTCAGTGCTATGGGCCTGTAGTTATATTTTTTTGTTGTACCCTTGTTGGATTTTGGTCCTGGGTAATGTTGGCCTTGTAGAATGAATCTGGAGGTATTTCCTCCTGTTTAATTTTTTTTTTGAAGAGTGTGTGTAGGATTGGATTAGTTTTCAACATGCCTGGTAGAATTCTGCAGTGGGTTCATCGGGTCCTGGGATTTTCTTACTTTGAAGACTTCGTCATTATGGCTTCAATCCTGTTACTCATCACTGGCTTTTGAGGCTTTATATTACTTCATAGTTTAATCTTCATAGATTTTATTTCTTCAGGAATGTATTCATTTCATCTAACTTTTTCCATTTGTTGCCATATAGTTCTTCATAATTGTTTTTTAATCATTGTTTTTGTTTCTTAGGTCTCAGTTATAATTTCCTTTTTGTTTCTGACTTCATTTATTGAAGCTCTCTCAATTTTTCTGAATCATTCTAGCTAAAGTTTTGTCAATTTTTTTGTAAATCTGTGTTTCTTTAGTCTCAATATTATTTATTTTCACCCTGATCTTTATTATTTCTTTGCTTATACTAATTTTAGGTTCGATTTGTTCTTTATTTTCTAATGCTTTCTGCTGAATAATTAGGTCGTTTATTTAAAGTGTTTCTACTTTTTTTGTTATAGGTGTCCATTGGTAGAAACTTTTCTCTTAGCACTGTTTTTGCTGCATTCCATAGATATTTAGTATATTGCATTTCCATTTTTATTTGCTTCCACAATATTTAAATTTTCTTCTTAAATTTCTTCATTAATGCATTGGTTGTTCAAGA
>NW_012106178.1:0-28926 GCF_000951045.1 Mandrillus leucophaeus
TAAAAGATTTTTTGGTGGAATATCAGGAAAACAACAATCAGTGTTCATAAAGATAAAGCAGTTATAGGTCTTTTGATGCATTGGAATAAATGAACTAGAATGACCAAAGGCCCAAAATCTGAGTTGCATTCATTCAAACTTCATAATCCCTGGATGCTTTTAATTTTTTTCTTTTTTCTCCAGCAGTCTCTATGTTATCATCACACTTGTTATCCCCAAATGACTATACATAAACCCATTGTCAACAAGAACAGATTATGTAAATTATCTATGTAAATGTACTTAAACAATTAAAGATATTCTAAGTTCAATAATGTCAGCAAAGAAACACTAACTCTAATTAGAGAGCAATCACACATAGGCTTAAAGTCTCTTAGTACACGTTAGCAGAGGGCTTCTTAATGCTTACTGTATACTTTTATATATTTCACGTAATTACGTTAATGCTTATGGATCTGCGTATGTTAAATATATAAATATAAAAGCTCCTTTAAATTGATTCAATTTTCTTCCCACAAATTGCCCCTTTTCATAATATGCCTGCATATTTAAAATCACTATATTAATGCAGTCAAGTCAGAAACTAACAACATTTAGTCTTGCTCACTATTATAGGAACATCAGGGTCCACAGCTGCCTTCCATTAACGCGCTCAGACTGGACTTTCATTTGCAGAATGAGTCCCATTGATTGTATAAAAGACATCAGTTTTGTCCTTTAATGACCCATGAGCTCCTTTCAAAAGCAGTTCAGTAATGGTTACTACATTAAAACTTCAAACATGCACAACCACAAGATGAGTTTCTAAAGCAAGACTTTCATCAGCATCACAGTGTCATGTGGGAGGAAGAATAGTGGCCTGGAAACCAGACACCTGGCTGCTAATGCAGGTTCTGTTACTAATTGGTTGCCTGACCTTGGGCATAGGATTGCCATATAAAATACAGGACATCAATTAAATTTGAATTTCAAATCAACATCAAATTATGTTTTAGGGTAAGTATGTCCCAAATATTATATGGTATATACTTATATTTTTTAATGATTCACTGATTATCTGAAATTCAAATCTAATTGGACATCCTGTATTTTAATTTGCTAAATCTGGCAATCTTACTTGGGCAAGCTATTAATACAATGATAGCTTCATCATTTAAGAAGTACAGGGGTTAGACAGAATGACCTCTAAGTAAGACACCATAAAACTATTGGGTTCATAGATTAAGCAAGGAGCAAAACTTGCCATATTTGTTTGCCCTAATTTTTAAGCAGTGATTCATGAAAATTACACACATTTAAAGCAAAGCAAGCTGGTTGGGCGTGGTGGCTCTGCCTGTAATCCCAGCACTTTGGGAGGCCAAGGTGGGCAGATCATGAGGTCAAGAGATCCAGACCATCTGGCCAACATGGTGAAACCCGTCTCCACCAAAATCACAAAAATTAGCTGGGCATGGCGGCATGTGCCTGTAGTCCCAGCTACTCAGGAGGCTGAGGCAGGAGAGTTGCTTGAATCCAGGAGGCAAAGGTTGCAGTGAGCCAAGATCGCGCCACTGCACTCCAGCCTAGTGACAGAGCGAGACTCCGTCTTAAAAAAATCAAATAAACAAAACAAAGCGAGCTAACCTGTTTGCTTAATGATGAAGATGGATATAGTATGTCTGTAAATTTCCAAACTTGGAGAAAAAGCTCAAGCATTTAAAGAGCTTTTATATTTGCTATCTATGGCTGCATAATAAATCACTTCAAAACTTAGTGGCTTAAAACAACATTTATTATATCACAGTTTCTGTGACTTAGAAATCCATGCACAGTTTGAGTTCTCTGGCTCAGGATCTCATAAGAATACAGTGAAGATTTTGACTAAGGCTATAGTTATTATTTCAAAGGTCAAATGGACAACTCGCTTCTAAACTTAACACATGTTACACTAAATTCTAACAGGGTTAGTACCTTGCAATTTGTTGGACTAAGGGGCCTCAGTTTCTGGCTGGCTGCTGGCTACCCTCAGTTCCTTGCTATGTGGGCCCCTCTATAAGGCAGCTCACAACACAGCAGCTTGATTTATCAGAGCAAGCAAGAAGAGCTAGAGAGCGAGTAAGAGAGAAGTCACAGTCTTTTATAACCTCACCTTAGCATTGATATATCATTATGTTTCCCGTATGCTAGTTGTCAGAAGCAAGTCAGTAGGTCCAGCCCACAATCTAGGGAAGGGGTTATACAAAATGTGAATATCAAGAGGTGGGAATCATTAAGAACAATTTTAGACACTGCTTACTATACTTTGAGCAATTTTTTTCTGAGTTAAGCGTAATTTTATCAATTAATATGAAGGCTCTGTATTTGGCCCTTAAAAATTAATGGCTAACATTAAAGACATTAGGCTTTGGATCGAAATGAAATTTAATCATTATTATCATTATATCCTATGTAGTTAGCATTCTTCCAAGATCTCTGATAGATCTGCTTCTTTGCCATAAGAAGCATGCAGGTTTGGTTTATTCCTGTCTCAAAAGTTGGAGTCACAACTCAGGTGTGCTGAAATGTAACTTTATTGATTCAAACTTTCCATATTTATTAGTTCTTATTTCATTGATGTTCTAACAACCTTCATCTTGTCCTTTACTTGTTTCTGGGTCTCAACTACTATTTTAGGTTAGTAAACAGTCAACTCTGGATTTAAATTTAGCCAAATTTAAGGTCTTGGGCATGTGTCAGGTTTCCGGTGCTGCCCTACTAAAAGTACCACAAACCAAGTGGCTCTTTTGGAGGCTGGAAGTTTAAAGTTAAGGTGTCAATAGGTCCGCAGTCTCTTAAGGGCTCTAAGGGAAAATCCTTTCTTGCCTCTTCCTAGCATCTAGTGGTTGCTAGCAATCCTTGGTGTTTCCTGGCTTGTAGATGCATCTCTGCTGTCTCTGCCTCTGTCTTTGTATGGCATTCATCCCTGTGTCTTCTGTATCTTCGTATGGCATTCATCCCTGTGTCTTCTGTATCTTCACATGGGATTCTTCCCTGTGTCTTCTGTATCTTCACATGGGATTCTCCCTGTGTCTTCTGTATCTTCACATGGGATTCTTCCCTGTGTCTTCTGTATCTTCACATGGGATTCTTCCCTGTGTCTTCTGTATCTTCACATGGGATTCTCCCCTGTGTCTTCTGTATCTCCGTATGGCATTCATCCCTGTGTCTTCTGTATCTCCGTATGGCATTCATCCCTGTGTCTTCTGTATCTCCGTATGGCATTCTCCCCTGTGTCTTCTGTATCTTCACATGGCATTCTCCCCTGTGTCTTCTGTATCTTCACATGGCATTCTCCTCTGTGTCTCCTTTGTATCTCCAGTTCCTTCATCTTATAAGAACACCAGTCATTAGATTAGGGCCCACTCTAATCTAGCATAGCATTATTTTAACTCAATTATATCTGCAATGAACCTATTTTCAAATAAGTCACATCCACAGCTATGGGGTTAGGACTTAATATATTTTTGGGGTGAGGGGGGTATAATTCAACACACAACAGGGTGCTTGGTAAAGATGCAGATTCCAGTCCCATAAGAACTTTCCATCCCCTGGAAACTGATATTTACAAGTCTTGGAAGGGATTAGGTTTCTGCTGGTTGGACCAGCTCTGCAGGGGTGCTCTATGAGAGTGGTGCCCACACCACAATTTGGCAAGCTCCGCTCAAGCCAACCAACTATCCTTGTCCACTAACAACAAGCCTCTAGGGCTCTGTCTTCTGCATCCTCTTAATCAGAAAATGTAGGTGAGAGACAAAATGTAGGTGTGGCAAAATGAATAGAACATTAAAGTTAACACATCAAAGGATGTAAATCTGAACACTGGCTCCACATCAGCTGCATGACTGTAAATCGACTCTGCACCTCCATTTCTTCAACTGTCTCACTGAGTTTTTCTTAGAATTAACATTTGTAAAAGTATCTAGCCAGTTCAAAATACTACACTTTTGGGGATAAAAAATAGCAACAAAATTTTGTTTATGCCATTTAAGCCAATAATTCTTCATCATTTGTTCATTTAACAAAAATTTATGAAGTGCACACCATATAGCAGACATTGCACTTGGTACAAGGGGTGCTACAGTGAAAAACAGGTAAAGTTTATACCTCATTCTAGAGGAACTATAATTTAAGAAATCTAAAATCATTTTTAATCAAAACTATTCATGCCAACATTAACTAAATAAGTGAAATAACAAATATCTAGCAATAGGAAAATTATTCATCTGTACCAGCTCATTAACAGTAGTTAATTGAGGAGAATGGGATTAATAGGGACTTCTACTTTCTGTTTTATATATTCAAGAATTACTGTAAATTTGAAATCAGAAAAAATAGAGTATAAGTTAACAGTTACTGCTGAATGAAAGCATTAGGTTTTTCATCTATTTTAGATTTTCAAAACTAATTTCCACAGAAGGAATAGATTGCTTTTGAAATTAGAATAATTGTGTTTTAAAATTATTTGTAAATTAACTGGTTACAGTGCCTGGCAAATAATCTACAAATGTCAGGGGAATTTAGTGGTCTTCAGCTTTGGAAGGTCTATCTTGCAGCACACCGCCCAGATGAAACTCTTCTAATGCTAGATGCACTGGGCTTGAATCCAACAATGCTATCATGTTTTTCTCTTCTACCCCAGTATCCTCCTGATGAGGTCCATCATTTTGGTGGTCTTTCTAACTGGAGCAGCACTTTAACAACAGGCACTAAGATTATGACTATAGGATCAAATTGAAATGCTCCAAATGCCTCAGATTCATTTTCCTAATCATAACTAACACTTTGGAGCAGATCACACAATAACTAGAGTTTAAGTTATTTTTCCT
The DNA here is from genome assembly GCF_000951045.1 of Mandrillus leucophaeus. NCBI lineage: Eukaryota > Metazoa > Chordata > Mammalia > Primates > Cercopithecidae > Mandrillus > Mandrillus leucophaeus. Next base: position 4,845 of record NW_012106178.1, read on the forward strand.
AGATACATCACATTTGGCTTCACTCTCAGTAACAGAAAGCTTTCTTTCTGGCCCCTCCAGCTGTGAGCCTGGCAAACAGAAGGAGGGGTTCTACTCCCAACTTTCTGACGAACAAGGACCCTCTCACTCATCCTCTGGCTCTAACTCCAAGCTCCTAAGATGCTTACTTACAAAATTACTTACTTACTTTAAAAAAACACTTTATATTAAAGATAAAAACTAACTTCCAGATAGAGCTTTAGACACACATGAGGCAGTATAATTCCAACTAAAGGCAAGTATATTTGATCATAGTTATCTAGGACAATTATTTGTATGGATAAATGCTGATTTCCATTAGGAATCCAACAGTATTAAAAGTAGCTGCTGCATTCCCATTACTTTGTCCTCAGATGTCTGAGGGTCATAAGTAGAAAAAAATTGGCCTAAAGACAAATCACAGTCAAAATCCTATGGTCCACTCAAAGAGAAACTTAAAAGATACAATTAAAAAATTTTTTTTATAGTTGTAATAGATATATCACTTCAACCCTTGGTAGATAATAGTCAATTTTCATTTCTAAATCTTGCATATTTGAGGGGAAGACTTATTTTCCTTTATACTGAAAAGAATCTACCACGTGAAGAGAAGAGCTGGATGGAGTCCTTGTGTGTGTTGAGGTAGTTGTTTTCTCAAAGTAGAATTGAAACAGTAAACTGGGCAGATTACCAGAGACCCAGAGCAGAATTTTGAGGTGGGTTTACAATCAATGACTATAAAAAGTATTCCTCAAGGTACTATAACTTTCTTCTTAATATATTAACACACTCAAAACTTTGTTTATTCAACATTTTGCCACCAAGGTAATAATTATAAACATCACTGTCTTAGTTGAGTTCTCCCAGAAGCAAATCCTGAGAGAAGCATTCCAAGAAAAATCACTATTTATGATAGATAGTAGATATGTAGGGCATATAAAGGCAATATTTTAAAATATAGGAAAACATGATGTAGGAAAGGACAGCCCAGAAAATGTAGAATACATGTTAAGACATCTACCACAGTTCACAACTGAAGTTTAATCCCTCAGAGAAACTCTGGAAATTATACAAAACTCACAACTCAGAATAATCTCATTCAAGGTGCAAGAGAGCTGGGGTATTCTCTGGGAAGGCAGCTCCCAAAGGGTGCTAATGCCTTGGCTCTTCTAGCCTGGCATGTGCATAGGCAACATGGCTTGTCACAGTTTCAGAAAATTCAAGGAGTCTTACAAAGAAGTGCAGAGCCTGTCAGCAGAAGTCAGCTGAAGCACATATTAAGGTGTATAAAATACAAATCTGGGGCACTGACAGTGCCATTTTTATCTTATTTTATGTATAACTTATTTAACACTATATATTGTGGTCATGGTGGACAAATAATTTTGTTTCCTACTCTCCAATATAAGCTAGAAACTACTTTTCAGTAAATAAATCTCTGATATTTTAATTTTACTCTAATGGCCCTTTCTTTCCCCTAAAGGCAAGAATTTTAGAAAACTTATTAATTTAGGGTTCTAGTATTGGGCTGCACTGAGAAGTGGTAAGGTATAGTTGTTAATAAGCCCTGTGTCTAAAGCCAAACTGCATGGGTTTAATAAAGAGCTCAGATGCTTACTAGCTGTGCACTTATGTATTAGTTCGTTCTCACACTGCTCATACAGACATACGCAAGACTGGGTCATTTATAAAGGAAAGAGGTTTAATTGACTCACAATTCAGCCTGACTGGGGAGACCTAAGGAAACTTACAATCATAGCAGAAGGGGAAGCAAACATGCCCTTCTTCACATGGCAGCAGCAAGAAGTGTAAAGCAAAGAGTGGGGAAGGTCCCTTATAAAACTATCAGATTTCATGAAAACTCACTCACTATCATGAGAACAACATACAGGTAACCACCCCCATGATTCAATTGCCTCCTACTAGGTTCCTCCCACAACACATGGGGATTATGGGAACTAAAGTTCAAGATGAGATTTGGGTGGGGACACAGTCAAACCATATCAATCTCAAAGTTATTTAACCTCTCTGTACTTCAATGTCCTCTCACCTATAATATGAAGATAATAATTTTATCTACTTGATAGCACTGTGGTAAAATTTACATGAGTTAATAACCTAGAATAATGCATGGCTCATAATGAACTATAAAAGTATAAGCTATTATCAATATTTCTTCTTTTTTAATTCAACAATTATTTATTGAGCTTTTATGCTAGGGGCTCTTCTTGACCCTACAGCTACACCGATCAGTAAGATATGTGACAGACCTCTAGTATCCACAGTCTAGTAAAAAAAGGCTAATGATAATAGTGGGTGGACCACTTATAACTAATTAGATAATTATGCCACAACGTGGGAAGGTCCAAAAGAGCACAGAACAGGGAGTAACCACCTGCTTGTATGAAGCCAGCAAAGTTTGCCATTGGAGTTGGTGTTAGAGGGAAAGTAGGTACTGTGAGATAGAAAGGGGTGATGGTTGCCCTGGGAAGGAAGGATAGCCTGTCTGAGGAAGAGGACTTGTGAACTAGCACAGTGCATTGCAGGAAATTAAGGGCAACTGAAATTTCAGGTGTTGTGTTTGAAGAAGTTTTAGGTGGCAGCTGGGGAGAAAATGCCTTTGTGTACCAGGTAAAGACTATTGACTTTTCTTTTGTAAAGAAAGAAGTCAGAGGTAGATTTATATGGTGTGTGTGCATGTGTGTGTTGGTATGTAGTGACATTATAGATTTGTTTCTTAGAAAGATAATTCGGTTATCAGTGTTAAGGATTGACTGGAATCAAGAAAGCCAAAAACCTGCTGTGTCCACAGTTCAAGGAAAAGATAATAGATAATAAGGCAAACCAAGGCAGAGGCATTAGGGACTAAGAACAAATGACAGTTCTAGGAAACTTTTGGAGTTGGTGACAAATTAGGCAGGGCAGAGGGACTGCTTAAGAAAGAAACTGATTTCCAGCTCTTCGGACTTAACTGGTCATGACAATAACAAGCATAAGGAATACAGAAGACAACCAAATTAGTGGAAGGGAGGGGGAAGACCATGATGACTTTAGATAATAACAGAGTAAGTGAAGTGTGAGGTGCCTACAGGAAATTCAAGCAAAGGTGCCTGTGTGAGCATCTTTGGATTTAGGAGACATCAACATGTAAGTGTGTGAGTAAATGAACTCACCTAGAAGTTATACTCTATTTTGAATAAAATTAGATGATACCATGCTACCTCAACTGCACCAAAATAAATACAAGATGGGTATATCCATCAAGTTGAATAACATCTCCCATTCCCAGTTTTTCCATGAGTAAGTTTTATATGGAAGTAACCACATAACCATACAACCAAAACATTTTCTCTTTCATGTTTCTAATAAAGTTTGGTGATCATTCCATTTTGGGATGCTGACTCCAACACACTCACTCTATATTTGACAGGAAAAGTCATATCGGGACTATATGAGCCTTGATAACTATGCAGTTGCTCAGAAGTTCATCTGTCAATGACCACTTGACTGCCCATACTGATTTCAGAGAGTGGTTTATTAAGAAAGTTTGCTCTCTCCTTTTTTACTTTATAAGTATATATCCCAAGATTGTACTGCTGACGAAGACTTTCCTAGGTCAAAGAAGCCTGTGTTTCAATCTAAGATTGTAGCTTTAATCATGCTCCTCTGCTAGAACTTTAAAATAATGAGGTTGGTTTTTCTTAAAAAGAAGAAAACACACCTATCTCTGTTTGCATCCTCAATGTAGTGGTCATTTCTATGAGGCTGCACACTTTTTTCCCAATGATACTGCCATCTTTCCAAACATTAGAATTCCTTAAGAATAATCAAAGCCTGGCATTCCTATTTTAATGTACGAAACGACAGCAAATTCTAATCATTTAAAGCTAGATTTGATTTATGCTCTAAATATCATTTGCAGCCAAGTGTGACACATAATGTAAGTGATCAAGGTATATAACTAAGTTCAAGAGTGAAGCATAATCATAAAATAATTGTGATGGTTATCTTCTATTTTCCTATATCTTTTTTTTTTTATACTTTAAGTTCTAGGGTACATGTGCACAACGTGCAGGTTTGTTACATATGTATACATGTGCCATGTTGGTGTGCTGCACCCATTAACTCGTCATTTACATTAGGTATATCTCCTAATGCTATCTCTCTATTTTCCTATTTCTATATGAAAATCCCAAACACAAAGTCTGAACATGACTGGATACTTAGAATAAATGACCAATTTGAAGTAAATATGTATTCAGTGTTCTAGTCAGTTCACTAAATATATATTATATGTTCCAGCCTGTTCATTAAAAGAAAAAAATCAGTCTCATTTACTTTGTTATAAAGTCTTCATATTTCACTAGTGTTTTATATTTTTAATAAAACATTTAACAAGACACCACAAATAAGTTAATTTTACACAAATTTTAATAGATGCTGAAGCTTTAAAAATACATATACACTCACCATTAGTCCTTTGTACAATAATTAAGGATATCAAGAAAACCCAATTTAGATTGGTTTATTACTAATTTATATCTCCTTGTCCTTTATATGTAATGTAACATTCTGGTATTTTTTAGTTTATCCCCTAAAACCACACTCTTAATTTAACCATACATCAATGTTTTAGACAACACAGCTGAAATGTTAATGAATAAGTCTAAAAAAATACCACTGGCCAATTTTTCATTAAAAATAAAATACTGCTTGGAAAAGAGTCACACAAATTGATCATGACTGAATACTGCTCCCTTAAGGCAGAGCAATGACCTAAGTTTAATTGGTTCACAGAAAAGGAGTCTTATTAGACAAATCTGACAGTAACCTTTAGCTGAATGTCATCTTTAGATTTTTTACCAACTACTTTATAAATGCATAATTAAGACCAATGTTCAATTATATTAATAATTATATACAAAATAGGCAATTAAATTAATTATTTTATTTTTCAGTACCACTGTATGCAAGGACCAATGCTAGATAGTAAAAACACAGCAGAAAACAAGATAGACACAGACAAAATCCTTACCCTCAGAACTCTTCAAACACATTATGAATGACTTCTGATTCTATATATACATTTTCCATATTCCCTTGTGCATTAAAGGAAATACTGACAATGATCAAATGTCACATATATCTTATTTTGATGAGAGCTTTGAGTATGATTACCAAAATCAAGTGAAAACATGAGAAAAAGCTTTACTGGTCTTCACATAATAAAATCATGTGCTGGTTTGATGATAACACTTTCTAATGTATCTTATCAACACATTTCTTCTGAATGGCATTGTTTTATTGCACTTGGGATCATAAACATACGTTCCCAATCTTGTATTTCCCCATTACTTTTGCTGACTTACCCAGTGCTTCCTGGATAACTTGGCTATGGAAAATTTCCAAGTTCATTTGGAATATGGAGCAGACCAAGGAAGACAGTGATGACCCAGGAATATCCAAAGGTATGAGGACCACCACTTCACTTTTTATAGGGTTTGAAAAGCTATTTGGAGAGGCCAAGCCTTTACCTGGACAGTCATGATTATCTTCCTTTACTTTTAGTACTCATTATGAAGAAAACATTCTGCTTAGCACCTGCATACATTATTTCATTTAGCTATCACAAGAAGCTCATGAGGTATATTGTCCCTATCTTACAAAGAAACTAAGGCTCAGAGAGATGAAGTAATTTGCCCAAAGTCACATGGTTTGTATTTGTCTGAAATTCCATTTAAACTCAGGTCTATCCAACTCTAAAGCCCAATGTTTAACCACTATGCTATACTGCTCTATAATGGAGGGGAATAGGGAAGAGAAAAAAGAAAAATAAGTGTTAGTAGTGATTACTGTTGAAATTCATTGGTAAAATCAGTTTTTACCACTTTGTTTAAGCTCATTGACAAATCAATTATAGCAAGAAAAAAAAAAAAAGAGTAGGAAGAAAGAATTATCTATGTTTGCTACAACTTTCCACGCCCAGGTAGGTTTTGGGTTCCCATTAGCCTGTCATTTCAATTGTTATCTCCTTCCCATATTGCGTTGTCAAAAGCAATCTTAGTATCAAAACTTCACTGGTGTCAGCTCTCAGATGTGTTCACATTTTTCTACACACTGACATCCAAAGCTCATTAACTCTCTTTGAAGTAGACTTCAAATCAATTAAGGATGAGCAGGATAACTTAAACTATTTTAGTCAATAGTTTCTACTCCTAACTCTTCAACCTTTTCATCAGACTGCTGACAACAAGGAGAATTGACTGACATCTTCTCTAGCAAAAGCATATAGCCACAGTGCAAGAGCCAGGGTCAAGGGAGTGAAACCAAGGAGCTGGTTGTTCAACATGATAGAAAGAGAGCTGCCTCAGGAAGAGAAAAAGCGAAGAAGTCACAGCTCCAGAGAGGAGCTGACCAACTAAACTTAAGTTCAAACAAGATCATGGGACTATAATCTATTTTGAGCACATCTTGGCATTTCTGGTGAGGCAGGTCAAGCATTATCTCCAAGTTTGGATTGGGCAATGTAGCCATCAGGTCCTATCCATAGCATTAACCCACATGGTAGTTTGATGCTGAGGAAAGGAGACAGAATAAGCAGTGTAGCCCTAGGGAAAGCCTAGCTAAAATGGGGTTGGGCAACTAAATGGCTGATACTGGCAACAAATGAAAACATTGGGAAGAACTTCTTATCATAGGCCCAAACGATGTATAATTAGTAAGCCTTCCCTTTCTATTAAATGTGATGTAATGAAAAGCACACAGAATTGAATTAGAATTCTAAGTTTCTAGTGCCAAATTGGCCACCAACAAATTTGGGCAAGTCATGTAGCCTATTTATCAGTATTTTTTCCCCAAATAAGAAATTAGGTGTCTAACTCAATGATCTTGTAGATTCTTTCAAATTTTGTAGTCTTCTGCTTTGCTTTCAATGGTATATGAGGCTAGACGTATACGACATATATTACAACAATAAATACATTTCTTAGCATGTAATTATATATCTTTTAGAAGATTAATTACCCAGGAATGGTGTTGTTAGCTGACTTATAAAGACTACAACATTCTAACTTCAAAATGCCATAGGTATTCATGAAGTATTATAAGTACTCTGATTTTCACAGGATTCAATTCTGCTGGATATTTCATATGTGCTTTCCTAAGCACATATGAAACTCCAGGTTGTGAGAAACCTGGAGTACAAGATTAAGGAATACTCTTATTTAACTGCACTAGAGCTGTAAAATTTTAACAATTCACTAACAGAAAAACAAAGAATCTAGATAGTTTTGCTGACATTTTGCAATCCTGTTGATGCTTTCAACATGGAATCCAGCATGAAAGGACTGAAACATTAAAGGAAATACTTCCAGAGTACGGAGAGTTAAAAACTGTCCTCCTGACTAGATGGACAGAAGAATTCTGAATCTCCACCCTGTACACTCAGGTAATAAAGGGGATAGGGGGAGTAAAAATAAGACATTCGAAAGTCTTGCCAGAACAGAACAGCACATTAACCTCCTCAACAAAAACAATCTCTTGACGTACTTATGTAAAAATATTTTTAAAAATCAATAACTGGAATGAATCAAAGTGAGGACATACATACCAACATGATTGTCAAACATCTCTCTTCCTTTCTACTCTAGAATTCCTTAAATGGATTTTCATTTGGAAGAACCTAAATTTTTGTGAAATATCTCATTCCTGTCTGCAATTTTCAATTGCAGATCATCTGATTGGAATCTATGAGAAAAAAGCTGTTAGATTTTGACAACTTGTTCTCTATTTTTCCCATGCCTTCTTATATAGATTAAAACTAAACCGCAGTCACAAACATATAACAATGAACAGCACATTTAAAACTTGGTGGTGAGAACTATTCTGTTTACAACTAAGTTGAACTAATTAATTGTTTGTCTTTAAAAGGGGAAGTTAATACTTCAAATGAGGCGGTTAAAATGTGTTCTTCTAATTAAGAACATAAATATAAGCCTAAACAAAACATTAGCCTGGGAACAGAAGATTAACATGGTCAGAATCTACGTACACCATTCTGGTATTTGAGAGGGACTAGTTAAAATGCCCCTCTTCCCCACTTGAATATGGAATTGAGAAATAAAACAAAAGAGTAAGCAGATGGGGGACTAAAATGTCAGTTACTACTAAAATAGCTGAGTAGGTGGATGTGGCTTATATCAGTGGGAGAGAGAATGCCTAATGCTGAACCTAGATTAGACAGACTAACACACCCAGTCATAGGCACTGATGGACAAGACAAGGCTCCCACTCTATCCCCAGCTAATGAAGGGTAGAACCTTCATTAGGATGAGTAGAGCACTTTACTGCCTATAGGCAGTTGTTTTTCAAGAGAAAAAAAGGAAGGAGTAGATCCAAGTATGTTCACTTCATTCTACTCAAATTCACAAATGAGATAAGAGTTCAGTTCCCCTGGGAATGGATGAGTAAAGAGGCAGACAGAGCCTAGAAATGTCACACTCTTGCCCCCACCATATGGAAGGAAACTTAGGAATGGGGAAGAAGTGTCACTTCCTAACAGTACTGTAATCCAGGCAGTCACTTGATTTGGGGTTAGGGGGTGAGGATTGGAAGAGGGGGCAAATTCATATCCCCGTTGCCTAGGATAGTCCTTTAAATAAGTATTAGAATAATGGCCTATGTAAAGTACCAATTAAGATAGTAAGTCATAAGTACTTATTTCTTGCAATGCAATTGTCAACTTTCAGAAATAGCTAACACAGCAGCATTTACATTTGTAAAACTGTCTGTTATAGCAAGAGTCCTTATATTTAGGAGCGAAGACAAGGAGGGACAGGTCAAATTTTGGGGAAAGGATAGTATTAGCATGGTCTATTATGTTAAAGAAGGTTTTAGGAAAGCCTACTAAAATTACTTACATTTAGAGAGTAATTAATTATTTACTCATGATATCCATATGAATTGTGAGAAAGTTTACCTAGACTGTACCCAAATTGAGCTGAGAATTATTCATGTTGGCAATCTGGGTAGCAAACTATTTCCTCGCCTAGTAATGTTGCTTTAAAATCACATTTTTCCATCTTGTTAGCTCACCAAATTGCTCCTCTCACAATGGGTGAATTTCTTTGTTTTTAAATCTTTTAGGCTTAACTTAGACACATCCCTATTTCTACTTGTAAATGCAGTGAAAAAAAAAAAACTGGCCTACAATACCTTATCCAGAATAAGATCATATGGAATCTCCAATCAAGAGATTAGAATCAAGCATCATTATGGCAGGTGCGATTTTTAAAATGAAAACAGATTCTGTTTTTACTGTTATCCTAGGATTTCAGATTTGTTTTTTGTTATCAAAGGAATTTCTAAGGTATCATTCTTTAATATCTCTCAATGGATTTAATAAGAAACACAAGATAATGATCTCCTAAAGGATAGATCCGTTTAAATCAACAATAAAATATGCACACTTTTAACAATGAGAAATACACTTTTGGAAACCCCTATTGAATTGGGACAAGTAAATAGTTTGTGCCATTTACGAAGCAGATTCACATTAATCTATGTCTCCCTGCTATCAGTGACTAATTATGGAAGGAGATAGAGAAGATGACAAAAAGATATAAGCTTCTATGGGGGGGGGGCATTTCAATCTCAAAGTCATTTGCACACTTAAGTAATTTAACCAGGTTCTTCTTCCCTCATATTCCTTGAAAGAACCTTGTTTAGGAAATAGAATGAAAAATGATTTCTTCTAAAACGCCAACTGATCATAGGCAAGATTCAGTGTGTGTGATAGTCTCACCGCCTTCCTACTAAAAATAGCTCTAAGTTAGAAAGAAAGCAATATATTACAGCAACACAAAGAGGGTATTAACACAATAAAGCATCTTGCCCTACCCCCTCAGCTATAATCTCATACACAGTCCTAGAACATGAAAGCTGTAATCTCAGAGACCAGTCTAGTCCTTCATTTGAAAGATGTGAAAACAGGTTCCAAGATATTAGTCTCCTGCCTAAGACCACACATCCTGTGAAAGGCAAAGGCAGAGCTAGGAACAAAAGCTCCTGATTCAAGTCCAAAGGTCTTTCCTTTACTAGACCTAGGGCATGAACTGAGGTTTAACCATTAGAACAAGGGAAAAAAATCATCCAAGTTTTACTTCTTAAGCCTACTAAAAAGAATCCTTTACCAAAGATTTAGAATTTACATTTGGATGGTAGCTGTTGGTTACCTCAAAATGTCAGTAGTATAACTCTTTTTGTCTAGCCTCATGAAAATAGATCTATACTTAGATCTCTTAGGATAAAATCTTATATCCACTATCAAGCTATCAGTGACAAAATGTGGAAAATGAGGGGGCCTAGGAACAGGAGATGGAGGACTACATTCCAACCACTTATTAGTTATGTTTTGGTACATTTTAAAGAAATTCCAGATTTGTTTATTGATAGAATTTATGGAATGATTTGGTTTCATCAAAAAGTAACATATTCTTCATGAATGTGTATTAATCTGAATAAGGTAGTCTGTCTTCATTTAAAACCATCTGTTGAAAATGAATTTTTATGGGTTGTCTTCTCAACACAGAGATAAAACAGATGTACATTTAACCCCAAACCTCAGAATCGCTCAGCCTATTCTAAAGCTTGATAAGATGTCTAGGATGTCATATACACAAATGAAAAATAAATCTGTTTACCTTGTGCTTTTATAGTTTAATATTTCAAGCAGAACAAAAGTCTGTAAATAAAACTGTTTAGCTTTCAAACCCGATACAGCTCAAAGCCACCCTGCCTTCTGCACACTCACATCACCACTGAACCTTTATTTTTAACACTTTAAAAGAATTAAAATTGATTTGGGCTTACTGGAAATGTCAGATTATTGTCCTAAGATGACAGTGAACAGAAAGGTCCACAGAAGAAGAATAGAATTGACATAAGGGCCAATGACCTTCCTAAGCAGTAGCTTAGAGAGATCGGTCATGAAAGTATGTTACAACTTAATCTGAGAATTTCCAGCTACTTTACACAAGCTCTGTTGCAGCAAAAGACACTAAGTTCTTTTCTACTACTAGTAGAATTTCAGAAGACCTTTCTTCAAGAGTGGATAGAAAAGTCTCTTTCTCTGAATGCTAATAGAACCAGTTGAACTCTCTCTGAAAGGGTTTGTTCTGTTTTCCGTATCAGCATGTACATGCCTTCAGATCAGGGCCAGGTGTATGTTGAAAGCTTTGCTTTCAACATGTCCAGCAAATGCTTGAAGCCCACAAAATGCCTGCCAATGGGAATGAGAATGATTACATGTCATCTTAGAGTTTCTGGGCAAGAGAGTCAGAGAGACTTGTTTCAATCTTTGGCTTGACTGTTTTCTTAGCCAGGTCGATGTCTGCTTTTTGAGTTTCAGTTTTTTTCATCTTTAGAATGAAGTCTCCCAGTCTGTAACATACGTGAATTACCAAAATCCCATGATATGTAGGGTACCAAGACAGAACAAGAGATATATTAAGAAGTAGTTCTACAGCAAGTCAATCTAGACATCTCTAGTATCTCTTGGACATCTCTTGAAACCCAAAGGCTACAACCATATTATCTCTTGCCTTTATCAGAACCTTCTAAACAATACCGGCTTCAATTGAGGCTCCAGATATGTTTTCCATATCTCTGTAAACACATTTATAATTGACTCCAAATTGCAACTCCCACATATACTACTTATTGAATGAAATATTTTTGTATCAGCACATGGTTAGAAATTATATTCCAACCTAGAGCATCCATAAATGAAATGGAAGGGAAATATATGACCTCCCCTTGCCTAATTAGTAAGTTAATAAAACTTGACTTTTTAGGGTTACAGAGATCACTGTTTTTAGGATTGGAAGTCTTTTGGTCCTCCAACTATTTTTTTTTAACCTTTGGGAGTTATTGTCTCTCAGAGGCTCAAGTTTCTCATCCGTTCATAGGAATAGAGAGTATCTCCAGGTGGTGAAATCCCTGCCCACCTCGCAGAGTTGGGCTCACATCACTAACATGAGGTAGTCTGTGTAAACGTATATTGTAATGTTCTATACGAAATTAAAAGTAATAATAGAATGAAAATCAAACCAATGTCTTTATCCTTTCCATTCCCAAGTTCCTGAATGTTTGTTTTGCTTTGAGAAATGGGTATAGTTTAGGCAATTGTAATGTTTGAAGTGGAAAGACAGATAAAGAGTTAAAAAAAATTGTCACAAAAAATTCAAGTTGCCCATCATATTCACAGCACCCCTCCCCAACTGCAATACACACAGCATACAATTCAGCATTTATTGTTTCAAAGTGACTACCACAGGAAAAAAAAATACTTGTTCTTTTTGAATTTATTATATTCCATTTATTTTATTGCAATAGCACGAAATGGCACACTACTACAAACCACCTATAAGACAGTGTGCTCTTGGCCAGGCACGGTGGCTCACGCCTATAATCCCAGCACTTTGGGAGGCCAAGGCAGGTGGATCACTTGAGGCCAGGAATTCGAGATCAGCCTGGGCAACATGGTGAAACTCTGTCTCTACTAAAAATACAAAAATTAGCCAGGTGTGGTGGTACATGTCTGTAATCCCAGCTACTTGGGAGGCTGAGACACAAGAATTGCTTGAACCCACAAGGCAGAGGTAAGACAGTGTGCTCTTTTGGAAATGGTATGTGTTGTAGAGGTGTTTAACTTATAAACAATTACCTGTTAATTATATATATGTATTTTTATTGTTCACTTTGTGGATTTTCTGTGCCAAACCTTAAATCCCAAACTGGCTTTCCTTTGTCATTTCCCTACAATGTGGAGCTATTTCTCTCCACCCACACACATCCTCAAGTGTATATTTTGGAAATGAAAACCTATTAATTATTATCCTAAGCAAAACTAAGTTATGACAGTAAATCTGCTGCCAAAACATAGTCAGGACATCTTCCAAAGGCAAATACAAATGATATGAGGCCATCCATTTTTTACCTACTTCTCTACTCCTCTCCAGGAAAAATAATCTACTTTATTGTTTTGGTTCAGATGTATTTTCCTTTAGTTTACCTTCTTTTCTGCTGCTTGAAATATGCACTCAGCTTGGTCAGATTAATGCAGTGATAATCTCAAATTTAAAATGAATTAAAAAGAGTCACCTAAGGAACATGTTTTTTAAAAATAGAGATTCTCAGGCCTTTCTTCTAAGTGCGCTAATCATTAAATCTAGAGAAAAACCTGGAAACACATATTTTAACATACATCATGGGTGTTCCTTTAGCCCATTTGGAAAACCACTGATCTCATACAGATCTGGATGGGACCCCATTTGAATCTCTACGTCTGATTGTTCAACTGGACATTGTCTTAGCCCTATGGCTCTTCTGAGAGCTTTCAGTGTCTGAATCCTGACAGTGAGGACCTTTCATCACAAAGCTCAAATAATTCAGCTGTACTTTCTTCATTTGGAACCTAATTTTAATCCTGGATATAAATATTGCAAACCCATCAAGTTGCCCAAATTAAGATAAACAGACACACAAAGAGCACTTTTAAATGTAACCTACTTACAGGGAGCAGAGGTTTTATTTTTGAAAACCTATTTACCTACTTTCACTTTCCTTTTGGAAAAGTGTGTTGCTTACAAAATGCAGCTGGGGCAATTTACTCCTCTAAGTATTCAATCAGATTTTCGTACCAATTAGGATAATTATAAGTACAATTTAAACAGATTTCTTAATTATAGCTACAAATATCTCTCAGTGAAAACAAGTCCCAGAGCTTTTAACAAAAGAGTTTTCTGTAAATAGTAGGTGAGCACTAATTTCCACACCTCACATCCGTGGAAAAAAATATTTCTTCTAGCATTCATTTACAAGTCATAAAGAATATCCGTCATCCTCACTCCTAATCCTATAGGCTCAGACCTACATTTTTTTGGTGTCAAATATTTGGGCATACATCACCTCACACTGACACCAGCTAAAAACAATATCTCTGGACCAACTCATCAATTAAAGAGTGTGAAGTTGTCTTGGATTTCTTTCACACTCAGCACGGAGTGCCTCATTTTTATTCCTGCTAAGAAAACACTTGCCTAAGAAGCAAGAAGGGATGGGCTTGCTGTATTGTGACTTAGCCACTACTCTCTGGTTCTGTAGAGTCATGATGGAAAGCATGCTACTCATTCATACCTGACTCAGATTCACATGAGAGACAGTGGACTTGACAAATGCTTCAAGAAGGAGTTCAGACAGGTTAAGTTCAGCAAAAGGCCACAATCCCCCTGAATGCAGGCCAAGTGATCTATGTTCAGAGATATGCCAACTACACAGGGAGGGAGCAATGCATAATTCATCATAATTTTTTTGGAAAGCTAGAATATATTTTGCCATGAACTTTCCCCTTTCATTTTGAAATCTAAGTGTTGTCAAGGGAAATGGAATCACAGAGCTCAACTTTCAAAAGTAATCTTGAGGGAGTTGTTTAAATAATAGCATTTTATTTAATTAACCCTTCTGGGTGTCTGTGGGGTGCCTAGAAAGCATCACTCAGGTGTGCACAACACAGAAAAGACACTGCCCTCTGAAAAAAATGTCATGTCAACAGAGACTTGACAGCTCTATGATGTCAAGGTTAATTGCTGAAAGCAACATATAAAGAAAACATTCAAAAATCATTCAAAAAAAGAAAGCATAGATGGTAAAAGCTAAACTAAATGTTAGGAATCCACACATATAATTCCTACTGTTTAGAAAAGGAACTGCAGTTTAAAGTGGTAAAATGATTACAAAATAGGTCTGTGAAAAAGAGATAATAGAACTGAAGCATTCTAACTTCTACATAAAATCTACCTCTTCTCATTGCAAATGAAAAGCAAATGGAAGCTTCCATAAGTTATAGAATATTTTTTCTTTCACAGCCTTACATGTTTATATATCCAGTCAAACATCGTAGATAATGGAAAGACTTCGGACTTTGGAATAATAGTAAGTCTAACTTACCATTTGATTGCCACTAACTGAAACTACATAGATGTAAAAATGGGATAAAGCAGGGGCCTCAAACTCCAAAATGTAAAGAGTCCAAACATGTACAACAAATGAATGAGGCAAGACCAGTGGACACCAGAGTAAACCAGAAACACGAACCTTTTCATCGTTTGTTGTCATGAGGGTATGTGTGCCCAGGGCTACCAGATTGTCCTACTTTTCTTAGTAAAGTCAGAAGTCCAAAAATTTTTTACAAGTTCTAATTTTTAAGTGGTAGTATCTAATTTAAACATTTTTAAACATTGGGAGAGTCCAATAATACCTATTTGATGGCTGCATTTAGACTGTGAACTGTCAGTTTGCAATCCCTAAGTGGAGCACATCTGGGCAAAGAAAACACAAGAAATGATGCCAGATAAAAAACAATTACATTTTTAGAAGGAAAAAGTATTGCTTCCTTTTAATGTAAAAAGCATATAACTCAAAATTTTGTGATTCAAACTGTGAGAGCCTAAATGCAAAATTAATAGTGCTTTAATTCAGTAAATATGCACTAATAGTAAAGTTGTGAAGGCATTGAGCTAAGTGTTATAGGGGATATAAAGATGAGTGTGACACTAGCCTTGCCCTCAAAAAGATTACTCTTTCAGAAGGTAGGAAATAGAAACACTGAGAATACAGGAAGAATATAATGTATCATTAGAGGGTTTGTATAAGGTTCAGAGAAGGAAGAACTTATATTTTCATTAAAACCACAAAAAAGTTTTCTCAAAGAGTGAGTGAACTGAGCAGCAGAAACCAGATTTCTCCGCCAAGCAGCAGATTAATTTCTGCTGAACACCTCCCAGACACAGTCTAGGTATGTGGGATGCAGTCATGAATAAGGCACAGGAGACCCTGCTCTCAAGAAGCTGACATTTTATTGTGGAGAGACAGACAACGTATAGAAAAGCAAACCAAAAAAGACTTTCAAATATTGAAAACTGCTAAAAATAAAATCATCCAGGGTCCAGGGACAGACCTCCCTCATCCATTTATAGCGGTAGCATCATTCACTCTGTACATCCCAGGGACCTGAAAGACCAAATCTACATCTGAAAACAGGTTGGGCTAATCTTCTTAGAATTCCATATTCTTCACCACTAGAGAAAAATGTACCCTCTCAAACTATCCATTGTTATCTTTTCATCACACATATGGTAATGAGATACAGAGCTGGGGGCCTATGTAGAGTGGGCAGGAAAGATGTCTCTGGAGGCATCACATTTAATTAGGAAACCAGACATGAGTAGTTTTGAAGAGTGTTCTATGCAAGAGGAACAACAAGAACTAGGCCAAGAAGGGAATGAGCTGGACATACTTCAAGAACAGGAAGAAGGACAGTGTGGTGGGAACAGGGAACAAGATGCAGCACAGAAAGGTTGAGGTCAGGGAGGTACACAGTGGCAAGTATTTCAGGCCATGGTAAAAAGTTTAATTTTCTTCTGGTTTCAGGGAAAAAGTCACTGAAGGATTTAGAACAGGAAATCAACATGATCTGATTTAGGCCTTAAGGAGATCAGTCCAGTTGGTCTTTGAAAGATAAAGGGTGGGGAGGGAGTGGCAAGTGTGAAGGCAGGGGGACCAGTTGGGAGGTCGTTTCAGCATTAATACCCTGCACTGTGCTTCAGTAAACATGCCATTCCTCTTGCCAACATGCTATGCTTCTTACTGGTTACGTAAAGGAGGTTGTAGTTAGCTCCACCCTTATCACATGACCAAGACAGTACAATGATCCCTCTGGTAGACACTTCCATGACAATATTGGTAAAAATACATTTTCATCTTACATAGCACCTGTTGGCATGCCTGTGAAGGGGTTTTAGTATACTATTTGACATGGCACACCAGCTGATAACCAAGTTAAAGGACTGACTTAACTTGAAGAGGTAAACTTGAAGAAGATAAGTAACAGCTGTTCGGGGAATGGTTCAGGGAAAGAACAAGAAATTGAGAAAGTATTATTTGCTACCTCAAACGTTGCTATGAACATGTTTGCGTTTCTTCTTCATTCATTTAAATAATATTGCCTAAAATGATAGCAATTCACATCATAATGTAGCCAGATATTTACTATGTTCTTTGTAATGGTGATTACATTTTCCTCCAAGGAAGTATATCTGCACAAACAGTTTAATTTTTTAAACTGAAAATTGGAGAACCATTAGAGTAAATGTTCCTTCCCCAGTGAATAATGATTATTTAACAAAATAATTTACCTTCCAATGTAGCCACTGAAATGATTACAAAGATATTCCTCAGATTTTTTTTTAAAAATCATACGACAGTAAAAATTAAAGCCAATACATTTGAAAAAAAGGAATGAATGATTTTTCTGGGGTTAGATACACTCTGTATCTAGAGACAGAAGCAAAGAGCGACAGAGAAGCAAAGAGACAAAGACAGGTAGAGGGAGACAGAGAGAAAGAGGGAGACAGAGCAAGACAGAGACAGAGACAGACAGACACAGAGTTCCCAAGAGACAGACACAGGACACCCTTACAGAGCAAAAGACAGACTCCAAAAGAGGGAAAGAGCAAGAAAGAATTAAATCTAATATCCACTTCCATAAATAACAAAAAACACAAAATGCATAAAAATAAATGATACTGTTTATGTATATATTATAGCACTTATGTCTATGCATTATGTATATGTTGAAATATTATAGATACATAAATGTATGTAAGAGTATAAAAATGGAAAAGTATTCAAATTCCTGATAATAGTTATCAGGAATTTGATGTCCAATGAACACGTCCAATGCATGGACATGTCCATGCATGTACATGCGCATGTGTCTATATGAAGCTATTAAATTTCTGTTGCAGTCTTCCTTGTGTTTGCCTGTTTTTTAATATCTCAAAAGACAAAAAGACGGATAGCCAGGTAGGTCAATTTTGAAGAACATTTTATGATGTGACACAAAACCAATTGTTAAATTTCACAAACGTCCTTTTAATTGCTGAGACCAAAATGCCTGTAGACTAAAATAAATAAATAAAATTAATAAATTATAATAAATAATAAAAAATAAATAAATAAAAAACGACTAGAATGCAGTGCATTATATTTGAGATAATGGTGAATAAGGGGAAGAACACTATCTCAAAAGTGCAAAAAAAAAGATCCCTGCTTCAACAGTAAAACCACAACAGATGATAACAAACAGTGTATGCCTGACATTCCTGGAGTTGGTCAACCTTGAAAGTTTCCTTTCTACTTCTGCCAAGATCATAAAAAAGGAATCTCTGACCCAATGGATTCAAAACACAGTGTGTTTTTCAACTGCAAGTAGACTCATGCCATGGCCTGGAAGAATCTAGGTACACTTCAGAATTTTTAAGCACAAAATTAAATAATATTACCCTCTAGCTCATTAAAATAATTCACCAATATAAGATTCACACAAACAAAGCAATTGTGTTCCTGGAGCGATATTTTAATGAACCTATAATACAGCATTTGCATTATATACTTTACATAAGCATACATAAGTTATAAATTATGTACATCATAACACAATCATAAATATACATATATATTAGGTTTTTGTTTTTTGTTATTTTTTTTTGAGACAGAGTCTCGCTCTGTCACCCAGGCTGGAGTGCAGTGGCACAATTTTGGCTTACTGCAACCTCTGCCTCTTGGGTTCCAGAGATTTTTCTGCCTCAGCCTCCAGAGTAGGTGGGATTACAGGCATGCACCACCACACCTGGCTAGTTTTGTATTTTTAGTAGAGGTGGGGTTTCACCATGTTGGACAGGCTGGTCTCAAACTCCTGGCCTCAAGAGATCTGCCCGCCTCAGCCCCCCAAAATGCTGGGATTACAGGTGTGTTGCCATGATGCCTGGCCTAGATAGTACATATTATTACAAGCCAGTTGAAATGATCAGTCTATGTGTATGCCTGTCTTTCAATTTTGTATGTGTATGCCTGTCTTTCAATTTTGTTAATGAAGAAAGACATTTATATACTTATGTAAATATTTAAGGTCAAACAGAATAAAGGTGAGCAAAGAAGAGACCCTTATTTCCCATGGAGCATAAAATAATGAGACTGATAATCCTACAAGAGCCATAAACCCTACAGGTCACATTTAAGGGAGTAATTCCTTATTTCTTCCAAAACAATTTTCTCCAAGTACAAATGTTTAGAAGGCCCCAAGTAGTCACAATAGCCTCCTCCATACAGCTCTAAGTAGAGATTTATTTTCAAGCACAGCTGACAGAAAGCTGTAATTACATCTGCTATTGTCCCGGTGCTGATAAGAAAGGAACGCTTTCCTCACCATTCACTGCAGCTTCTGTGTACAAGAGCCATAGCAATTTATGGCATGTGCTCATTAGCTGGGAAATCCACATGCCAAGTTCTGCCATCTTTTGTGGAGATGGCATTTAGAGTCTGGAAGTTTTGGTTTTTGTTTTGGTTTTTATTTAGTTAGTTTAACTCATCTACTCTTTTCAGGTTCATTGGACATTGATTTGAAGCCATAAGGACTTACTTTGAGAAACCATCTGATCCTTTCAAAATAATCTCTTGTGAATTTTCAACTTATTGTTTACATTGTTAATTATGCTTGCACTAAAAGGATCATAAAAGAATTTTAGCTTTTTCGTTTTACCAATCTGATTTCATACCAAAAGCCATTAGGTTACAAAAACATGTTTCCTCAACTTACAGTCATAATTTCTGAGAAACCTTCTGTACTCCTTTCGATGGTCCTCAGAAATATTTATGAAGCTCAACCCTAGCCCCAGTCAATTCTATAATTTTGACTCTAGACTTGCTGTGTACTGTGTGAGAAGATATTAGGAGAATCACACGTTCAATAAATATTAATTGCCTACTGCACAACATGTATTATGCAAAAGGATAAAAGGAAAATAAGAGATATAACAAATCTGCAAGAACTGTAACTTAGAGAAATACCATGAAATAAGCAGAGAACAATGAAAAACATTAATATTAGAGTTACACCTATAATTTACCCATATCTTTGCATAGTACAGTATTTTACATAAAAAAATAAGCCATTTAAATAATTTTCCTTTAAGCATAATTACTTCCACTAAGTATTTTAATAAAATCTTTCTAAATGCATTATGTATTTGCCTACCTTTATAAGCAGAAAGTATAACAAATCAACCTTTTATTAATATGATGTGAGTTTATCAACATGTCGATATTGTACTTTTCCATAACAGTGAGAGTCTTGTGTACATTTGAGTTATGTGTAGCTCAAGCTCCTGTATGGCCCAAAAATTTCTTGAGATTTTGCACTCATTTTGATCCTTTTTAATCCATTCCTTTACCATCAAAATGTCACAGAAACAATGCTGAAGTGAAAAGCCAGATCAGGAATTTACACCCAAAGTGATCACTGACCACAATGGAATTTCAAATCAGTCACTTGAGACCTACGGAAAACTCATTTTATCATATTTAAAATGATGATGTGTGATGCACACTATAAGGGAAACTATGTTGTTACTTTTTGTTTGTTTGTTTTGTTTTGTTTTGTTTTGTTTTGAGACGCAGTCTCACTCTGTTGCCCAGGCTGGAGTGCAGTGGCGCGATCTCGGCTCACTGCAACCTCTGCCTCCTGGGTTCAAGCAATTCCCTTGCCTCAGCCTCCCAAGTAGCTGGGACTACAGCTACTCATATTTTAAATATGATAAACTAATTTTATCATATTTAAAATAGTTAAAATAGATGCTTTCCAAGTGTTCTTCCAACTCTAAGAGGCTATCTCTCACAGGCTACTAGTGAAAATGTGAATTGCTACAATCACTATGGAAAACTTTTTATTTTGTCTGGTCAAGTTGAAATTACACATATTCTATGACTCTTTGACTTAGGAAATTGACTCAAGAAATCCACTCCAGTCAATTCCACCCTGAGAAACATGTTCAGGATATTTTAAATAGCATAATTTATAATATCTAAATATTCATCAACAATACAATAGATAAATTATTGCATATCTATTCAATGGAATACGATATAGCAATTAAGATTAAATACAGCCATATGCAACAATATGGATGAATCTCACAAATGTGATTTTGAATTTGATTTTAAATTTTTTTAAGTCACAAAAAACACACACTACATGGTTTCATTTCTATAAAGTTTTTGAAAAGCAAAACTAAAATATTAGTATAGGAATGCATACTTAGGTGGCAAAACTATAAAGATAAGTCAGGAAAAGGTAGTAATACTCACACGATAGTGATTAATTTTATTAGGAAAAGAGAGGTTGCGACAGGGAATGTAGCTTTTCACTTTATAGAAATTAAATAAGCTGGGAACCAAGGATTTTATATCCAGATAAATTGGTCCTTGGGTATAAAGTTCACAAACAGTTATGAACAAGCAAGACTTCAGGGAATACTATTCCTAAGAGCCCTTCATGAAGAAGGCTATTGAAGATTAAACTTGAGACAACGAATATAACCAGAAAATACTGATCTAAAGATCGGTAGCAAGCGTTAAATACATATTCATCTGAAAAACTAAAGACTACAACTAAAGGATGGCTATAAGGAAACTACATTATTACATTTTGTTTGTTTGTTTTGTTTTGAGACAGAGTCTCACTCTGTGGCCCAGGCTGGAGTGCAGTGGCGCAATGTCGGCTCGCTGCAACCTCCACCTCCTGGGTTCAAGCAATTCCCTTGCCTCAGCCTCCCAAGCAGCTGGGACTACAGGTGCCCACAACCACGCACAGCCAATTTTGGTATTTCTAGTAGAGAGGGGGTTTCGTCGTGTTGGCCAGGCTGGTCTCAAATTCCCGACCTTAGGTGATCTGCCCGCCTTGGCCTCCCAAAGTGCTTACAGGCATGAGCCACTGTGCTGGGCTGGAAACTGTATGTTATGTAACGCCTGAATGATTTGACAATAGAGAGTACAAATACCAAAAATTAGGAAATAATGGTGAGATTAGGTGAAAAATAGAATAAACTCGACATCTGATAAAAATTAACTCTGAATAAAAGGATTTTACTTCAAATTAGAGGCTGTGACAGACAAAAGAGATCAAAGTTACTTGCTGATCTTGATGTTGTTTATAGTAAGTTACCAATAGATAGTCCACCTTAAGAAATATGTATTAGGTTATTATGAAGTTACTGGTACACATCTAAGCATCTGAACAAAAATTTAAACCTTTCTCTATAAAACCAAAAATAGAAAAGGAGAGAGTGAGATGGAACAAGATGGCACAATAGAAAGCTCCATCAATCATCCCATTAATGAGCAATAAACAATCACCTGAAGGTGCAAAACTTACTGGTAATAGTAAGTACACAGAAAAACACAGAATATTATAATACTGTAACTGTGCTGTGTAAACTACTCTTATCCTAGGTAGAAAAAATAAATGATGAACTGATCAAAAATAATAATTACAACAATTTTTCAAGACATTCAGTACAATAAAATATAAACAGAAACAATATAAGTTACAAAGCGAGGGGACAAAGTTAAAGCATAGAGTTTTTATTAGTTTTCCTTTTGCTTGTTGTTTATGCAAACAGTGTTGTTATAAGTTTAAAATAATAGGTTATAAGATAGTATTAGCAAGCATCATGGTAACATCAAACCAAAAAACATATAATGAACACACAAAAAATAAAAAGCAAAAAATTAAATCATATCACCAGAGAAAATTACCTTCAGTAAAGAGAAGACAGGAAGAAATGAAAGAGGAAAAGAAGACCACAAAATGAACAGAAAGCAAATGACAAATTGGCAGGAGTAAGTCCTTACTTGTCAATAATAACATTGAATGTAAATGAACTAAACTTTTCAATCAAAAGACATACACTGGATGAATGGATGAAAAAACAAGACCCATTAATCTGTTGGCTATCAGAAGCACACTTCACCTATAAAGACATACACAGATTGAAAATAAAGGGATGGAAAAAGATATTTCACACCAATGAAAACCAAAACAGAACAGGAGTCACTATACTTATATTAGACAAAATAGATTCCAAGGCCAAAACCATAACAAGAGACAAAGGAGGTCACTACGTAAAATAAAGGGCTCAATTCAACAAGTGGATATAACAATTTAAAATTTTAAATATACCACCAACACTGGGGAAACCAGATATATAAAACAAATATTATTAGAGCTAAAGAGAGAAATAGGCTCCAATACGATAATACCTGGAGACTTCAACATGCCAGTTTCAGCATTGGACAGATCTTCAAAACAGAAAAATCAAAGAAATATCAGGGTTAATCTGCATTATAGACCAAAGGAATCTAACAGATATTTATAAAACATTTCATCCAATGGCTGCAGAATACACATTCTGTTCCTCAGTACATGGATCATTCTCAAGGACAGGCCATATGTTAGGTCACAAAACAAATCTTAAAACATTCAAAAAAAACTGAAATAATATCAAGTATCTTCTCTAACCACAGTGGAATAAGACTATAATAACAAGAATAATTTTGGAAATTATACAAATACATGGAAATTAAACAATATGTTCCTGAAAGACCAGTGGGCCAATGAAGAAATTAAGAAGAAAACTGAAAAATTTCTTGAAACAAATTATAATGGAAACACAACATACCAAAACATCAGATATAAAAAAAAGCAGTATAAAGAGGGAAGTTATAGCTGTAAGTGCCTACATCAAAAGAGGGAAAAACCTCAAATAAATAATCCAACAATGCATCTTAAGGAATGAAAAAGGGAAAACCAAACCCAAATTTAGTAGGAAAAAAGTAGTCAGAGAACAAATAAAATTGTAATGAACAATACGAAATATCAATGAAACAAAAAGTTGTTTTTCTAAAAGTTTAACAAAATGGACAAACTTTAGCCAGACTAAGAAAAAAAGAGGGGGGCGGAGCAAGATGGCCGAATAGGAACAGCTCCAGTCTCCAACTCCCAGCGCCAGCGTCACAGAAGACCGGTGATTTCTGCATTTTCAACTGAGGTACTGGGTTCATCTCACTGGGGAGTGCCGGACGATCACTGCTGCTCAGCTGCTGCAGCCCG
>NW_012106179.1:0-2240 GCF_000951045.1 Mandrillus leucophaeus
AGGAATTCTCAGAATCTTTAACATGCAGTAGTGATGCTGGGTGTGGTGGTTCATGCCTGTAATCTCAGCACTTAGGGAGGCTGAGATGGGAGGATCATATGAGCCTAAGAGTTTGAGACCAACCTGGGCAACACAGTGAGATCTCATCTCTACAAAAAATATTAAAATATTATCCAAGTGTGGCAGTGAATGCCTGTGGGCCCAGCTACACAGGAGGCAGAAGCAGGAGGATCACTTGAGCCCGGAAGGTGGAGGCTACAGTAAGCCTTGATTATGCCACTGCACTCCAGCATGGGCATCATAGCAAGGCTAAAAAAAAAAAAGGAAAAACTAAAAAAATAATACAAATGTGCACCACGAATCTCAAAGAAGGGAGGTACAAGTGAAGGTGCCTTCCTCAAAGACTGGATCACGAGCCATGGCACAGCACGAACAAGGTCCCTTCCAACAAATGGTCATCTATGACCATCTAAAATCACTTACAAGTACAGGCTGCGTATCCCTCATCCAAAATGCTTGGAATCAGAAGGGTTTCAGATTTCACATTTTTGAATACTTGCATTATACTCACCAGCTGAGCAGCGCGAATTTACAAATCCAAAATCCAAAATGCTCCAATGAGCATTTCCTTTGAATGTCATGTCCTCACTCAAAAAGTTTCAGATTTTGAAGCATTTTGAATTCTAGAGTTTTGGATTTGGGATGTTCAACATAAATTTCCATTTATAGAAAATTCTTGAAACAACAAAATTATCATAATGGAGAACAGACCAGTGAGTGCTTGCCAGGCGTTAGTGAGGGTGTGACTGTGAAGGGGGAAGCAGAAGGAGATTGATCTGGGCACAAAAACAGTTCTGTGTCCGGATTGTGGTGGTGGTGGTTACACAAATCTATGTAAATGATAAAATTTCATAGAGCTATACACACGCACCCCCAAAAATGAGTGCATATAGAACTAGTCAACTCTGACTAAGGCCTTTAGTGTTACACCGATGTCTACTTTCTGTCTCTGGTCACTGTGCTGTTGTTATTTAAGACGCCATCACTAGGAACAGCTGGTGAAAGATACACAGGAACCCTCCAGTCATTTATGCAACTTCTACAAGAGACTAAGATTATTTCAAAACAAAGAGTCTAGACAACACTTTAATCACACCTAAGGGTACAAAATATTAAAAGACACGCTAGCTATGAAAGATGACTATGAGTGTTTACAAGATATTTATTTTAAAATAAAAACCTTCCTGTGTTAAGTTTGATAGCTGTGCTCCTGCCTAATAATACCTGACAGTGGAGGAACGTGGAAGGAGGCACAGAGGTCACCCAGCCTGGGGGCTCTGCCCCACCCCTCCACTTGCTCTGTGTATATGTGTATATACCTGTTTGTCCAAGAACCCTTTACCTTCCGGGTCGGCCAAGTCCCCTATGTGCAGAAACACAAAAATGATCATAAGCATGACTGCTGATCTTTGCCCATGTGTTAAGAAAAATGAGAGCCACCACCACCACACCACCAGCCTTGCAAACCAAGGGCCTTGTGGGGCAGGAGTGACCCAGGTTGCACTGCAGATGAAGAGGCCAATTTAGAGCAGGTGAATGATCTGCCCAGGGGCGCACAGCCAGTCGGTGGAAGGGCCCAGAGGACTCAGCTCCCAAGCCAGTGGTGTTTATGACACCCTTATTTCCCCAACAAAAGTCTACAAGTTATCAAAACCCCAAAAGCACTCAGGTCTCTTGTCTGCTACCTAAGTAGTGGCGGGGGCGGCCACCTGGGCATTCTGATCCAACAGTTACAGCCTGAGAGGTCTGCAGTGACCAGGCCACTCCCCAGGCAGCCTGGCCCCATGGAAAAGGGTCTGCACAGGCTGGCTCTGACCTGCCAGGCAGAGCTGTGAGAGTGGCCACAGAAGAGAAATTACCTTCCCCAGGATAATGTCCAAGAGGCCAGACTTCTTTAGAAAAAGTGCAGCTTCACTTGCCCCCATTCTCCTTGTATATGCCGTATCGACCTGAGATGGGAGAGCAAGAGGCAGGATAACAGTTCAGCAAATGCAGCAGCAGGTGAAGCAGCACCCACCACGCTGAGTGTCCGGTGAAAGAGAACAGAAAAGGACAAAAGGCCACTCAGCTGGGCTTCTACTCTGTACTGTGCTTTCCAGCTCAGTCACGCGCTAGTTCCATCTAAAAAGACATCGGCTAAACTTACCTTCTTGTAATAAGATTCACACAATGAATTTCCC
>NW_012106179.1:2852-4502 GCF_000951045.1 Mandrillus leucophaeus
TGCCACTGCACTCCAGCCTGGGTGACAGAGTGAGACTCCATCTCAAAAAAAAACAAGGGAAGGATGCACAATTACTCCTAATTATACAGAATGGGTGTGTGAACAGCTAAAGAAAATACAATTGGGAAGGAAAAAGAGCACTGTCTGAGGGGCAAGATCACAATGTTTATCCAACAAATTCCTGGACTGCTATTGTACGATTTCTCACACTGAATAAAACCGGGGGGTGAGGGGTGCATAGGCTCCTTCCAGCTATAGTCACTAGATTCAAACCAATATGTGCCCAATACTTGCATCCTGTTGTGCTGCAAAGAGTCATTCCAGTTAAGAATAATGCCCGGATTACAGTCAGTTTCTCTGCGGGGAGCCAACACCTGTGAACATATAAAAACTGAAGGTACAGAGATCAATACCAAGACAGAGTGAAAACAGAAGGAAAATAGCATGAAGATCTGAAAGGGGAGAGGAGAAAGAACAAAAAGAAAAAGAAGGAAAGAAAGGGGAAATACTGAAAAGGCGGAAAAGTAACTAGAATAATTTGAAAAAGCAAGAAAAGCCAGAGATTAAGGAGCTACCGTTTTTAAAAAAACAAAAACAACAAGGAAAAGAATTAGAAGGTGAATTATAGTGACAGCAGCCCCCAACTGGCTGTCCCCCTCGTGCCCAGAGGCCTGTGACACTGTCCCTGAGGGAGGGGTACAGGAAGCACCCAGAGTGGCCATCACCCTTAGCTTCTTACAACCTCACCAGATGACAGTGTCCAGCCATCACACCTGTGTCACCTTCTGGGTTCAAACTCTAGCTTGCTTTCAAAGTATGTCTCCCCAGACAAACAAGACCCAGAGAAACAAGGCCAAGTCAGGCAGGCTGTTTGTCACCTATCAGAAAAGGTGACAGTGGTCAGGTCCAGACAGCAAACAGCACATCACCTGCCACAGGATCACAGATCCCTCACTTTGGATGACAAAGGTACCCTCCCTGCCAATGATCAGAGTGATCCAGATCTGAAATACATTTCCAGTCAAAGCTTTTTTTTTTTTTTAACAGAATCTCACTCTGTCACCCAGGCTGGAAGGCAGTGGCACGATCTCGGCTCTCTGCAACCTCTGCCTCCCAGGTTCAAGAGATTCTCGTGCCTCAGCCTCTGAAGTATCTAGGATTGCACGGGCACACCACCATGCTCAGCTAATTTTTGTATTTAGTAGAGACAGGGTTTTGCCATGTTAGCCACGCTGATGCGAAAGCATAGTCTGGAGTAGAGCTTGCTTGATAATTCTTGCATTTTTGCCTGCCCCTCAGAGGTCCCCCACGGGCTTTGCACAACCATCATCCCACATGTACTCAGCCCTCCCGACAGGCTGGCCCACACCCTGGAGGTCAGGTAACCTGGCTTGGTCATGTGATAAGCATGTGGCAGAACTGGAACTTGACTCAGTAGCATTCAAAAGACATCAGAGGCCTGGTGTGGGTGGCTCACATCTATAATCTTAGCACTTTCAGAGGCTGAGGCAGGTGGATCAAGACCAACCCGGCCAACATGGTGAAACCCCTTCTCTACTGAAAATACAAAAATTAGCCAGGCGTGGCTGGGTGCAGTGGCTCACGCCTATAATCCCAGCACCTTAGGAGGCCGAGGTGGGCAGACTACCT
>NW_012106180.1:0-1646 GCF_000951045.1 Mandrillus leucophaeus
CCGATCAAAATGAGAAAGAAGCTTTCTGAGAAACTTCTTTGTGTTCTGTGAAATCATCTCACAGAGTTACAGCTTTAGTCTCAAGAAGCCTTTTGCTAAGACTGTTCTACCGGAATTTCCAAAGTGATATTTGGAAGCCCATTCAGGGCTATGGTGAAACGGGAAATATCCTCAGATAAAAGCTGGAAAGAAGCTTTCTGAGAAACTGCTCTGTGTTCTGTGAGTTCATCTCACAGAGTTACAGCTTTCCCCTACAGAAGCCGTTCACTAAGTCTGCTCTTGTGGAATTTGCAAAGGGATATTTAGAACCAGTTAGAGACCTATTATGAAAATGGAAATATCCTCAGATGAAAAGTGGAAAGAAGCTTTCTGAGAAACTGCTTTGTGATGTGGGACTTTCACTCCCTGAGTTACAGCTGTATTTCGTGGAGTTGTTTTCTAGCCCTATTTCTGTGGAATCTGAGAACTGATAATTCGGATCCCTTTGAAGACTAAAGGGCCAAAGGAAATATCCTCCGATCAAAATGAGAAAGAAGGTCTCTGAGAAACTTCTTTGTGATCTGTGAATTCATCTCACAGAGTTACAGCTTTCCAATCAAGAAGCCTTTCGCTAAGATTGTTCTTGAGGAATTTGCAAAGTGATATTTGGAAGCCCATGGAGGGCTATGGTGAAAAGGGAAATATCCTCAGATAAAAGCTGGAAAGAAGTTTTCTGAGAAACTGCTCTGTGTTCTGTGAGTTCATCTCACAGAGTTACAGCTTTTCCCTCCAGAAGCCGTTCGCTAAGACTCTTCTTGTGGAATTTGCAAAGGGATATTTGGAAGCCCCTAGAGGCCTATGATGAAAAAGAAAATATCCTCAGATGAAAACTGGAAAGAAGCTTTCTGAGAAACTGCTTTGTGATGTGTGACTTCCACTCACAGAGTTACAGTTGTATTTCGTGGAACTGTTTGCTAGCCTTATTTCTGTGGAATCTGACAACAGATATTACGGATCTCTTTGAAGACTATAGGGCCAAAGGAAATATCCTCCGATCAAAATGAGAAAGAATTTTTCTGAGAAACTTCTTTGTGATCTGTGCATTCATTTCACAGAGTTACAGCTCTCCCCTGGAGGAGGCTTTCGCTAAGAGTGTTCTTGTGGAATTGACAAAGTGACGTTCCGAAGCCCATATAGGGCTGTCTTGAAAAAGGAAATATCCTCAGATAAAAACTGGAAAGAAGCTTTCTGAGAAACTGCTCTGTGTTCTGTGAATTCATCTCACAGAGTTACAGATTTCCCCTTCAGAAGCCGTTCGCTAAGACTGTTCTTGTGGAATTTGCAAAGGGATATTTCGAAGCCAAAAGGGCCTATGGTGAAAAACAAAATATCCTCAGATGAATACTGGAAAGAAGCTTTCTGAGAAACTGCTTTGTGATGTGTGACTTCCACTCACTGAGTTACAGCTGTGTTTCGTGGAGCTGCTTGCTAGCCTTAATTCTGTGGAATGTGAGAACTGATAATTCGGATCCCTTTGAAGATTAAAGGGCCAAAGGAACTATCCTCCGATCAAAATGAGAAAGAAATTCTCTCAGAAACTTCTTTGAGATCTGTGAATTCATCTCACAGAGTTACAGCTTTCCCCTCAAGAAGCCTTTCGCTAAGGT
>NW_012106181.1:0-1421 GCF_000951045.1 Mandrillus leucophaeus
CTAATAATGAAGATAAGAAAAATATAATTGAGAAAAAATTAATCACTATCAATTTCTTCACCATCCTTGTCAATGATATTGGTAGCCACAGTGTAGAGCCTGTTTTCCGGTACTGTATTAGAACAGCTAGATAATTCTCACTGTTAATCTATTTGAGTTTCTCTTTTGACTCTGGGCATCCATTTACTGAAATAATAAACTACTGTCAGCTTTTAGCTAACATAATTTATAATTATCTTGCTGCTAAGTAGTGGGGAGATTTTGTAAACCTGAGATCAATAAAAATGTGAAAATGTGTTGATCTCATTTGAAAGGATGATTAGTTGGTTGAATAAGAGTCATTAATAAGCAGTGTATGCAAACTGACTAAAGGTCAATTAAATGGCTACATTTTAAAATATCTTATGAAACACAATCACAATGCACAAACAAACTTTATTGGTCAATAAAACTCTTGCTTTGATAAATTTTCATGCTTATAAAATTTTACATGGATGTATATTTGCCTATTACACACTTATATGTTATCAACCTTAAAAGTCAAATGAAACCAATACATATTTTATATTAAGATGAAACATATGAAAATAATTCCAAATGTTTTCACTACAAAAATGACAATTTTATTTATTTACATTTTAAAAAAACCATTAAGAGTTTTACTCCTCTCTTCAGTTTCTGTTAAAGTAGAAGATCTAGGTTATCTAATATATGTAAAGTGCTCGTAATAGTAACTGGCACAAACTACACATTCCATATGTTAGTCCTTATGTCATTATCATCCTCATAAAAGGGTTAACAGGAACATGTGGCAGGATTTTCAGTATAAACACCAATGGAATTGATGAAAAACCTCATAAGATATTCAGTGGCAGTAAAGAAATGGTTATCCACACCTGATAGATTTAGATAGAAACGCTGGGATAAAGGCTCAATTCTCAGTAATATAGTGTAGAAATATTTACTTTTGACATTATTTTTTGAATAAATTTAGATCAAAAATATAATTTATCAATGACATTTATTATATGTTCCTTTTTCTCAAGACACAGATATTTCTCATGTTTTTATTTATGATAAGTGACGTGCCAACTTAGTTTGGAATATCTTGGAGGTTGAAGGCAATCTCACTAGAAAAATAATAGAAAATGTTCACATTAAAATTCCTATTGGGTGACTCTTTTTAAAGATTTTTGTATTGGGTTGCTAACATTAATAATTATCACTACACTGATGTTACGACGTATATTAGAAAAGCCTTCATTAAAATTTGTAAGGTAAGATAGACAGTACTGAAAAGTTAACCTTTAAGCCAATTCAGATACAATTAATTCTTTTGTGACTGGGTAGTTAGTGTGTTCTAATTTGAGGCAGGAAGTGGATAGACTCTCAATACGTTTTACGGCATGGTAGCACAACTC
>NW_012106181.1:2698-3792 GCF_000951045.1 Mandrillus leucophaeus
TAAGTACTGCCTTAGACTTTCTGTCATATGATGCTAATAACAATCTCTAGTAGTCAGGGCAGATGGTCCTAATCACCATGTACTTTTTCAATGCAGTTTAGGAGAGAAGCATGACTATGTGGAGCTCAGAAAGATGACACTGAAGTTGAGGCTATAAACTAGATCTTGCTCTAGGTATACCCAGTGTCATTTTTATTTACTTGATAACCTTAATCATTATAAATTTGGATGCTCTGATTATTCGTGTCAAAGGCCCCCCAAAATTATTTTGTTTAAAATAATAGAAAGCCCTGAGGATTTGTTAAACAGCAGACACATCAATAAAATGATCAAAACATATAGAAGTATCCTGCCTTTCCAAATCTTGGTTGATATTAAAAGTGATTTTCATACAATTGCAATTCATGCTCCTTTCTACCCCCAAAACATAAGCGCCAGGATATCAGAGCTGTGTACTGTTCAGTGAGGTATCCCAATTTCCCAGAACAACATCTGGCACATAGAAAGCACTCAATAAATACTTGTTAAATAAAAGTTGAATAAAACTCATTTGTGAGCTTTGGTGTATATGGCGGGTAACATGAACTGTTAGCAGTTTTATTCTCTTAAGGGAGCACAGATAACATGGATCACTAATTCTTTTCTCTACACACATTAAGGTTGGCAGTAAAAAATACCATCATAACAATAATACCTTATAATGCCAGAACAAAATCAAACTGGTTCATTGTTGACTATCTCCTTTCATAGCAGAACAGAGAGAAGAGACACAATTCATACACGAAGACAATTCCAAAACGTTATTTTAAGCTATGCTGTTAAAGTCCTCCCAGTCAATTGTTTTACTATTTACGCAAATAACTTGAAACTGGCTGTAGTTCCTGTCTTTAGGCAATCCATAACACATTCTTTGGGAAAGCTGATTGAGATAGAAAAATAATTACAGGCCAAGGCAGAAGAAAAGAATCAAAGAAATTTTTAAAAATCAACAGTGTTGGCCGGGCGCGGTGGCTCAAGCCTGTAATCCCAGCACTTTGGGAGGCCAAGACGGGCGGATCACGAGGTCAGGAGATCGAGACCATCCTGGCTAACAC
>NW_012106182.1:0-572 GCF_000951045.1 Mandrillus leucophaeus
AAAAAAAAAAAAAAAAGGTTAATGGTCAGTCAAACCAGTTGATGGTATGAATATGAGGACATCCTCCAAGTAGACCCGGGGTTTTGGTTTCAGATGTTAAAGGTTTGCTTTGCCAACCCAGCAGAGGTTTACCTGTCATGGCTCCAATCCGGCCTAAATTTCATTCCCACCTTCTACCTCCACCCCTGCCTCCCCCAGTTTTGACAGCC
Organism: Mandrillus leucophaeus; assembly: GCF_000951045.1. Taxonomy (NCBI): domain Eukaryota; kingdom Metazoa; phylum Chordata; class Mammalia; order Primates; family Cercopithecidae; genus Mandrillus; species Mandrillus leucophaeus. Next base: position 210 of record NW_012106182.1, read on the forward strand.
TCCTTGTTCAGAGAGAAGCAGAAGTTAATAGGAGAGGGGAAAGATCTATGCTTCCAATCTTTTCAAATAGGAAGAATTGAACAAGTTGAGTATTACAGAGGTATGAAAGCAAATAGTTAAAATAGTTTATATCTGAAACAAATTTCCTTTGTGCACGAATCTTTACAGTATAGTATTTGAAGATTTTTTTTTCCCCAAAGAGATCTTTAGAATATGTTCCTTGAAAAATAGAGGTAATAGTCTCTATTACATAAAAATTGACCCCATATGGGCCGGGCGTGGTGGCTCACACCTGTAATCCCAGCACTTTGGGAGGCTGAGGCGGGTGGATCACAAGGTCAGGAGATCAAGACCATCCTGGCT
>NW_012106182.1:622-1135 GCF_000951045.1 Mandrillus leucophaeus
ATCAAGACCATCCTGGCTAACATGATGAAACCCCATATCTACTAAAAATACAAAAAATTAGCCAGGCATGGTAGCAGTTGCCTGTAGTCCCAGCCACTCGGGAGGCTGAGGCAGGAGAATGACATGAACCCGGGAGGCAGAGCTTGCAGTGAGCCGAGATCATGCAACTGCACTCCAGCCTGGTGACAGAGCAAGACTCCGTCTCAAAAAAAAAAAAAAAGAAAAGAAAAGAAAAATGACACCATATGTGATATGTTCCAGATTATCTTATTAAGACTTGGTTTACTTTATGAAGTAAAATTTGGGGAAAAATTTAAACTATCAAGCTTAAGGACTTGAGTTTGAGACTTAAGGAAAAAGTCAGTGCTGCATATATAATAACATATGCTATAAACACGTTTATAAAAGTGATCTGAATACCTTTTACATTTATTATTATATCTTAATTTAAATAATAAAAGGCTAGGCATAGTGGCTCATGCCTGTAATCCCAGCACTTTGGGAAGCCCAGGC
>NW_012106183.1:0-776 GCF_000951045.1 Mandrillus leucophaeus
AATTTAATTCTCCATACACTTTGGAGTCTCTTTTGCCTAAGTATTGAGGTATGATTTACATACAGTAAAATTCTCCTATATTAGTATACAATTATTTGAGTTTGGATAAATATATAAAATCTTATAACAACCACCAAAATTAAAGATTTGAATAACTCCATTGGCACATATTATTTTTTAATGACCCCAACATATTCTTTGCATCAACAACACCCCACCCTACCACCATCCTTAGCCTCCAGCAGCCACTACTTTTTTTTTTTTTTTGAGATGGAGTCTCGCTCTGTCACCCAGGCTGGAATGCAGTGGCGCAATCTCGGCTCACTGCAACCTCTGCTTCCTGAGGTTGAAGCAATTTTCCTACCTCAGCCTCCCAAGTAGCTAGGACTACAGGTGCATGCCACTATGCCCAGCTAATTTTTTGTATTTTAGTAGCGATGGGGTTTCACCGTGTTGCCAAGGCTGGTCATGAACCCCTGAGCTCAGGCAATCCGCCCACCTCGGCCTCCCAAAGTGCTGGGATTACAGGCGTGAGCTACCAAGCCTGGCCACTACTCTATTTTCTATAAAGCAAAGTTTTGTCACTTTGAGAATATCATAGAAAGGAAGCCATATAGCATGTAGTTTTTTTCGAGCCTCGCCTCAATAAATTAGCATAACGTATTTGAGATTCACCTACATAGTTGCATTTAGCAGTAGTTTACTGCTTTTTTATTGCTGAATAGTATTCCTTTTTAAGACCATAACATTTTTTACTTATCCTTTTGCCAGTTGAA
>NW_012106183.1:826-1317 GCF_000951045.1 Mandrillus leucophaeus
AGATGTGATAGAAATAGTAAAAGAACTAGAATTAGAAGTAAAGCTTGAAGATGTGACTGAATTGCTGCCATCTCGTGGTAAATTTTCTTTTATTGGGACAGTCTCATTCTGTCACCATCTCATGGTAAAATTTAAAAGGACAGAGTTGCTTCTTACATACAGGCGAAGAAAGTGATTTCTTCAGATGAAATCTACTACTGGTGAAGATGCTGTGAATACTTTTGAAACGACAGCAAAGGATTTAGAGTATTACGTGAATGTAGTTGATGAAGCAATGGCAGACTTTGAGGATTAACTCCAATTTTGAAGGAATGTGTGCTGTGAGTAAAATGCTATCAGGCAGCATCACATGCTACAGAGAAAGCTTGTTTGGAAAAAAAGAGTCAATTGAAGTAGCTAACTTTATTTTTGTCTTATTTTAAGAGATTTCCACGGCCACCATAACCTTCAGGAACTACCACCGTGAGGTGGCTATGGAAATTTCTTAGAAT
>NW_012106184.1:0-331 GCF_000951045.1 Mandrillus leucophaeus
ACGTGGTGCGCATGCGTGTTCTCACCACAGACGCTGCGTGTTGTGCGTGGCCTGGCGTCCATATTGAGTAGAAGGAGAGCGTCTCTGGTTCCTTCAGGACTTGCTTGAGGAGGCACCACAGCGGCGTGGGGATGACTTGGAGACTCGTCCTGGGGAGGAAACAGCTCCTGTCTGTGGCCCTGACTGCTTAGGGCATTTTTTCTACATGGTGAGTACAAAAGCTTGTTTTCTGAAAGGTTCCCTCTATTCTCATCTTCTCAATAGTTCTTGTCTTTCTCTTCTAGTATTCTGGTATTTGTCTTACCGTGGGTTTTGTTTCCTGAGGGCTTTT
>NW_012106184.1:3331-4598 GCF_000951045.1 Mandrillus leucophaeus
ACCCTCACCCAAGCCAGAGCACAGTAGCAAATCACATGACCATATGTGTTGGAATATTGGCCACCTTCAGCTTTGAAACGCAATTTGATATCAGGAATTGTGAGTCTCCCAACTTAGTTTGCATTTTTCAGGATTCCTTAGATGTTCAGGGCTGTTTGTGGTTCCATGTTAATATTAACATTGTGTATTTACACTTTTTTTTTTTTTTTAGATGAAGTCTTGCTCTGTCACTAGGCTGCAGTGCAACCTCCACCTCCCGGGTTCAAGCGATTCCTCTGCCTCGGCCTCCCGAGTAGCTGCGACTAGCTGGGACTGAGGTGCGCGCCCCCACGCCTGGCTAATTTTTTTTTTTTTGTAGTTTAGTAGAGACGGGGTGTCATCATGTTGGCCAGGATGGTCTGAATCTCCTGACCTGGAGATCTGCCCACCTGGGCCTCCCAAAGTGCTGGGATTACAGGCGTGAGCCACCGCGCCCGCCCACTTTTTTTTTTTTTTTTTTGAGACGGCATCTCGCTCTGTTGCCCAGGCTAGAGTGCAGTGGCGTGATCTCGGCCACTGCAACCTCCGCCTCCCAGGTTCAAGTGATTCTCCTGTCTCAGCCTCCCAAGTAGCTCGAACTACAGGCATGGGCCATCATGCCCAACTAATTTTTGTATTTTTAGTAGAGACAGGGTTTCACCATGTTTGCCAGGATGGTCTCGATCTCCTGACCTCGTGATTTGCCCATCTCAGCCTCCCAAAGTGGTACGATTACAGGCGTGAGCCACTGCGCCTGGCCTATACTTCTTAAATGTTTTGTCTATAATAAGGCACATAAGCAGAGGATATAGTGGGACTTTTTTTCTTATCTGGGACTTTTTCATTTTTGTTTCTGTTTGTTTTGGGACAGAGTTCAGCTCTGTTGCCCAGGCTGGAGTGCAGTGGCATGATCTTGGCTTACTGCAACCTTTGTCTCCCAAGTTCAAGTGATTTTTGTGCCTTGGCCATCCAAGTACCTAGAATTACGAGTGTGTACTGCCATGCCCAACTAATTTTTGTATTTTTTAGTAGAGATCGGGTTTTGCTACGTTGGCCAGGCGGGTCTCGAACTTCTGGCCCCGGATGATCTGCCCACCTCAGCCTCCCAAGGTGCTGGGATTACACACATGAACCACTTTGCCCAGCCTCATCTGGGCCATTTTGATACATGTATATTTTGGGTGATAATCAAATCAGGGTACTTAGCATAACTATTTCCTCATACAGGTATTTCTTTGTGGTGAGAACA
>NW_012106185.1:0-694 GCF_000951045.1 Mandrillus leucophaeus
TATTTCATCACAAAGGTCCCCTAAATCTTAACTCATTCCAGCACCAATTCATAAGTCCAAATTCCAAAGTCTCATGTGAGACTCAAGGCAAACTCCTTCTAGTTGTGAGCCTGTAAAATAAGAAACAAGTTATCTACTTCCAAAATACAATGGCAGGATAGGCATGCGGTAAACTGTATTAGTATGTTCTCACACTGTTACAAAGAAACACCCATGATTGGGTAATTTATAAAGGAAAGAGGTTTAATTGACTCACAGTTCCACATGGCTGGGGAGACCTCAGGAAAGTTACAGTCGGCAGAAGGGGAAGTAGGCATGTCTTACATGGTGGCAGGCAGGAGAGAAGTAGTGAGCAAGAGAGGAACTACCACAACACTTATAAAACCATCAGATTTCATGAGAACTCACTCACTGTCATGAGAACAGCATGGAGGGAACCACCCCTGTGATCCAGTCACCTCCCATCAGTTCTCTCCCTCAACACTTGCAGATTACAATTCAAGATGAGATTTGGGTGGGGACACAAAGCCTAACCTTTATCATAAATGTTCCTTCCAAAAGGGAGGAATGCACAGAAAGAAAGGAGTAACCAGCCGGGCGCGGTGGCTCAAACCTGTAATCCCAGCACTTTGGGAGGCCGAGACGGGCGGATCACGAGAGGAGAAAAGAATTAAGCAGTTGGCCTCTTTATGAA
>NW_012106185.1:3789-4333 GCF_000951045.1 Mandrillus leucophaeus
TCTCCTTTCTCAGTAAACTGAACATACAATCGGGTTTTATACCAAGATGTTCCATTGCCCAGGGACGGGCAGGAGACAGATGCTTTTCTCTATCTTAACTGCCAGCAACCTCCAAGAGGCCTTCTTTCCTCTTGTACTAGTCCTCCTCAGCACAGACCCTTCACAGGTGTCAGGCTGGAGGACGATCAGGTCTTTCCCTTCCCACGAGGCCATATTTCAGCCCATCACATGGGGAGAAACCTTGGACAATACCTAGTTTTCCTAGGCAGAGGTCCTTGCGACCTTTGGCAGTATGCGTATCCCTGGGTACTTGAGATTAAGAGAATGGTGATGACTTTTAACCAGCAAGCTGCCTTCAGCACTTGTTTAACAAAGCACCCTGCACAGCCCAAAATCCTTTAAACCTTGAGTCACCATAGCATATGTCTCTTGGAAGAACAAGGTTGGGAGTAGGGTCACAGATTAACAGCATCTCAAATACAAAACAAAATGGAGTCTCTTATGTCTACTTCTTTCTATATAGACACAGTAACAGTCTGATCTT
>NW_012106186.1:0-15281 GCF_000951045.1 Mandrillus leucophaeus
AAGACCTGTATGTAATGGCCTGTATTTAAGTAATGGCCTGTATCTTGTGCCGACCTCTTCTCTCATCCTGTGACGAAGAATTCCGTAACCTCCTGGGAATCCAGCCCAGCAGGTCTCAGCCTTACTTTACTCAGTCCCTACTCAAGATGGAGTTGCTCTGGTTCAAACACCTCTTGACAATATGATTCATTTTTCCATGTAAGTCTGTTGGTCACGCATCCAGTGGAAGTAGGCAGTCATCTAATAAAACATTATCATCATTGGAATTATCAAGAAGGGTAACAGTTTTTAAAAATATTTTGTATATGGTACTAAAATGTTTGAGTATATCCTATTTAATTCCACCAAAATGTTATAAGATTTATGCCATTGTGACAATCATTTACAAAAAAATAAAACATGGAAGTACAAAGAACTTAAATAATTTAATAGAGATCACAAAGCTTGAAGTGGTAGAAGCAGGGTTTGCTCTGGTGAAGTTTGATACTAGAACCTGCTGGCTTTTAACATAACTCAACAGTCTGCTTCAGAAATTATACCCCTTACTTTAACCACACCTGACACTTAAAATTTTTATTTTCATCGATAATTATTACATTTTCTTTTCATTGATAATTATTACATTTTCTTTTCATTGATAATTATTACATTTCAAAATTATATTAGTAAACATACCTTCCTATTATGCTAACTTTATTATATTCAGATTTTGATTAATCAACGCTTTAAACACTTTTCTCAGAAGTATTTTAATGAACTTGTTAGTTGTTTAAATATGATTAAACATCTATTAATACTAGTCCCATTATAAGAAAAGATATACACTGAGTCACACAGTATTTTCTTTTTCTTTTCCATGAAATGCTTTTATTTATCATTTATTGTTAGAGTGAAATATTCATGAAGATATTGTTGTTGGACTTTCTCCTTAGTTCCCCTAAAAACAGGGTCTTTGTCACATGACCATGAAAGATTAGGGTCACAGGTTATTGCAGAATATTTGGGAAAATTTTTAAATAATCAAAAAGAAGAAAGTAACTGTGTAAACCCATCACCATAAACAACCACTGTTAGGATGTTTATGCATTTATTATTAATGCTATGTGCATTGTATATATAAGTTGATAGGTGGAGACACTCACATAATATTGATAGAATAAAGTTGGTAACGTTTGATTATTCTGCCTTTATGACCTCTTTGAACAGTTTTTCCTAAGATATTTTAATAGATTATTCATAATGTATTAAATTCCTTTATCATTAGAAATTAGTTTTTCTCACTTACTGCAATTGTACATTACACCAATCACCTATCAAATTCTGGGCAGTTTTCAAGAATAATTTGCTAGAAATAGAAGTTTTTAAGCAAAGCCGGTAAACCGCCAAGCCAAAACGAATTCCAAAAACAAAAGAACAAGTTAATTCAACCGGGGGAAAAAAAAAAAACCTAAACAAAACCTCTTTGCCCACATTGTTTTGGTACATAAAAGAAAATGTTCAGTAATTTGGTAGTTGAAAATGTTATCTTATTTTTATTTGCATTTAAAATAATGCTTTATTGGATCATTCTTTGGGATAAATCTATTATTGGCTCATGGCCTGTCCATTACTTTATGAGCAGCTAGTTGTTAGTACAGTAACTCTCTTTTTTTAAAGTCTGGAAATAGTTGTTGTCTTCACAAGGTTATTTTGACTGCAGCTCCCATTGTCAGCTTACAGATATTCAGGCACTCTGCATTTTTTTAATTCGATTTTTGATGTCCTTGAATAGGGACCTGTGAGAAAAACTGACAACCAAGTTATAGGGACCAGATTATCAAATTTTATTTCTACTCTTAAATCAGTCTGTGTCCTTTCCTTGGTCAGGGAAATCATCCTCCGAAAGCCTAATGTTATTAGTCATCTTTTGCACCAGGAAAGACACAGGTACTTACTTACTACACTTGACAATGTGAACCATTTGTACTGTTGATGCTCCTGATTGGTTATCAGAATCTTTTAATGTAATGTCGCTTAATAGCACTATTAAATTAAAAGATAAATGTCTCATATATGAAGTTATATTATTATATGAATCATTGTCTCAAGGTAGTATGGAGGATTAGTGTGAGAATGTCCACAAATCTTTGATGACTCAACTCTTTACTAATGTAAAGGGTAATTAGCGTAAGATGCTTTACTGGAAGAAAGGCCATTAACTATTCATCTCACGTTTCCTTACCAAATCAGGGATCCCATTTAAATAATGTATTTTCCTGTGATTTAAGTTTTCAGACATAAGCACATTCAGGATCTAACTTGGCACCAGTTGAGATTTAAAGATTATTCTACTTAGTCTTGTAGTGATCTATTGGTTTACATCATCGGAGACATTTTAAACCCTTTCCCTCCAAAGAGAGGGAGAATAGAAGGACCCAAAAGATAAGAGAGGGCAAAGGAGGAGGAAGAACAAGGGGTGAGACAATGCGCTCAACAACATTCTTCCTGCACTCTACGTATTGAGATGTAGAAAACCCTCCTGAGGTGGTAAACAGGTATCTGAGACAATTCACAAATTCCCAGAAAGATTTTGTGTCCTTTTCTATTAACTCATCCTTCTTTTCTATACTTCATTGCATTAAAGTCTTTGCCACTAAAATTTCCCAAATTTTCCTACTGGGATTATCAAGAGCCATTTCACCTTGCAAGGTGAACAATGCTTTTACAAAAATCCCAGTTTCAGCACAAAGGTCACTGCCCTAGAAGCCCAGAGCTCCAGCCTCACCCCTGAGGTGTTCTGAAATCCTGAGCCACAGCCTTGGATTTTTTTTCATCTGTGAAAGGAAGGGCTTGAATTATTTTAATGACCCTAAAAGTCTAATTTCTCATTATTTTTCTAGGCAGATAATGCAGAATCTCAAGAAAAGTAGGTGGAATTTAATTCAGAACAGAGTTCCCATTTTCCCTGGACCATTCATTACAATGCAGACTTTGGGAAAATTAACTTCAGTGACTCCTTCTGACATGTAAGGGCAAGAACACACCTGCAAGAGTGTGGTGATGAACGAAGAAGATGCTCTATGCACAGAGGAAAGTGCACTCTGGGCAGGGTGGTCAGACGAGTTCGGGGAACGGCAGGGGTGTCATTCACATAGAACACACTGTAGCCCCCGTATCAGCCACATTCTACATACAAACATATACTGGCGGCTTTCCATTCCTCCTGTGTGGAAGGCATTTCCAGTTCCATGTGTGTCCAGTTTTTGGATCTTTAATAGGAAAAATCTCACGCACAGTGGGGATTTTGAAGTTCGCCGTAAGAAAGACTTAATCATTGTTCTGGAACTCATTAGAGATGTCACCTTGGCAGGTTAAAAATGCCTCTGAATCCCAGATTCCTCATGTGTTTAATAAAGATGATCACCGCCTGCCCCTCAGAGCTGTTGTGACGATTACATGACACGGCAAATAGAAGCACCTAGTGCAATATCTAGCCCACGTAGTTACACAAAGTGCATGGAAAATACTTTTCAGAAAACGAAGAACTTCCCAAGTCTTGTTACATTCAACATGGAATGTTGGTGCAACTCTTTATTCAGCTTTTCCCCTTAAACTTCACCACACACAGGAAGCTGGGGATGAACCTGTCCACTCCCTGAGTAAGATGTTCATAGAATTGGAAACATGCCATGCCATGTTCACTTGCAATGGAGAAATTGGCACATCTTACCATTTAATCAATCAATAGAGCTTACAGAAGAAAAAAGAAAGGGGAGAGAGAGGAGAAGCTACTGGAACATGACTTCGGCAACTCCTGGTACTGCTTCTGCCTTTTCTATCTTTGGGGAATAATAAAAGCTGTCCAAGCACAACAACCTCACTGTAAACTATTTCCTTTAAGCACTTTAATAGAATACATCTGTCTTTTCAGATCTGTGAACAACACATTCAACACTAACCACTTCCTCTCTGCTGCCATAGACCTTTCACTGTCTCTAACACTGGGGGCTAACCTTCTCAAACAGGGGTGACACTTCACAGTAGGAGAAAGCTCACAGTATTGGTTGTCAAAGTCTTTATTCTTACACACACATACGCGCACACACACAAACACCAGCACATTTCTCTTCCACGACCCACGGGGAAGCTTGAACGATACCTAGTTCCAGGCATGTACACTAAGCCCTGGGAGACTCATTTCACAGAGCAAAGTTGTAGAGCCTTCCGTTGCTGATACAATTCAAAACAGCTTCAGGAGATGTGAACATCTAACAGTTGTGACTTTTGAATAATAGGAGGATCAGGTTGTCCTGAAACACCATTTTTTTTCCTCTAGCCTCTGCATGATTTTCAAATGAAGGCAATTTTATCTGTGAAACTTCTAAATCCAATCAGTTTTTCCCCCCTTTTATAAGCAGCAATTCCCCTCAAGGATCTGAGATGAGTGGTCACATACTCAGGTGTGTAAGGCACACAGTAGCTAAGAAGTCAACACATACTCATGTGTGTGGCTGTAGATTTTAGTAGCGAGGGCAGATGAAACTGATTCATCAACATCTCTAGCCCAGTTTTTTAGGATCAATCCTATGAGATGATTCCTCAGGAATACACCACAAAAGAGTAAACAGCTAGCGCATATGGGACTGACTCCGTTAGTGTAAAATCAGTCACTAAGATAACAGGGTAACTTACAGCATTCTAGTGCACAGCATAAAGAGAAACATATTCTTAGGATTTTCAAATTATTAAATTCCAATGATATTTCAGGTTCAAACTTGTTTTCTCCTTTCCCACTCCTATCTTAATTATTCTTATTTTGCAAATACCTTTATTTTGCTGTTTTCCTCTCATGCTTTTGGAAGAGCTTCGTTAATTTCCTTAAATGACATGTTAAATTAATGTGGAGAAAAATAAAGGAAGAGAATTGTAAATTCTTTACATGAGGATAACACAATTTCTCTCTGAATGATCAACCATCATTATAAGCCATTTTTTGAGTAATTACAGGGAGTTTTCTGAGAGGTGCTATATGAAGAAAATAGCAGAGAACGAAGAGCGCTGTTTAGTAACTCACTGTCCACAATGGGAAGTACTGATGCATCTACATGCCACAGGTGCACCCAACACCATCCTCATCCCTCATCTCCTGCTGTCCCCAAACCCCCTACAAGCCAGTACACAATGGGTGGAGTTGGCACAGGTTGTACAAGTAGAGATGTGTCAGAAGCATAAGGAAAGGGCCAGGCACGGTGGCTCATGCCTGCACTTTGGGAGGCCGAGGCAGGTGGATCACTTGAGGTCAGGAATTTGAGCCTAACAATGCAAACATTAGCTGGGCATGGTGGCAGACACCTGTAGTCCCAGCTACTTGGGAGACTGAGGCAGGAGAATTGCTTGACCCGGGAGGCAGAGGTTGCAGTGAGTCGAGATCACACCACTGCACTCCAGCCTTGGCGACAGAGTGAGACTCCATCTCAAATAAATAAATACATAGATATAAGAGCCTTGAGCTTTCATAAAATCTAAGATGGTGTTGAGGGTCACTTTAGGAATTTGAAAGCACAGTAGCTAAGAAGTCAACATATTGATTAAACTCCTAATCTTGATTAAATATTAAAAAGTATTTGCCCCAACCTCAGATCTGAAACCATTCTCTCCTGAAGAGCAGTGGCTTTCTTGCCTTTGAGCTTTTCTCTGATCTATAACCCTTCTTACCTCTTGTCAGTATCTCCAAAATATTGCCATTAATATCTCACCTTTAAAAGGATCCTAGTGGGAAAAGTCCCCATTAGTAAAACTGTTCAGTCCAGGCATGAAATGTGTATACTGCGGCACAGTGTTCAGTAAATTGCCCCAGGATCACTTTTTCTGGATTCTAGATTACAAGTGAAAACTCTCGTTAGGTTTTCTAACATTAGCATTAATGCTAATCGTTAGCAGAATGCACCTGCACTTCTGCTGGGTAACAAGGGATGGTGCTGGTCTTGAGGATAAATACGTGCGAGATTCTCTGATTTCAGGGATGAATGAGCTGCTTTTTTCATGGAACACCATTTTTACTTGAGAGACTCGCAAACTATTGTGTGTGTGCCAGTTTTCATTGCCACATAAATTACTACCAACTGAAGAGCGTAAAGCAGCATTTTATCATTTCCCAATTCTGCAGGTGAAGCTCAGCTGGGCCCTCTGACCTGGGTCTAACACTCAAGGAACTAGTGCAGCTGCTTTCTTCTCTTAGAGTCCTAGGGAAGAATCCTTTTTGATGTTCAATCAGGTTATTGGTGAAGTCCAATTCCGTGATTCTAGGACTGAGGTTCCCACCTTCTTGCCAGCTAATGGAGGAGTCACTTGGGGCGCTCGGGGAAGCTCGTGGCCACGCGCCCTTCCCTGCCTTGTGACCCTTCCATGACAATGCAATGGGGCCTCTCCCAATTCGAATCACTCTCACACTCAAAACCTCTGCTCAGGAAAAGCCCCTTGTAAGGGCTCATTTGATTAGGTCAGGGCCACTGAGAACCATCTCCCTTTCTTAAAGTCAGTTGAGCCATCAGCTAATCATAGGATAGAGAACACATCATATTCACTCAAGGAGGGTGCAGTATCCCAGAGCATAGATCGTTGGAAGCTACCTTAGGGTCCTGTGTCTCTTCAGATATTCAGAAATTCAGAGTTGGGCATTTAGCCGTATTTACTTAAAAATGAACAGTCAAATATTGTTGATATCATTACCTAAACAATTATTAGACAGTATTTTTTGGCCAATGATGACATTTGAGTTTTCAAGAACATACTAGAATTTTAGACAAGTCGTATCTGTCTTTGTAATTTCCCGATACTTAAAGACTATTTTTTGGTAAGAGCAGGGTGATATTAACACGTGCTTTTTTAGTTATTGCACCATATCTAACTTATTTTTAGATATAGACACTAACATTTGAAAGAGATGCATAAAGTGAACCCATGATTTTAAAATGACCCATACACACTGCTACCAAATCATGGATAAGTAAAAAATCCATTCAAAATGCAAAACAGACCAACACATTTTACTATAATAAAGTGCAAAAAGTTTGCTTACATGGAAGCAGATTCCACTTTGCAGCTAACTTTTAAGAAATAGCCATTTGTTAAGTTTAATGTTGTGTGAAAGAAAAAATTATCCACTATTATTTAAGAGGGATATTAAAATACGCCTCTCTTTTTCAACTATCTACCTGTATAAACTCAGATTTTGTTCATTGACTTCAACCAGAATAACGGCACGTTAAATATGAAAGCAGATATGAGAAACCACCCTCTTTCACCATGTCACGTGTTAAAAAGTTTTGCAAAAATAGAAAACGATGCTACCTCTTTCACTACTTTTATTTTGGTTTTTGTTTGGTCAAATCTAGTTATTTTTATAAAATACACAATTTATTTTTAAAGGAGTATTGTCTTTTAAGTGAAGTGATAAACATTTAAAATTTTCTCTCAACGTAATTCTGAATATATTAAGTATTGGTAGCTATATAATCTTTAAGAAATGAAGATGTTTGGAATTTTCAACAGTGTGTAAAAGGGTCCTTATCCTGAAGGATCTGAGCACCCCTCCTCCGGGCTGGGAGAGGAATTAGGGAGGGGGAACGAGAACTGACCTCTGGGCTGCTCCCTGTATGCTGGAAGGACATTTACCCTGGGCTCAATCATGAGAATTCAGGGAGTCCATGACATTAAATAGGAAAAAAATGCATTTTTATTTACACTGCCTTCTAAGTGAAAATTAGTATTTTCTTCTGTTATAAGCGTAAGCAAAAAGCCATCACAGTATTAGCAGTTCTTTGCCATCAGCAGAAATTGCAGGTATTTTCTTATCACATTAACAGCGATGGCAGATACCAAAAAGCTTAAATAGACTATTGTCGCTATTAGACCCGCCATGGTAAAGAAACATACACACCACTATGTACAAGTTCTTTTAAAAATATGTTGATAACTGTTTCAATGCAACTAGCTTCGTTTGATATCCTAATATTTTATACAGTGACAAATGTTATTCTGGGAAGAGGCCCATTAACCTCTCCAGACTAGTGGAGGAGTGAGGCAGGAAGTTAAGGACCCTCAGCATAGTGGTTAGGAAGGTGAGTTTTCAGCAAAGGAGGCAGAGACAGTAGCTAGATAGGAGAGGGAAAAAAGGAGGGAGTTGTGACCTGAAGGCAAGGAGGTCGGTTCAAGGAAATGCAAGTGAAAAGAGATTGGTGTTGCTGGGAAGGCCCTCAAGATATGGGTTGAGGGGTGACCAGTGAGTTTGGCAGGTCCAGGGCCATGTCACAGGGGGGAACAAAGTTATCCCTGAATGGACAGGGAAAAAATGAGAGCCTGGATGACCAGGATAGACATCACTTGAACATCTTTATTTTTTAAAAGGAAGCAGAGATTTGGGACCATAGCTGAAGGTGACTGTGGTGCCAAGGGGGAAATATTGGTGCTGATTTTGTGGGTGATATGAAGGTGTGTGTGTGTGTGTGTCTGTGTGTTAGTGTTCCTCTCAGGTGCTGCTTCTATTAAGTAGAAACGGTCGAGGAGAGAGGAAGGCTGATGGCTTAGGAGAGAGAAGGTTTCAGGGAAGGAGTGATGTTCAAGTGACAGGATGGAGTGAGCAGGGAAGGACCCGGCCTCAGACGTGGCAGAGGCGGCCACCACTGCAATGAGAGAGCGGGCAGATGGCAACATGCCCACTGCTGTGTTGTTAGTGAGGGAAGAGTGGGAGGGCTTAGGAACACCTGAAAACCATTGATCTAGGAGTCTTTCAAGGACTTTGACTCAGTGTCTCAACCCACATATTCCACTTGCAGTGGATAAAAATACACCTACCAGTATTAAACACGCCCTTGAAAAGATGGAGCCTACTCCTTCTCTCTTTGATAGTGGGCCGGACTTAGTGACTCGCGAGCAATGAAGAGGAAAAACAGTGGAAGTAATTGTGTGTGACTTCGGAGACCGGGTCCTAAAAGGCATTGCAAGTTCCTGCTGGCTCTTTCTCTCTTGAAGAATTGTGCAGCTCTCAGGAAGTCAACAGCTATGCCATGAGGGTACTCAAGCAGCCACTGGGAAGGCCACCTAGTAAGGACCTGAGGTCCCCTGTCAACAGCCACGCAGGCACCGAAGCGTCCTGCCAATCTCCACACGGACGAGCTCTTGGAACTCAGCCTCCATTGCCTGCAGGCCCAGCCAGCACTGACTGTGAACCCATGAGAGGCTGGGAAAGAACAGCCCAGTTAGGCTGCACCTGGTCTCCCTTAAAGACTATGTGAGCTCAGACACCTCTGTTGATTAGGCCCATGATGATGAGGGTAATTTATTTGTAGCAATAGAACTAATACACCACCATCTTTCAGGCTGTAATATAGGTCTGTATGATTAGAAAGGACGGAATGAGATTAGTGACAAGGACAGGGGTCAGCAGGTACTGAATGTGTAGGGCCAGATGGGATGCTTTAAACTAGAGATGACAGGCCAACTTTGAACGCCTTTATTTTCTTGCATAATTTGGGTCGAGTGTTTCCGAATCTTCACGTTTTCAGGAGAAGGAGGAAATCTGGATATTCATGTGAGGTTCCCTGTGTTAGGAGTGTAGGCAAATCAGTCCTTTTTAATGTTACATCATAAGGGTGACATCAGTCTGTGGTTCTGGTTTTTGAGTGGTACAAGGTGTATACTTACCTACGGGCTCTTAAATACCAGAGGGAACTTGCCCATCTGTTTCTCTTTCTTGAGCCTTATTCCTTAGTGTGCCTCTGTTGTAAATCAGTTGTGCAAATATCTAATGTTTGAATAATCAGTTTGTGTCACTGTCAAGCAATGTCTCCCTGCCCGGAGATAGATTTCATGTCCTGTTAAAAAACCTTAGAAAGTCTCTGTTTAGCAGCATATACAGATAACCTAACCATTAATGACTAAGCTCTGAAGAATTACATTTATGAACGCACACACCATCAGTAAACACTGTGAACACAAACCCTCAATATTTGCATTTATTTTCTCTTAGTTACTAATGGTAGCTATCCTTTTTTCTCTATATATAAAAATAATAACATGTAATGTTACCCAACTTATTATCCCATAATACCAACTATTATTTGTGATACTAAACATGGATAAAAGGTGTTTCATTTTAAAACCATACTTAGATAGAGTGAATTTTTAATTTTTAACTGTGCTTATTTTCATAGTTGCTTTTGACAATGATCACAAGTGGAAAGCTAACCTCTGGAAAGTGAGTCTACATACATATACCTTTGAGGCAATCAGCTCATCTGCAGACCCTCCCACCTGAACTGTGGCACTGCAGTTCATATATATATATATATATCGACAGGGGATGCCAGAGAGCTGGCAGCCCCTCCTGGGTATCATGTGGATACCTCAGCTCAGATGGGCTTTTTCTGTCTAACATTGTAACATGAGGGTGATCAATGAGTGCATTAAAAATTAATAGAGTAAGAAACTAGAGTTCTCATGTACTGTTGGTGTGAATGTAAAATGAGGAAGCTGTTGTGAAAAACAGTATTGAAGTTGCCCAAAAAATAACAATAAAATGACCACATGATCCAGCGATTCCATTTTTGGGTACACACCTGAAATGCTGGAAGCCGGGATTCAAATAGATATTTTTACACTCAAGTTTAAAACAGCATTATTCACAATAACCAAGGAGGGGCAGAAAGAGTGTCCATAAACACATGAATGAATAAAGATAATGTGATCTGACCATAAAATAAATCATAATTTAGTCTTAAAAAGGAAGGAAACCCAGACGCATGCTATAGACGAGTGAGCCTTAGGGCGTCGCGCCAGCTGAAATACACCTGTCACAAAAGGACAAATACTGTATGATTTCACTGATACGAGATGCTTAGAGTAGTCAGATTCATAGAGCAGCTGGGAGGAGGGGTTATGGGTAATGAGAGTTTAATGGGTGCAGACTTTCAGTTTTGTCAGATGAAAAGAGTTCTGGAAATGGATGGTGGTGGTGGCCACACAACACTGTGACTGTATTCAATGCCCCTGAACTGTACATCTGATAGGCTTTGGCTGTGTCCCCACCCAAATCTCATCTTGAATTGTAGCTCCCATAATTCCCATGTGTTATGGAAGGGTCCTGGTGGGAGATAACTGCATCATGGGGCAGGTTCCCCCATACTGTTCTCATGGTAGTGAGTAAGTCTCATGAGATCTGATGGTTTTATAAGGGGAAACTCCTTTCTCTTGGTTCTTATTGTCTCTTTGCCGCCACCACATCAGACATCCCTTTGCTCTTCCTTCATCTTCCGACGTGACTGTGAGGCCTCCCAGCCATGTGAAACTGTGAGTCTGTTACACCTCTTTCCTTTATAAATTACCCAGTCTTGGGTATATCTTCATCAGCAGTGTGAAAACAGACTAATACAACAACTAAATATCGTTACGATGGTAAATTCTGTGTTAGGTTTATCATAACAGAGTAGCAAATAATAAGTAAAATAATAAAACAGCACTTTTCTTTCAAAATAAATATAAATATAAGTTTGCCCGTGTTCCAAGAGCCTTTCAGTGGTGTGACTGACTTGTACATTAACCACAGAAAAAGGTTATCTGTGATAGAGACCACCAGCCTGGAGCAGTGGTGCAGGGAGCACAGTTCAAACAGAAGGAGAAAATAGAAATATGCTCTTGTAATCTTGCAAATGGTGCAAGTTAAAATGGTGTGCATGATCTGCCTTTAGTTATGGAGCTGAACCATTAATACATCTTAAATCCCAAATATGATGTTTATTTGGCATGCTGCCTGATAATGTCCCCTTAATATTTCTAACATTAGTTCTTTTATTGAAGCAGATTCGTGGGCTAAGTCAGGGATACTTGCATCCAAGTGGTTTTCAATCTATCACCTACTGCATTTTAAATCAATATTCACAAAATCATGCAAATGAGTGCTGTTCAAATATCAGGCGGGCTGAGGTGGTAGAGAGTGATACCACTGTCCTCTCTGGGGAGCCCCGCCAAACCAACCAGCCAAACCTCTAATCCAAAGTCTGGTCATAATTCTCCACGTGATCTGAGCATGTCAGCCAGGGAAACAAAGGTTTAGAACTAAAGCGGACAACTTTCAGAAAATTCACTTGTGGAATATTTGACTAACTCATTCATGACAAGATTTACTGCCAAGCAATAAGGAACGTCATCTTTAAAAGACCTCAGGTTAGTAAGGCACACTCTTCCCTGCCTTCTTCATGCCCGAGGGCTTGCCACAGGAGGGTTTTCAGCTCTTGGCACAGGGCTCACGCAGGGCAGATGCTGTCTGATGGTGGGCTTTGGAGTGAGACTTTGCCAATCGAGCTCTGCCACCACTCACTCGCCTTGGGCTCAGTTGTCCTCAGTCAGTTCTTAGGCACAGCTCTCTGTATGTTAAAAGGGGAATATAAAATCCGCCAGTAGAGAAAATACCTTTCAAGTACTTGAACATAGAGGCAATATGTATCTCCAGCAAGACAGACTGTGGAACCTGCCCAAGAGGAATCGAGGTGGGCCTTGACAATGTCCAGAAGGTACCGGGACAATAAGACTTCATGACAACCTGCTGGAAGTCGTTAGTGGATCTTAGTGTGGAAAGATGGTGAACTCAACTTAGAGGAAGTGGTGGGGGTTACTAGGGAGGTGTTTAAAGATGAAATGTGCCTCTTCTCCTAAGTCCCTATCACTTCCACCAAAGCTCAGAGGATTTTAAAAGTTCTCACCACAAAGACATAATTACTTCAGGTGACAGATATCCAAATGACCATGATTACATCATTCTACAGCATATTCTATAAACAAGGCACCTTGCTTATTCCATGTATTGAGACATGTATCAAAACATCCCATTGTACTCCCCAAATGTACAGAATTATTATTTGCCAATTCAAAGTAAAACAAAACAAAACAGAAGAACAGAGGAATGGATACATAATAATGTTTTACAAAGTCCACAGGAGACAAAACTGTGGTCAAAGAGCTGCAGGTGTTTCCACACGTCCTCACCTTAAGGCTGTGATTCTCCTCTCGTCCAAAAGAACTTTCCCATTTGCAAATGTAACTACTTACAAGGAGACAATGTGAGCATCCTGAAGGCTTCCAGTCCTTCCGTTCCCCAAAATCAAGTCTCCATCAGGTAGGTAGAGAATGAGGCCCCATATGGTTAACTCTGAGATGAGAAAATAGCTTGAGCACATGGAGCCCCTTGGATACACCATCCCTGACTCAGCCATTCCTTCGTGTAGATAAATGAATGCACTGATGCCTTCTTCTCATGCTCCCCAAAAAATTAAAGAAACAATTTATTTTCCCCTGTGTCTGATCACCACTGAACAGGGATAGAGCAAACCTCTAGGTGTGCAGAGCAAGGAATGCTATCTAAGAAGGCGCTCAAGAGATCCATTACCCCTTAACTGCCTGATGTTGATCTGGCCCGAGGTTAGTGGTAGGGATGACACCAAGGAGAGGGACGTGCTACCACCAGTGAACAGCCTGGCATACTGTATGGTTTCAGTACCTACATGTGCACCTCTCACTTATTTTCCCCTCTAAAAAGCTTAGATTTCTTCTAAGAGATTAACTTTCACCAGCATTTACTAACCTCACCAATAGTCACCTTGTTTATTCCATTAAACAGACCTAGAAAATCACTCACAGTTCTATGCAGATAGGAACAGAGTTATGTGTCACTCAGAGATGACGCCCTTAACCTAATATTTTGACATGTTCACAAACAACACCATTCATGTTATGCCAGATATTAGGAAATTATGCTAGAGGTGATGAGAAAGTGCTTTTAGCCATTATAATCGGTAGAAAAATTTACTGCTTCAAAGTGCCATTTCTTGCCAAAGGTTGCTTTTGTAAAAATTATTTTAGTGGGGAGAATTTATTTCAAACATATACAAAATTACAGATAAAAGTGTATTGAACCTACACATACCCATTACTCAGCTGTAATAATTATCACAGCTATTTTTCCTAGATCCTTAACACTTTCTTCCCAATCGAGTTTATTTTCAAGCACACCCCAGGCCATAAATCTATACATCCATAAATGTTTCAGTATGTCTCTAAACGCTTCCATCATTCCAAAGGAAAACCTCTTCCCCATTAAGCAGCTTCTCCACATTCCCAGTGTCCTCCTTCCCTCTGGCAACCATCGATGTGCATTCTACATCGACCAGCATTTATGGAGGTACAGATGTATCTCCACAAATACAGTGTCTCTCAACGCCTCTCTTGAAAGAAAGAGATGGAGGAATAGTCCATTTTAGTGGAAGTTCAGGCTAATATAGGGAGAAATGTTGCTTGTCTTGGTAAGGGTTTGGAATTCTTTACCTGGCTTATTCATCATAATGACTACCAGTTTTAATCCCTTCAATGCCATCCGAAACTTGCCCTGCCACTGTTGGATAATTCATGGAGAAGTGCTTGACCCAGTGCAGCCAATATGGCTGGGTTGACTTGATTCCAGCCCTTAAGAATCTAAAATAGGTTTATGAAAGGGATACGAACTTTAGCAACCAAGGCTAAAATGGAAAAGATGCATTAAAAGAAGATAGGAATTAGACTCGGTACTGGGAGGCCAGCAACCATTGAGGAAACAAAGTATAAATGGGTCAAAGGTCTACAGCACAGAATTTACAGGTACAGAGACTAAGATGACTAACAATAACAATAGTCATAATAATAGCAAACATGAAGCGCTTATGTTTTGGACATGTGATGTTTCATTTACCCCTCACCACACATGAGTGAGTTTCCATCATTATCACTGCTTTATAAATGAGGAAACTAAAGCTTACAGCAGTTGAATAATTTGACCTTAGTGGTTTTGGACCTGAGGTTTGAAACCATACAATGGACTCCAAACCCTGGGTTCTTACTAAACTCAGCAGATATTTAAAGAACAGCAGCAACATCATGAGAAGGGCAGAATGCATGATCTCCACATTTTTTAGATTAAAAAAAAAAATGCTCCATTCCTATGACCAAAGAGCCTAATGAAATGGATGCCACCAGGGAAAGGAGGGCCTTGGAGGAGAGAGCTCCTAGTGGAAGCCGCGGGCAAGCCCTGAGTTCAGGTCACTTGTGGTGGTTGCCTTGGGAACAGCATCTCCTAGAGAGGACTCACTCTATCAATTCAGCAGTTTTGCCCCAGGCCACCCTGCAGGGCAAATACTTAATAGGAAGCTGCAGTCTTTAGAAAGGCTTAAAATCTTTCCGCTAAAAAAAATCTTGAGCAAATCATTTAACTATGTGGATCG